>NW_011494686.1:442877-442994 GCF_000754665.1 Bison bison bison | reverse complement strand
TAAGATATTGAATATACTTCCCTGTGCCATATAATAGACCCTTGCTCTTTATTTATTTTATATGTAGTAACATGTATCTGTTAATCCCAAACTCCTAATTTATAAAGCCCCCTCCCC
>NW_011494686.1:436292-441582 GCF_000754665.1 Bison bison bison | reverse complement strand
GAGTGGAGAGTAGAAATGAGGCGCTCTACTCTGGGAAAAACAGGCAGAAGAGGTCTTCGCAGAGCTAGATATCTTCAAGAGACAAGTTCATGAGTCCAATTCTTGCATCTCCTCAATCTAGAAAAGCACTAAAATCCTTCTTGGTGACATCTGCTCCTCTTGACTAGCAGTAACCTTCAGCAAAAAAAAATACCTGCTTGAATACATGTACTTCCGCATCACATCTACACTGACCTTAGTTAGCTTTTTGGAGCAATTTCTCAGTAGCTATCTTAAACGCGTTTCCTGGACCATAGTCCTCATGTTTGCCCCAAATAAACAACTTACAACTCTCACATTGTGCTTTTTTTTTTTTTTTAAGTCAGCACCAACCAGAGACTGAACCTGGGCACTGGTAGTGAAACCGCTGGGTCCTAACCACTGGACCACCAGGGACCTTCCCAAAATGTTTTCTTTATTTAAGCTGTTTCTTCACTGAATTACCCCTTAGTAGCTCTCTTGTGACCCTGGACTACAAAGTGGTAAAAATTATTTAATGACTTTTTATAAAAATCATGTATTTCATAGTGTTTCCAAGTCCTGGTGGCTCAACCATCAGAACTGTTCAACTGAAAAATTCAGATTTAACATAAATGCCTAGAAGGGGCAACACCTATCAAGAACTGTACAATCGGACCCAGCTGCTCTAAGAATTTCACTTCTGAGGAAATATTTAGATATATACAAAGAGTTGTTTATTTTGCTATCATTCAGAGTAGCAAACAACTGGAATGGATTAATAGCATGATAAAATTAATAAAATTGTGATACATTTATGAAACAAAACCCAACTAGCCATTACAATATTTTTGGTAAGATATTTAGTACAGCAAAATAGTTCTAATAAAGTACTGCTATCCTTATTTTTTTTTAAGACATAACAAAAAAGCCAACATATGAAAATAGTTCAGGGCCCTGGGAAGGAGGTACTTAAGCTATAGAAACAGTTCCTACATGTCTCTGACTATGTCAGTGTGACCTGAATAGCCCTGACATCTAGGGTGATCCCAGCCTACCAGTCCCAATGAAAATATTAACAGTGTCCCAGTTTGGTCAACAGATTAAATGGTCACCACACCCAAGCCCCAGCAGCTTCTGGGCCCTAAGTCAGGTCACTCTCAGGCATTCCCTAAGTCTGCAGGGTCAATGGCTCCTACAACCAAACAAAGACTTGAGCCTTCCTCCTTCTTTTTCTCTGGAGCTCCCAAAGGCGGAGGTGGAGGGGACAGGACTCACCCTCGTGAAGCCAGGCTGCTGACTCAGCCCTGAGTCCCCTCTCGGAGTGCTTCCAGCACGCCCTCTGGGCATGTGTTCACCCAGCTGCACCTTCAGCTCTGTCACTACCTACCTTAACTGTCGCCTGTGCTGTTCCACATGCGGCCGCTGTCCTGCCAGAGCCACCCCGGGCTGGGCTGGCCTGTCATGCACGCTTGCTAAGTCGCCTCAGTCGTGTCCAACTCTTTGCTACCCCATGGACTATACCCCGCCAGGCTCCTCTGTCCATGGGAGATTCTCCAGGCAAGAATATGGAGTGGGTTGCCACTCCCTCCTCCGGGGGATCTTCCCAACCCAGGGACTGAACCCATGTTTCCTGCACTGCAGTCGAATTCTTTCCTGTCAGAACCAGCAGGGAAGCCAAGGCTGGCCAGTCACCGACCCCTAATGTTTCCTTCTCTCTTTGCATGATCAGTAAGGGACTTTCCCTTCTTGGATCCCTCTCTGTGGACAAGGTGGGGGAATCCTGCTGCGACAGTCTCTTGAGTTTGATTTTCCCCGGCCCCATCAGAGCCCCAAGCACGGCCCTCTTTACTTCCAGCCCTGCTCCCCAGACCCCTTTCTTGTCCAGGTCAGCATCTGGCTTCCTACTGTCGCTCCCTGTCATGTGGCTCCAGGCAAAACGTCGCCAGGTCATGGGGTAGAGGAGGGGCAGGAGAATGCAGGTCACAATGGCTGCCAAGCACACATAGCCATGGAGAGACTGGGATGGACAAGTGCAAAGGCATGACTTAAGAATTCACGGCTGATTCTTCTTTAATTAAACTCTTGCTAATACGGATGTGAGAACTGGACTATAAAGAAAGCTGAGTGCCGAAGAATTGATGCTTTTGAACTGTGGTGTTGGAGAAGACTCTTTGAGAATCCCTTTGCAACTGCAAGGAGATCCAACCAGTCCATCCTAAAGGAAATCAATCCTGAATATTCATTGGAAGGACTGATGCTGAAGCCCTAATACTTTGGCCACCTGATGCGAAGAACTGACTCCTCGGGAAAGACCCTGATGCTGGGAAGGATTGAAGGCAGGAGGAAAAGGAGACACCAAGGATTAGACAGTTGGATGGCATCACCGACTCGATGAACATGAGTTTGAGCAAGCTCTGGGAGTTGGTGATGGACAGGGAAGCCTGGTGTGCTGCAGTTCATGGGGTTGCAAAGAGTCGGACATGATTGAACAAATGAACTGAACTATGTTCCAAAAATTCTCCAATTTGGAAGATGACTGAAAAAAGGAAAGATCCAAAAGTAACGTCCTGTGTGTTCACAAGGATCACAGAAGATCTCAAGGATCACAAGAAATTGGTAGCTTACAGAAAAATAAAACAGATACAATGCAACCCAAGGTAATCAGGGCTCTACTGCTAATAACACAAGTGACTTTTAACAATACTATTTTACTCATATTTGAGGCAAGACTGTGTGTATGCGTGCGTGCTCAGTTGTATCCAACTCTTTGCAGCCCCATGGACTATAGCCCGCCAAGCTCTGCTGTCCACGGGATTTCTCAGGCAAGAATACTGGAGTAGGTTGCCCTGCTCTCCAGCAGGGGATCTTCCCAAGCCAGGGATCAAACCCATGTCTCTGGCATCTCCTGCACTGGTAGGAGGATTCTTTACCAGCTGAGCCACCAGGGAAGCCCACAAGCAAGACCATAAGGGTATAAAAATCGAAAAAAATTATACTGGAATGGCAAAGATATTTTTAAACAATTTTCCATTTAAACCTTGGTAAAGGAGGAGATTGTTCCAGGAGACAAGTGACTGCATGTTTAGCTCATGGAATGCTTGGACAATAAAGATAAAAACAATTGGAAGTCACAGAACATGACAAAGACCTTTCATTTTGAAAACTGAATAAACAACAATCTTCCTGGAAGAAAAGATGAGCAATTTCAACTCAGTTTTAAAATAGCTGAGACGTTCCCTCCAAAGCAGCCCAGGCTCTGATTTCCCCTTTATGCCAATGTGAGCACCATTCGCCAGGCTCCCAAGCTGAAGGAAACGTTGGGTCACCTTTGCATTCTTCCTCTTTCTTTCCTTCCAGATCTTCCTCTCAAGTCTACTGCTGAAATGACCCACCCACTGGACATGGCACTGCCCTTCAACTTGTCTAAACATCTCTGGCCACTTCCCCATCTGCCACCAAATTAACAAAAGGCTAATGCCAATAAGGAGATCCTGATAAAATCCTCCCCTGGCTTCTCATAACCTACACTTAGGCTCGCTCCAGACCGCAACACGGCTGCTGCCCAGGGCCAACCCGGAACAGAGAACATGTGGGAATGGTGCTCCCTGGAGTTGGGAGCGGTGCGGCCCCAGTCATCACCACCACCCGAAGGTGACTCCTCCAGCAGCATCTGATCTCCCCGGATGCTGGGGAGGACCCACAGCACCACCATCACCTGGAAACATGTTAGAAATACAAACTCACGGGCCCTCCTGCAGACCCTACTAAACCAGAAACTCTGGGGATGGGGCCCGGAGGTGACTGATACATTGAAACCAAGAACCACCGCCCCACAGAAACCCTCTCAAACTGACTTCTTCACCATCGCCAGTTTAGCAGTTGTTCTTCCTTCCAGCTCTTGTCCCGATGTTCACAGGACAACTTCCTCCCCACTATCCATCCATCTCAACCGTCTCTGTCCTTTAGGGCACAGATCCAACCCTTCTTCCACCAGCAGCTCTTTCCTGATCACCCTAACATGCGATCCTAACATGTGACTCTGTCATCTCGCTCAACACAGCCAAAAGATGACGCCACCTCCAGCCTCTAGGGTAGGGATTACAGGCGTTGTAAAATGTGCCAATGTTAAGCCAAACTGGAAGTTGCAGCCAGGAATCACATGTGCTGAAAGACTCTGATGCTCTACCCAGGTACGAAAACGCTATTTCGAAGAGCAACATGCCAGTTTCCTTGGGAGGTCTGGAGGAGAGCAATAGCGTATTTACTGACCTGTCTTTCCTGCTTTAGGGTTTGAACCCAAGCTGAGATGGGGGAAAGGGCTGTCAAAGACTCAGAGACGAAACAGACTGCAGTAAGCAGCACTCGGGGCAGGGTCCACTGCCTGTGCACATAACAACAGGTCTGCCTCTGATACGTCTGCGAGAGAGCAGCCCAGGGCCTGCGGACCGAGCATGTGACGCCCCAGGTTAAAGCACACGGTAAACACCACGCATATCTAAATTTTCTCCAGAATTCCACAGGTATGCTCCCCTGGGTGACGTGAGGAACAAAAAACAAAGAAATTTCCTGTCAATAACAGTAACATCCGTCATTGGCAGATGACACCAAATTCCCTCTGCTTAACAAATCCACACAGGGACTTCCCTGGAGGTCTGGTGGCTAAGAATCCACACTCCTAATGCAGGGGGCCAGGGTTATATCCCTGGTCTGGGAATCAGATTCCATACACCACAACTAGAGATCCTGCAAGCCACCACTAAGATCTGGAACAGCCAAATCTTTTTTTTTTTTTTTTTTAAAGAAAGCCACACAAAAATACCACGTCTAAGTCAGGCTCAGAGGTAACAGTTCCATCTATTTCAAACCATTTGTTCCTCTTGGTGCCAATGTTAACAAACATTTCTAACCAAGTCTTCCCTATTACAAATCCATGTTGTTTTTAACCTCACTTACACGTCCTCCGAGGGGGCTTCCCCGGGGGCTCAGCGGTAAAGAATCTGCCTGCCCATGCAGGAGACACAGGAGATGCGGGTTACATCCCCGGGTCGGGAAGATCCCACACTGCCTCAGAGCCGCTAAGCCCGTGTGCCACAAGTCCGGAAGCCCGCGCAGGTAGAGTTTATGCTCTGTAACAAGAGAACCCACCACAACGAGAGCCCGTGCACCGCAACTCGAGAGCAGCCCCTGCTCACCACCACCAGAGAAAAGCCTGAGCAGCAACAAAGACCCAGCACAGCCAAAAAAATTAAAAAAAAAAAAAAAAAACATAGGAACTTAGGTCATCGTATTA
>NW_011494686.1:434254-436192 GCF_000754665.1 Bison bison bison | reverse complement strand
ACACTCTCCCCTTGCTCCCCATTCACCATTTACAGAAGCAAAACGTCCCTACCTGGGGAGTAGTAATGACCCAGTTGGGGATGACAGGCTCATGAATCACCCTGCAGCCCAGCCAGTGTGATTCACAGATCTGCCTGTCTGACAGGAAGGTTCCATCTCTAAGCTGTAGGTTCAGCACAAGGCCAAGTTTGAACAACACACCCTAGCCAGACAACTCTTTCCGGCCACACAAACCTTCATTCAATTGGCCAAAGGCAAGAAAATTCAATTTCCTAATGGTGTGGGAACAGACACGGATACGGAGTTGAGACTCAGACCATCCAACAGTTTGACATAAACACACACTTGGGTCTGGAAGAAGAGAACTGACTAGGACAGCTTTCAAGCCCTCTGCAGGGCTTGGCGCTGCCAGATTCAAGCCCAGCCAGTGTTTTCCCAGACTGGCCGGGGATGAAGAGAGCCAAACGTCTTCCTCTAAAGCCTGGGGAAGGCACTAGAAGAGAGAGAGGACACTGGCTCTCACACACAGAGGAGGCACCCTAGGGCTGTCACCAGGCCCTGGCAAAAGTCCCCCCAATGCTGAGCAGGAGCAGAATGAACCACACGTCATCCGAGCCTCACAGGAGATAAGAAACCGTCCAGGCCCCAGGGCACAGCCCCGGACCAGCTGCTCCCCGTCAAGTCGCACCTCCAAGCAGCAGCGGAGCCCCAAGACATCCTGGATGAAGCACAGATGCCCAGGGAAGCCAGAAGGCTCTGGAGACTCATCAAAAGTTCAAGGGCAATGGTTCCCAGCCTGTGTGTCATCCATGGCGGGGTAGGGGGCACTCCCCTCGGTCTCTGAGGGGAGGAAAATGCTTCCCATCGAACAGGGACAGCCCTTTCAACCACATCCATCAGCTCTGCAACAGGGCCGTTTTCTCATCAGTGGGCTGTCTCTGTGGCCCTCAGGGGGGTCTCCAGGAGGTGAACGTAGCAGCCAAGGAAGTGTTATCTGGTGACCGAGAATTGAGAAGTCGCTCTAGTTTCTAATGTCAAAACTCTTCGAGGACTTCCCCGGGGCGTCCAGTGACTAAGACTCTGCACACCCAATGCAGGGGGCCCAGGTTTGATCCCTGGTCAGGGAACTAGATCCCACACGCCTCAACTAGGAGTTCGCATACCACAACTAAAGATCCCTCATGCAGGAACTAAGCCCCAACGCAGCCAAATAAATACTTTAAAAAAAAAAAAAAAAGCCTTCAGAATAATCAAAATGTTATACATCTGGGGACTTTCTGTGTGGTCCAGAATTCCCCTTCCAATGCAGGGGACGCGGGTTTGATCCCTGGTTGGGGAACTAAGTTCTACATGCCACGGGACAATCAAACCCACATGCCACAACTAAAGCGCCCACTTGCTGCAACAAAGACAGCCAAAAATAAACTTAAAAAAGAAGTTATACACCTGGACGACGGCAGGAGCAAACTTTTGAGGACCTGGAAATAAATCCAGTTCTCAGTGCCAATATGCTGTGTTCATTTTCTGTGCCTTAGGGGCCTTGATGTGCAAAGCGGAGGTGCGGTTTTGGTGGCGCTCAAGTGATAAAACACGTTACATCTGAGGACGATACCTGGAACAAAGCAAGCCCTCTATCAATACCCACAATACCACCAGCATCGCTGTCTGCCACTACCCAGGTGGGCTGCACATTCCAGGTGTTTCTACACCATAGACGTGAGAAAAATGAGAAACCTGCCTTCTGCTCCAGAGGAGAAAACAGGCTCAGTACGAGTTATTATTTGTCTCTATTTAATTCAAACCCACGTCTGCCTGTCATCTTCCCATATTCCCACTCTGCCTCCTGGCCAAATAGAAACGAGCCAGAAGCCATGGGAACTGACCAGGGGGTCCTCAGTGCCCTGGTCGTGGACGGTTACCAGTCTGTGGCCTTTAGGA
>NW_011494686.1:429344-433918 GCF_000754665.1 Bison bison bison | reverse complement strand
GGAATCGATGCTAATCATCGTTCTTCTCCATTAGGCCAGGCCACATTATAACATGCTGATTCAGTTCACATGAAAACAAGGTTTAGACCAGAACCCTGACACAGCTCTGAGAAAAGGTCTTAACCATCACTGGCCCTCACACAGGCCGAGACAACAGGCGGTGCTTTCTTCCGGAAAGCTCCCACCTGCCAGCTCAGTCTCTGCAGAAAAGCCATCTCTGTCGGCCCAAGATGGAGTTGGAGCAGCCCAAAGCAGGCCCATCTATTTCTGTAGGGCTCAGGACTGTCTGGGAGCATGTATGGAAGATTTGCACCTGACCTCCATGAAGAAATGAGGACTCAGAGGGCAGTTAAGGACCATCGAGGAGGAAAGAACCACAGTATTACCGTGAAGACCTACGGACTGCAGCTGACATCAACTCTGAGTCCTGCTGGGGCTCAGACAATGCCAAAATGTTTACCTTATCTCTGCCTCTTCACACAAGTCCAAGTAAAGAAATAAAACACACACAAGTGGCTAGCTAAAAGCATTATCCGAATGTTATACAAACTGTTATGCACAAACCCCAAGCTTTCAAACTCCCAGATGGTCACTGTCCCACAAAATAAAGTCATAGGAAAAAAGAGGCTGAGCCTTAAAGGCTAAAAAAAAAAAAAAAAGACAAATTAAGTATGTCATAGAAGAGAGAACACTGGAAGGAAAAAGCTTAAAAAAAAAAAAAACTTTAATCTCAAAATCGCCCTAATATCCCTCATCCTAAAGACATACTTTACACCCTACAGCACAGACCCAGGGCTGGCTCTCCACTTAACACCCATCCCCACGAACCAAACTTGTCAAACGACCTCAGATATCTGCAGAAACAAATGATGCCAGAGAGATTCCACTGAGAAGAAGACAATACTTGCCTAGCCTGGGGATCTTAGATTTCAGTGGAGAACCCAAGACAAATTAGGTCAGGAATGGAGAATCGACCTGATGTGACGAGAGTCAACTATGGGAGATATGTACATAACTCGCCCCAGGCCGCAGAGCAGAAGCAGGTATGCGCTAGCCCGGCCAGCAGATTCTCCAGCCTGTGCTCCTAACCAGAGGTGCTGCCTCATGAACAGCTTCAAGACCTATTTCATGCCATGCTCCAGAAGTGAGCAGAGATGGGAGGACTGAGAAAAGGAACCAATCCCACAAAGGGGCTTTCAATCCTACAGTCTCTAAAACGTGCCTGTTTCAGAGTTGCCCAGGTTCTTAACGTGCTCAGATCCTGAAGACTCAGGGTGGGGAAGCAAGAACCCTCTCTCCTCGTGAGCCCCCAGGGATCCCCCAACATTCTACTGGGTTGGCCCAAAAGTTCATCTAGGTTTCTCTGTAAGATGAGACCAAAAACCTGAACGAACTTTTGGCCAATGCAATACTTTTGACAGACGGCTTGTATTGCACAGAGCACATGCTTCTGAATACACTGTTCTAAACTTTGCCTGTGAAAAACAGATCTGTTTTTAAAGCCTTACTGATGACATCAGAGCAACCCTGGAAACCACACACTAGAAAACACTACAATGTCAGTTATGTCGTAACTCAGAAAGTAATCTTCCAGCCCACATATGGTTTTGAGTTGATTCCGAATGCAAACTTTAAAAAATAACACCGCTTCCCAAGTTGTCCCTGGCCAGCTGGAGCTCTCCATTCTGAAGCCTTCTGCAGCCCTGTCTCTATTATTCTGGATAACGGTCCAGAAGGATGTTTATACTAGCCAGCTCCACAGTTACTTTCCACCCCATAAATTTAACTTCTCTTCTCAAGTAGTACTTGGGAAAGAGCAAAATTCAAACCTGGGATAAGCGGGGTGGAATAACTATAAAAGCTCTGTAAAGTATTCAAGAGAAAAAATGAGAATGCTTTGTATGTACACAGGATCATTCATGAAAATAAGGTCATCAGTTCAGTTCAGTTGCTCAGTCGTGTCCGACTCTACTAACCCACAATAACCCTCTTTCCTGGTGGTTCACTTGATAAAGAATCCGCCTACAATGCAGGAGACTCGGGTTTAATCCATGGGTCGGGAAGATCCCCTGGAGAAGGAAATGGCAACCCATTGCAGTTTTCTTGCTGGGGAAACTCCATGGACAGAGGAGCCTCGTGGGCTACAGTCCATGGGATTGCAAGAGTCGGACACAACTTAGCAACTAAACCACCAACAACAACCCACAATAAATAAGCCTATTTTAGGAAGGGAAACATTATTGTCAATAATTTCAAGGAATGTTTTCTTTTATTTAATAATACAAACTCTTCTAATTTATTTTTTTTTTAATTTGGGGGCAGGAGGCCATATTGTGCAGTTTGTGGGACCTTAAATCCCTGGCCAGGGATCACATCTGTGCCCCTCTGCAGTGAGTGCACAGAGTCCTAACCACTGGACCACTGGAAAGTCCCAGAGAATGCCTTCTTGACAACGTATTTTAACAGTTCCTTAATATACAAAGAAAAGCGTCCCACCAATCTAAGAAGAAAACCAAGGCAAAATGCAAAAGACACTTCCTCAGATAATTTGTACAGAAAGTCTTCTTTTGACCACGTAAGTAATTTCAGAACGTAGGGGTTCCCTCAAAAATCTCTCCAAGTATATTCCCAGAGAGTTCCACTAACTGCCTGTGTCTATTGCTTTTGGAATTCTAATCAGTTCCGCCCACCCAAAGACTCAAAGTGAAATATTAAGAGATGTGAACAGCTGCGCTTGGACACCACACCAAGAATAGCTTTCAGGAAACCAGGCTCCAGTTGGAAAACGACACTGAGTACTAACCCTTCTCAACTTGAGAGGAGCACAGCATGGAAACTCCCTTTAGGTAATAGTGAAAATGCCCGCAGAAGCTTTTTAAGTGACATTTATAAAATACATTTTCTCTCCTAGAAGTAAATGGTTTGTAAAATTTGGGGACCATTTATACCCTGGGATTTTAAACTCACGTGTGTTTATCGGGAATTCCTGGGATGATGATGGTTTGCTAATGCCTGGTCAAACATTATCCTCCAAGGGAACATTCCCAGAGGGATTACAGCTCACTCACCATGAGTCCCGGGCCACGGGATGCAGGTCTGAACTAAAACAGTAAGTTATCCGGAGCCCGGGGCTCATTTTCCTTTCCACTCCACGCCTCGCCTTAACCTTCCAATCTGTGTGCAGAGATAAGATGAGGGGGTAAAAAATACAGTCGCGTGAGGTAGAGGGAATCAGAGTAGGGTCCAAAAAACACAAACCACGAGATCCGAAAAGTGTCCACTGGCAGATACACACTACTGCCAGGAGGAAATGGTGAAAGAATCCAGGGAGAGAAGGAACTAAAGTCCAGTGCTGAGTACCAGAAAAGTCTCGGACACGCCTGCCAACTTGCAAGGAAAGAAGAGCCCAGCTTGGTGTGAAAGTGGAAGCAATGCTGCCCGGGTGAACAGGGAGCAGAACTAACTAGGCAGAGAGAACTAACGTCCGAGGAGAGACCAGAGGGGCTTCCCAGGTGGCGCTGGAGGTGAAGAGCCCATCTGCCAACGCAGGGGATGAAAGAGATGCAGATGCAAGCTCTGGGTCGGGAAGATCCCCCGAAGAAGCGCATGGCAATGCACTCCAGTATTCTTGCCTGGAGAACTCCATGGACAGAGGAGTCCGGCAGGCTACAGTCCATGGAGCTACAAAGAGTCAGATGTGACTGAAGCGAATCAGAACACACACACAAACACAGGAGAGACGAAAAGCAGCCATGGAGCACAACACCAATTTGACTTCATGAATGGAGGGAAAAGAAAAAGAATCCAATGGAAAAAAGGCAGGAGGTATTCAAAACACAACCTCAGCAATGTGTACAGTTCACACTTGGATGGAATTTAAAAGAAAGCAGGATTCCACCCACACCTCGAGCAAAAAAGTTAATAGTGAGTGGGCACTAAGCTGCTGGGCCAGGCCTCTGCATATATTGTTTCATTTAATCCTCACAACAATACCTCCATACTCGCACATAAATACTTTCACTGCTGCTGTGGTCCGCTGAATTGTGTCCCCCAAAATGCATGTCAATGACTTAAATCCCAGTACCCCAGAAAGTGACCACTGTCTATTTGCAGACAGGAGCTTTTAAAAGGATATTAAGTTAAAATAAGATCATCAGGGTGAGCCCTACTCCAACAGTATGACTGAGGTCTCTAGACAACTGTCCCTAGACACACAGATAAAGAAGAGACTTGAAGACATGGGGAGAAGGCAGCCACGCACGAGCTAAGGAGAGACAACTGCACAGGCACTTTGACCCTGAACTTTCAGCCTCCAGACCTGGGAGAAAACAAACCTGTGCTTCTTTAGCCAGGCAGTCCATGGTGCTTCGCTGTGGCAGCCCAAGTAAACCAACACAACTGCTATCCAGAAAGTGACAGCAGAGCTCAGAGAGGCTGAGTCCCTGGATAAGGTCACAGAGCAAAGCTGGAACCTGAATCCAGGTCAAAACTCAGACCACTCTTTCCAAGTTGAGCACTTTGCCTGGCACAAAGCAAGTGCTCCATAAATTCTGGCCCCTTTTTTTTTTTTTTTT
>NW_011494686.1:397923-429244 GCF_000754665.1 Bison bison bison | reverse complement strand
AGTTTCAGGTATATGGCACCCCACTCCAGTACTCTTCTTGCCTGGAAAATCCCATGGACGGAGGAGCCTGGTAGGCTGCAGTCCATGGGGTCGCTAAGAGTCAGACACGACTGAGCGACTTCACTTTGACTTTTCACTTTCATGCATTGGAGGAGGAAATGGCAACCCACTCCAGTGTTCTTGCCTGGAGAATCCCAGGGACGGGGGAGCCTGGTGGGCTGCCATCTATGGGGTCGCACAGAGTCGGACACAACTGAAGCAACTTAGAAGCAGTAGCAGCATACAGCAAAATGATTTCATTATTCACATGTACAGTAAGTCCCCTACATATGAATGAGATCCGATCTTAGAGCGTGTTCATTAGTCCAATTTGTTCTTAAGTCCGAAGTTAGCCTATATACCCAACTAACACAACAGGCTATTTAGTAAGGTATTGTACTAGCTTTATAATACTTTTTACACAAATAATACATAAAAAACAAAAAATAAAGAAAACATTTTTAATATTACAGTACAGTATCTTGAAAAGAATCTGCCTGCAACGCAGGAAGACCCAGGTTTGATGCAAGAGATGCAGGTTCAATCCCTGGGTCAGGAAGATCTCTTGGAGGAGGGCATAGCAACCCACTCCAATATTCTTGCCTAGAGAACCTCTGTCTCTTGCCTGGGACAAACGAGCGTGGCGGGCTACAGTCCATGGGGGTCACAAGAGAGTCCCATACAACTTGCAACTAAATAACAACAACAACTGCATCCGTGATTCTATTGTTTAAAGTTAAGTTCAGAACTGAGGGAGATGCCCCCATCACACGATTGATGAGGTGACACCGGTGAGACCCAGCGCGTGAGGTGAGCAGACAGGACATAGCGAGCATACGCTGCTGCGTGCCTCCATCTCCGTGCGATCAGAGGTGACAGCTGCACAATAATTTTCCCTGCTTTCTTAGGGACCTTGTGATCTGGAATCTGTGCACAAAAGACAGGATCCACTCCCCTTCATTTCAATCACTCTTAGTCCAAAGCTGTACTCCACAAACCACGGTCAGGGAGAGGTGGGAGGCACTTCAGGCTCCTCATTTCCTCATGTTTTCTTACCTCAGAACAGTTCTTAATTCCAGCCCCTGCTTTTTTTTAACCACGATAACGAAGGAACACCAGTTCCACCAGAGGCATCCATCCTATGGTTTCTTATGTGAGCAAATGGGGCATTTCAACCAGGAAAAAAAAATATCACAAACAGATTTTCGATTTTCAAACCATTAGAAGGCATTAAAGGTGTGTCATGACAGCTAGGACTGAATATAACTTAATCTTTGATGACTCAAAGAGGTTTTCACAGATCCTCGGGGTAATTATTATAAGTATTAATCATCACTACAGAAAGAACCTCAACTCAGGGAAATTCCAGGTAACAGAGTGCCAGCTAACAGGGACTTTACTATACAAAGCAAAGCTCTGTGGCTTGCATTTAAAAGAAAAGACTTGATGCGTGGTTTGTTTTTAATGTTTGTCTCATGGACTGTATAGTCCATAGGGCCGCAGAGTGTCAGACATGATTGAGCAACCTTCATTTTCACTTTTATGATTAAAACAATACAGAATACGGTCATATATAAAGACTTAGATCCATATAAAATGTATACTTAATTTCTAATTAGGGATTTACCTTAACTTTAAAATTACGAGCCATGATGGGTAACTTTCATTTTCCCTTTCTTCCTCAAGCACATTTACTGCGTAATTCCCCTGAAGACCAGAACTACTATCCTGGTGAGAAAAACGCCTCATCGCTGAAACAGATGAGTGGTACCTTAGGCTACTCTGCAGTTTCTGAGAGCAATGATGGTATCACCACCGCATAACTTACTTTCCCCTATTTTTAAGTACTTAAGTACTGATACAATATTTAAATCAAAATGTTCACAACACATAAAAGTTGACATCAGTCTTTCAGTCTCCACAGTTTCCATCACCCATTTCAACTCAAAAATGGCAAACGTATGTTTGGGGGAAAAAAAAAGAACAGAAAACTTGGCAGAGAAGATTCCTGGAATGAACACTTTCATAATGAGAATATGCTCAAGTTTCTTCTTCCTGAGAAAACTTAGTAAGCAAAATTCATTAAATCCAAAACTGGAAAGACTTTTTCTTAAATAGGGAGACTGCTGTGATAGGAATCCATGGTCGGTCACTGACATGTCCGTACAGTGATGTTAAAACAGAGGCCCGTTAGGATTATTTGGCCGTATCACAATGTTTTCAGACACTGAAAACCATCAAGAAGTGTTGGACAATACAAGAACGCAAAATACTGCCACGCTCCTCTCTATATAACCCACTCAGCCTGAAATCAGGCTGGCAACAGCTGTGAGCAATAGTCGTGTGGTGGGCAGAGGGCAGGCGGTTAGGAGGGGTTTGAAGGAGAGAGTGCCTGGAGGGGAAAAAGACACCACCCGGAGGAACACTGCATGGAGAAAGCAACTTCCACCAAAATGATGAGCCTCTCGGGGGCAGGAGCCAGATCCTACCCTTCCCTGAATATTCAGCAGCTCAATTACAGATGTTTATCCAGGGTTTGATATGTGATCTAATCCATTAGATGTGTGAAAATCATCCTGAAATAGTTGATAAATAAACTATTAAGAAGAAATAATCTGGGACTTCCCTGTTGATCCAGTGGTCAATAATCCACCTTCCAATGCAGGGGTCGCACAGGTTCAACCTCTGGTCAGGAAGCTAAGATTCCACATGCCATGGACCAACTAAGCCTGAGAGCCACAGTCATGGAGTCCATGCACCACAAGGAAAAATCCCATATGACACAACTAAGACCCTGCACAGCCAAACATTTAAATAATAATAAAGGAATAATCCATTAATTACACTGTAATTTTCATGCCTTAAGACTTACACCATTTTGAGGGGAGGAGTCATACCCCAGTATATTCATAAATAACACACTTATGATTCTATCGTCTTTTATCTGGGCTCCTTCATAAATAAAATACTCAAATTTATTGGTCTTATTATTTAAGACCAGTTCTCTTGAGCATGCAAATATGTTATTCTCCAGTCCCCTACCCCCATTATGACTGCTTTCAAATTTGCAATTCACGCTGGGGAAAGAAAAGACTCCAGCTGAGAAGCCACAGGTTAGAAGAAGAAAGCTGTCAAGTTTTTCATTTTATCTTTAACATGATTCCTGATAACTTCTTGAAATATTCTGTCTTTACAGAAACAAGTACAGCTCTTTTTTTTTTAAGTAGTGATAGGCAGATCTCAGTCATCTCACAAGGTTACTCAAAATTCTGACACTAGATTTGCAGAGAGACAAAGTTATCATCCAGACTGTCTACATAATTCCTTCCATGTAGGGTGAGAAAACAAATGCAGCTCACACAATGTTAAGGCTTCATGTGTATTTCATGCAGTCAACTTTAATTATAAGTTAAAATAATATTCTGCAATATTTATCTTTGAGAAGTTAGACAGGTTTGAGAAAAGAGGTCCTAGTTAAATAAAGTTAAGAATCAATCAGCTTAAACCACACTAAACAGGCTTCTTTACTGCCACATTCCTTTAATATAATCACATCTACTATGTATCCCCAAGACAGGACACCACGAGTCCTGAGTTACAGAACACGTCATGGGTTACAGGACGATGTTTACTTCAGATGCTGATTTCAAGCAGCTTCTTTCTATCAGCACTAGCATTCCCACATCCCACCCCCGAAAACACACTGGGAATTGCTGGATTAGCTCCTATCTCGTGTGTTACTTCAAAAGGCCTAACAAAAGACATGCCCATTCCTCTGCAGCCTGTCAGTGAAAATGGATGTGGCGTAAGTCACACACACACACCCCGATGTTCTGATATGTACTTAATTATAGTACTAAAATATGAAAACACTTAGCTGTGGCTTATGCCAGCTTCATCAAAAAACTATTTGTTAAATAGGTATTGAATTACTCATAGGTCGTGATGAATTATGGCTAAATAATCAAAGAAAAGAAAATGACTGGGACAGCTGTACCTCTCCACTCCCCTAGACGTAAGTGACATCACAGTTACTCCACAGTCTATTCCAAGCCTTACCTTGGAGTCTATGAGACCTTCAGGGGTTATGAACTAATTTCAGAACATTTAAAAGTCCTAAAATTATAAGCAAGATTATATGTCTCCATGGGTTTTTGTAGAAAGGCAGCTCTTGCTCTTATTAGCTATTCAAAGGATTCATGGGCCTAAATATATTTTTAAAACATTCCCAACAGGCCAGCAGTCTTCTAGCTTTCTTCTAGTCATATTGTATTGTATTGACACAATTGTATGTGTCAAGATCCTCAAACCACTGTGAAATGTCCTGAGTAAAGCATTTCCAATGAGCCATGACCATGACATTAGAATTGTTGCACAAATAAAAGTCACAGTTGCTATTTTTCTCCATGGTCTGATGGACTGGGGTCTGATGAGTCTGCAGGAATTAATATATAAATATGCTACCAACAAAGCATTCCAGCATGCTTTCAGAAAACAACTTAGAGTGCTTCAGCATATCTGCTGTACAAAAGGCACTTAATAAATGCTTGTTGAAGTACTCCCTTGGTGGTGCAGTGGTTAAGACCCCATACTTCCAGTGCTGGGAGTGTGGGTTGGATTCCTGGTCAGAGAACCAAGATCCTACATGCCACATGGCACGGCCAAAACTTTTTTAAAAAATTAAAAAATACTCCCATTAAAAAAAAAAATTTTTAATGCTTAATTTATTTCAAATTTAGAGAATTTTAGCTCAAGTGTCACCATTTTATGACATCCTGGGAGCTAATGTGAAATAAGACCGTACCTTCCAAGTCACCTACCATATAACCACTACCTTCCTGTGTCAAGGACACCTACCCTCTGGGCATGTTTACTGACCTGGCTTGCTCAGGCCAGGCCCTCCAAACTCAAGTCTCCCCAAGCCTAACAATGTAAAACCTAAGCTGCAGAAAAGAGCGCTGAAGGCCCTCTACATTCCCAACCTCATCTCACATGACTCCTCCACCGAAACCAACTCTCTCAGTGCCCCAAACATACCCTCTGCTCTCCCACCCACTCTCTTGGATTCTACACATTACTTAGACACTTGTTCATGCCCCACTTTTCATGAAACCTGTCCAACTCCAGTGCCCAGTGACCTCATAACCCAACAGTCTACACCTACCAGAGGGTTTCTCAAACAGAGACGACCCAGGACAGAATTTGAACAAAGACCAGGAAACTGCATTCTCAGTGTTTCCGATTCCCTAAATGTCAAGAACCACATTCTATATAAGGCTTCCACTCAAGACCCACCCAGTTATTCTTAACCCTATTCTCAATTACCTCGGGGGCTCTCAAAAATGCCCAGCCTTCATCCCAAAACAAGTTGAATACAATCGCTCAATCTTTTTTTTTTTTTTAGTCATCAGCATTTTTTTTTTAAGTTTTCCATTTTATTCTAAAGCAGTGAAGGCTGAAAGCCACTGTTCTATAATATTCATCTTGCAGTAAATCTTATACATCCTTATATGCATCTTCTTTTATATATGGATCTTTTTATATAATATCATTGACTGGTTATGTCTTTGTGCTTGTGTCCTGTCAAGGTTTTTGTTAAAAGTTATTGTTATTCTTTAGCATTCCCAGGGAATGCAACAGAGAATAGATGAGTAGCCCAGATCGGTTCTTTGATTAGTAACAATACCCTCTATTCCCCCATGTTTAGTTCACTTACTGAAGAAATGAAAAAATCATTCATCTTTGGGGCAGTCTCACCAACCTCACTGACGTTCCTTTTCCATTTTCATTGGAAGGACTGATGCTGAAACTGAAACTCCAATACTTTGGCCGCCTGCTGCAAAGAACTGACTCATTGGAAAAGACCCTGACGCTGGGAAAGATTGAAGGCAGGAGGAGAAGGGGACAACAGAGCATGAGATGGTTGGATGGCATCACCGACTCAATGGACATGAGTTTGAGCAAGCTCCAGGAGTTGTGATGGACAGGGAAGCCTGGCGTGCTGCAGTCCATGGGGTCACAGAGTTGGACACAACTGAGCAACTGAACTGACGTGACACCCTTATCAGGTTACCATCCTGCTTCACTTGAAGCAGATACATATAATATAAAAATATTATATAATATATACTATATTATATAAAATATTGTTTTATAATATTTTATATTAAAATATTGTGTTTTATATAATAAAATGTATCAATTCAGAGGGGGGATCCTTCATAATGTACACATATATCAAATCATTGTGTTGCACACTTTCAATATCTTACAATTTTATTTGTCAATTACAGCATGGGGAGTTTGGGGTGCTAACCACTATGCAGTTAAAACCTTCATGTAACTTTAGTCAACTCTCCACACAGGTGACTCTTCATCCCCAGATTCAGAACCAATCACAGACCATTCAGTCCTGTAGTAAATATTTATTAGAAAAAATCTATGTGTAAGTGGATTCATGCAGTCAGAGTGGTTGCTCAATATTGTCTACCTCAATGAAGCTGAAAAAGAAAAAACACCATCGCTAAAAAGTGTAATTTGTTACAAGATAACTGCATTAATTGGTACCATTTTCTATTTCAAAAGGAATGAATTTCTCAAAGGGGAGAATCTGGCAGTTTCCCATCTAAGCATCAGCATGAAAATCAGAGTCAAGAGAATGGACCCAAGAAAAGAGGCTGCTGCTCAAATGACGGAAGCAAATGCAACTTACAAGTGAACTCACTCAGCTTTGTTCCTTCTGTCCTAGGAAACTGCTTAAAACCACCTTAAAATCAGCACTAATCTGCACAAAATCTTAGTAAGAGCCCAATATTATGTAAGGCAAACTAATCCACACATCCAAAATGGACCGATTTCCCAATTCATGCTGCTTGCTTTTATATGCTCCAGAAATCCATGCAATTCCATTTCATAGTGGATTAATTCAAAAGTCTGATGCAATGACTAACCCCTATCCAAAGTGTTCCTTCCATTCATGAAAGACTGCTGCTTCTCCGATGCAGAGAATGTGGAATAAATCCAAACACCAAGTTTTCAACCAGAGAGGAACTACTAGGTCACGCTGCAGATTCATGTGGTTTGAATTAAATGCTATTGCCCCACCCACCCCAGCCACATACACAAAACTCATCTGAGGTCAGTGAAGAAACTACTTATTAAAAGGGAAAACCCAAGAGAAGACCTAAACTGTGCTCAACACATTTAACCCCAGGATACTGGAAAGAGGAAACCTCAACGTGTCAAACACTCTGCCTCTCAGACACAATCACCCACAGGCAGCTCTTTGCCAGCTCTCAGCTCAGGGTTCTTAACTTTACACCCAGCCTTTTGTTCCAATCCACATAGTTTCCACAAGCCTGGCAAGAATTGCCAGCTCTCAACCCCTGAAACTCCACCCAGCACCCACACAGCTGCAGGCTCGCCCCTCCCGCCCAGAAGACATCCACAGAGCCCCCTCCAGCAGAGAAGGCAAGGAACCAGCCTCAAAGGAGAAATCTTTCTTTCACCTCGTTCTGTGCTGCCAACTAATGAACCGGCCCTCAGAGAGTCAAGTCCTCAAATTAACATATGTTTTTCTCAAAAGACTGTTTGAACTTATTTGTCATGAAAGGGACAGGGCAGGGAACTTCCAGGGGAGAATTTGGGGAAATAAGAAAGCCTTACCAGGAACCCAGTCTGAAAAAAGAAATCCAACAAGTGTTTAAACAAGAGGAGACAACTTCCCTGGAGGTCCACTGGTTAAGGCTCTGCGCTCCTAATGCAGGGGGCCCTGGATTCAATCCCTGGTCAGTATTCTTGCCTGGAAAATTCCATGGACAGCGGGGCCTGGCGGGCTACAGTCTATGGGATCGTGAAGTCAGATACGACTGAGCACTCATGCATAGAACTAGATCCCACATGCCGCAACTCTACTGACTGGACAAAATCTGGAACCTGACATACTGACCCCCTTGAGTTCTTCTGAAAATCACAGGTGTTAGTAAGCACGTGACCAAAACCGTCTGCATGAGGTCAGCCTCGAGAAACGTCAGGTGTGGGTCCTGCTGTCCTCTTCCCAAACTGGAAAGGAGTGTCAGCTTGAACACTGGGAAGCAGCAAGGGATGGAGGCAGGACCATGAGATTTGACATCAGTTAGAGCTGGGGTCCCAACAGAAAAGTCATTACTCAGGTGCAACTCTTCAGCCCCAGAAATGTGTCTCCATGGATAGTTACCATTAGCATAAAATACACAACGGCTTACAAAGATTTGCTTTGAAAAAAAAGCAGAAGACCATTTTTATACTGATTACAAGGTTTATGTTGAGATGATAATACTCTGAATGTCCTAGGTTAATGAAATCTATACATTTCACCTGTTTCTTTTAACTTTTTAATTATGTTACTAACAAAATGTAAATTATATGCCTGGCTTGCATGTGTGTGGAGTGCATGAGCAGTGATCAGCTGTGATCGACTCTTTCCGACCCCAGGGACTACTGTAGCCTGCCAGGCTCCTCTGCATGGAATTTTCCAGGCAAGAATACTGAAGTGGGTTGCCACTCCCTCTTTCAGGGGATCTTCCTGACCCAGGGATGGAACCTGTGTCTCTTTGTCTCTTTCATCTCCCGCACTGGTGGGCATATTCTTTACCACTGAGCCACCTGGGAAGCCCCATGGGTGGCTGACGTTACATCGTCACTAGACAGCAATGAGCTAAACTTTGATTCACCAGTCTGCTCTGCCAGTTACCTACTTGGGGCAAGTTATTTCACCTCTGAGCTGAAAATCTTATGGGAATAAAATAAAGACAGTAGATCTCAAGCAAGTTCTTAGCACAAATTAATAAACTGATCACTCATCATTCATTCAGCAAATATCTGAATCCTTATGGTATTCTAGATATTTTAAGACAAAAAGCTATCTAAAATGGGACCTGGACAGGGGACCTTTTGAAGGAGGTCGCAATTATCTTCATTACCTCCAACATAGTTTGGCCTCAGGTCAAACAGGGAGGGAACACAGCCCCGCCCATCAACAGGAAATTGGATTAAAGATTTTCTGAGCATGGCCCCGCCCATCAGAACAAGACCCAGTTTCCCCCTCAGTCAGTCTGTCCCATCAGGAAGCTTCCATAAGCCTTTTATCCTTATCCATCGGAGGGCAGACAGACTGAAAATCATAATCACAGAAAACTAACCAAACTGATCACATGGACCACAGCCTTGTCTAACTCAATGAAACTATAAGCCATGACATGTAGGGCCACCCAAGACATACGGGTCATGGTGGAGAGTTCTGACAAAATGTGGTCCACTGGAGAGGGAAATGGCAAACCACTTCAGTATTCTTGCCTTGAGAAACCCCGTGAAGAGTATGAAAAGGCAAAAAGATAGGACACTGAAAGACGAACTCTCCAGGTCAGTATATGCCGAATATGCTACTGGAGATCAGTGGAGAAATAACTCCAGAAAGAATGAATAGACAGAGCCTAAGCAAAAACAACACCCAGTTGTGGATGTGACTGGTGATGGAAGTAAAGCCCAAAGCTGTAAATAGCAATATTGCATAGGAACCTGGAATGTTAGGTCCATGAATCAAGGCAAATTGGAAGTGGTCAAACAGGAGATGGCAAGAGTAAACATCAACATTTTAAGAGACAGTGAACTGAAATGGACTGGGATGGGTGAATTTAACTCAGATGACCATTATATCTACCTCTGTGGGCAAGAACAGTAAGCAAAGAAAAACTACAGAGCCTCTTGATGAAAGTGAAAGAGGAGAGTGAAAAAGCTGGCTTAAAACTCAACATTCAGAAAACTAAGATCATGGCATCTGGTCCCATCACTTCATGGCAAATAGATGGGGAAATAATGGAAAGAGTGACAGATTTTATTTGGGGGGCTCCAAAATCACTGCAGATAGTGACTGCAGCCAAGAAATTAAAAGACACTTGCTCACTGGAAGAAAAGCTATGACCAACCTAGACAGCATATTAAAAAGCAGAGACATTACTTTGCCAACAAAGGTCCGTCTAGTCAAGACTATGGTTCTTCCAGTAGTCATGTATGGATGTGAGAGTTGGACTATAAAGAAAGCTGAGCGCTGAAGAATTGATGCTTTTGAACTATGGTGTTGGAGAAGACTCTTGAGAGTCCCTTGGACAGCAAGGAGATCCAACCAGTCCATCCTAAAGGAAACCAGTCCTGAATATTCATTGGAAGGACAGATGCTGAAGCTGAAACTCCAATAATCTGGCCACCTGATGCGAAGATCTGACTCATTTGAAAAGACCCTGATGCTGGGAAAGACTGAAGGCGGGAGGAGAAGGGGACGAAGGAGGATGAGATGGTTGGATGGCATCACCGACTCAATGGACATGAGTTTGAGAAAGTTCCAGGAGTTGATGATGGACAGGGAAGCCTAGCGTGCTGCAATCCATGGAGTAGCATAGAGTTGGACAGGACTGAGCAACTGAACTGAACCAAGACAAAAATCCCTGCCTCCATAAAGCTTACCTTCTGAGAAAAACAAACATTAAAACAGAAATGTAAAGGGCTTCCCTGGTGGCTCAGTGGTAAAGAATCCGCCTCCCACTGCAGAAGACATGGGTTCAAACCCTGGTCCAGGAAGATCCCACATGCCGCAACTACTGAAACACAGGGCCCTAGAGCCTGTGCGCCACAAGAGGAGCTACGGAGATGAGAAGCCCGTGTACCGCGAGGAAGAGTCACTCTGCTCACTGCACCTAGAGGAAACCTGCACACAGCAACGAAGGCCCAGCACCACCAAAGATAAAAAAATTAAAAGTAATAGAATTAACAGTGGTTTTTAAAAAAAGACTTTCCAGGTTATATTAAAAAAAAAAATAGAAATGTAAAAACACACAGAAAGTGCTAAGTACAATGGTACATAACAGTCAGCAAGAGGGAGGAAGAACAAGGAAGGGAGAATACGGAAAGTCGGAGGCCTCGTTAGAACAGCGTGGCAGTAGACAAGCATGGTACCCGTTATCAGCATCAAAAAACATTATGCCAAGGGATACAGGGCTTCTTTTCAGGGCGATGAACATTTTCTAAAACTGGCGTGGGATGGCTACACAAATCTGTGAGCACAGAAACTGAACAATGAATTGTACACTTTTTTTTAGTATTCACTTATTTACTTATTGGCCGAGCTGCACAGCATGTGGGATCGTAGTTCCCCAGTCAGGGATTGAACCTGTGACCCTGCAGTGGAAGGGCAGAGTCCAAATCACTGGACCACCAGGGAAGTCCCTGAAGTGTACACTTTAAGTGAGTGAATCATATGGTGTGTGAATTATGTCCCAGTGAAGCTGTTAAAAAATACCAAAAAAAAGATTAGTCAAAGTTTATTCATATGTAACCGCACCACACTCTGTATAGTGTGAGAAGGAAAACAGCTCCCTCTGATAAAGAAATGATTACAAAACACCAAGCCAGCTCTGGCACACGGACTAGGTTCGTACTTGTGCGGTGCGAGCCCCTAGCCAGCCCAGTCCTCCTCTCCCAGGCCCGGGTGAGGCGGGAAGTCTTGGGCAAACCCGTTCTCTATGACAGCTAACAATTGGCCAGACAGGGATTGGCACCAGATCTAAGAGCAGCCAAACAGTCTGTCTGGCCAGACAGACAGAGGAATAGACGCTCAACATCACTATCAGCGAAATCAACTCAAAACTACAAGGAGGTACTACCTTACACTGGTCAGAATGGCCATCATTAAAAACTCTACAAATAACAAATGCTGGAGAGGGTGTGTAGAAAAGGGAACCCTTCTACACTGTTAGAAGGAATGTAAATTGGTGCAGCTGCTATGGGAAATAGGATAGAAGTTCCCAGAAAACTAAAAATAGAATTATCGTGTGATCAGGCACGCCTACTCGTTGGCATATATCCAGACAAAACTCTTAATTCAAAAAGATACATGCATCCCTATGTTCATAACAGCACTGTCCTCAAGAGCCAAGACTTGAAAGCTACCTAAGTGTCCATCGACAGAGGAACTGGTAACAAAGATGTGGCACACACACAAGGGAACACTCAGTCATAACAAGAATGAAATAATGCCATTTGCAGCAACATGTATGCAACCACAGATCATCATACTAAGCGAAGGCAGTCAGAAAGAGAAAAACAAATACCATATATATCACTTATACGTGGACTCTAAAATGACACAGATGAACCTACCTATGAACCAAAATTATAGAGAACAGACTTGTCATTGCAAAAGGTTCCTCCTTTTGCAATGGGGGAAGGATGGAATGGGAGCTTGGGCTTGGCAGATTTAAGCTGTTATATAGACAATGGATCCCCTCTTCACAGATCACTGCCCTGTTGTAGCGAAGGGGCTCGCTTAACTCAATGAAGCCATGAGCCATCCCGTGTAGGGCCACCCCAGACAGACGGGTCATAGTGGAGATTTCTGACAGAACGTGATCCACTGGAGAGGGAATGGCAAACCACCCCAGTATGCTTTCCATGAGAACCTCATGAACTGTATTAAAGGACAAAAAGATATGACATCAAAAGATGAGTTCCCCAGGTCAGAAGGTGTCCAGTATGCTCTGGGGAAGAACAGAGGATGACTACTAATAGCCCCAGAAAGAAAGAAGCGGCTGGACCAAAGCAGAAACGATGCTCAGTTATGGATGTGTCTAGTGACGAAAGTAAAATCTGATGCAAAGAACAGTACTGCATAGGAACCTGGAATGCTAGGTCCACGAATCAAGGTAAACTTGACACGGTCAAGCAGGAGAAGAAACATCAACATCTTAGGAACCGGTGAACTAAGATGGACAGGAATGGGTGAATTTAATTCAGATGACCAGTATATCTACTACTGTGGGCAAGAATCTCATAGAAGAAATGGAATAGTCCTCAGAGTCAACAAAAGAGTCTGAAATGTAGTATGTGGGTGCAACCTCAAAAATGACAGAATGATCTCGGTGTGTTTCCAAGGCAAGCCATTCAATATCACAGTAATTCAAGTCTATGCCCCTACCATGCATGTCAAAGAAGCTGAAGTTGATCAGTTCTATGAAGACCTAGAAGACCTGTTAGAAGTAACACCAAAACATGTTCTATTCATCGTTGGGGACTGGAATGCAAAAAGCAGGAAGTCAAGAGATACCTGGAGTTAGTAGGCAAGTCTGGCCTTGGAAAACAAAATGAAGCAGGGTAAAGGCTAACTGAATTCTGCCAAGAGAATGCACTGGTCATAGCAAACACCCTTTTTCAACAACACAAGAGATGACTTTACACATGGACTCCACCAAAGGGTCAATACCGAAATCAAACTGATGACATTCGTTGTAGCTGAAGATGGAGAAGCTGTATACAGTCAGCAAAAACAAGACCTGGAGCTGACTATGGCTCAGAGCATCAACTCCTCATAGCAAGATTCAGGCTTAAACTAAAGACAGTGGGGAAAACCACTAGGCCAGTCAGGTATGACTTAAATCAAATCCCCTATGAATACGCAAAGAGGTAACAAACAGATTCAAAGGATTATTATCTAGTCAACAGTGTGCTGCAATCCACAGGGTCGCAGAAAGTCAGACACAACTGGGCAACTGAACAGCAAAAGCAGCATACAGGATGGATACACAAGGTCCTACTGTAGAGCACACAGAACTATACTCAATATCCTATGGTAAACCATACTGGAAAACAGCATTTTTTTTTTAATGTATATATGTGTAACTGAATCACTTTGCTGTATACCTGAAACTAACAGAACACGGTTTATCAATTATACTTCAATTTTAAAAAGAAAGAAAAAAAATTTTAATTGGAAGATAACTGCTTTCCAATATGGTGTTGGTTTCTGACATGCATCAACATGAATCAGCCGTAAGTATACACACGCTCTCTCCCTCTTGAGCCTCCCACCCATCTAGGCTGTCACAGGGCACCGGTGAGCTCCCTGCACCATCCTGGCCATCCACCTGACATACGGTAAAGTGTATGTTTCAATGCCATGCTCCCAATTCGTCCCACCATCTCCTTAACCAACTGTGACCACAAGTCTGTTCTCTCTGTCTGCATCTCCACTGCTGCCCTGCAAACAAGCTCATCAGTACCACCCTTCTGGACTCAATATATATGCATTTTAAAAAGAGATTATTTTAAAGAGACATACTATAAACCAAGGACAAAATACACAGCAAGCAGTCACAGAGGCTAACTCACCATATACTACACATACACCCCCACACAGCCCTACCTTCTTCAGTGACAGTCTAGTTTCTAAAGGAGACAGAGAAAAATATCCCGTTCTTTAATAAGGGCAAAAGACCCACACAAGAGGGCGGCCTCTTTCTCCTCTATGTGAGCAAAAGGAGAGCCACTCCCTACAATATTTTACCAGCAGCTTACCAAGGAAAAGGCCAGTGATGTCACTGTTTCCAAAAAGAGCCCTCTCTCTTTAGGATAACATGGTCCTGGGGTCCCTTCCTATAGCCAGAGTCCCTGCCTGCTGAGACCAGAGGCCATGCCCCTGGTTGACATCAGTCTCAACGCTAAGCTATCACCATGTACAAAGCAGCCAGAGGAATGGAATGCATCCTAATTTTCTAGGAGAAATCAAATGGAAAGTGATGCCATGAACACAGAACATCCAGACCAAGTTTATCACAAGAGTTCGCTATGTAACAAAAAAAAAATTAGTAAGGAAAAATATGACATTGTGCTCTACTTAAAATAACAAGGACTTCTAATATCACAGTTCAATAGTATAACTGCTTGTATTTTATCATGACTGCTTGGGAACGTTTTAAAGCTATCACTTTGAACGGATTTTAACATTCCTTCAGGGACCTTGTTCTGTTAAATCTAACAAAAGAATGTACAACTGGACTGTGTAGCAAAATCACTATCTTTATTTGTGTTTTTCCCTTTTATTTAACTTGATGTGAAACAAATGAAACATTAACACCCTATTTCACTCGTGTGCAACAGTGAAAATTTACCAATCCTGTTTCTCTCTATACAGAGACAGGCTAAAGAATAACTTGTATACAATATACAACTTGCATCATATTAAATATAAACAGCTATTAAGGAATGACAATAGAAAGTCAGCCAAAAGAAGTAAAGCACTAACCACAGTCTGAGCTTTTCTGTCCATCTGGAGGCAGTTTGGAACCTTGAATGCTGTCCCAAACTATGCCCTAACTCCTTCTAAACCCGTCTTCATACTCTGAAGATTTATCAGTTCAACTCAGGCCAAAACAACTTTCTAACTCTCGCCACCTGAGAGTTCTGATTTTGACTGTGTTCATCAGAGGTAAAGAATCCTGGCAGGAATCTGTGAGGAGCTGAGATGGGAGATGGTGACATTTGGTCCAAAGTTACAGAAGGCTGTTTCCACTTTCATCTGTGGCTCAGGAACAGGCCTGCCATCAGAGGCCCTTGATTCTCATCTTCTCCTCTGCGTCTTTCCTGATATCATCCAACCTCTGAACCTCAAAGGCTTCCAATATGCAAGGAGCCAGACAGAAATCTACTCAGCAAGTATGAATCCAAGACCTCAGAGCCAGATAGAGCTCTCGACACTAGTGGGGGACCAAAATCAGACACTGCCCTCAAGGGGCTCACCATCCTGGAACAGGAGCAAGGTGAATGACAGGACATCTTCAGGAATGTCTAGGCTTTATTAGCATCGGTCACAGCAGGTGAATGGAAGCCCCAAGCACAAAACAATGTCAACGTTACATCATCTCTGTCCAACTCATTCATTTCTCTACTTCAACTTCAAAGGAGGTGTCAAGAGGAAGGGCTCTCACTCATAGGAATAATTCAGTGGTGGAAGGTTGAGGATTCCTTTTGAAGGTCTTTATGAACCTCAGATTAAAAACAGCATATATTATTGGACTAGGCTTAATGCTTGGGACTAAGGTAGTTTATGCACTCCTATAGATAAGCGAATTGGGATCAGTATCTCTTATCTCAATAGAAGGAGACATAAGTATAATTAATATTTGCAAAGTATCTGATAGTGATAGTCAGGTCAGGAGCTTTTATGAGACCCTGAGAGATGAGATGGCAACCCACCCCAGTATTCTTGCCTGGAAAATTCCATGGACAGGGGAGCCTGGTGGGCTGTAGTCGATGGGGTCACAAAGAGAGATGAGAGGCTTTACTCCAAACCTCCTTCAAAGTAGGAACCGTACTGGCATGCCGTAACCATCCTCTTGACCTTGTATTTTCTCTCCTCCAGATTTAATTTTTTTTTTAATTTATTTGGGGGCACCGGGTCTTAGCTGCAGCATGCAGGGTCTAGCTCCCCAAACAGGGATCAAATCCAGACCCCCTGCATGGGGAGCACGGAGTAGTAGCCACTGGACCACCATGGAGGTCCCCGTATATAAATTTTTGATGAACATGAATACAACATGAGCATCACGGAAATAATTTGTTTCCAAAGGGGGCAGGAAACACTCTTTAAATAGGATTTCCTCACTATTTATTCACTAATACTGCTAATACACAGAGAAGAAAAATGAGCTCAATGGAGACTCAACACTACAAATGAGCTTCATGAAACCAACAGACTATCCGAGTGGGCGCGTGGGTCATGTGTCCTCCTCTGTAGAGGAAGAGGACTGGGCACTACTTCCCACTCCACAAGAGTCAGGAGAGCAGGAACTCGCCCTCCAGCATTCTACAGGGAAACTGAGATTCACTAAACCAAAGATCAGACAAACCCCGAAACTCTTAAAATCAATTCCAATGTCTTCATCAACACTGTCTCCGACTTTGCCATCTGGCTTTGGGCAAAATTCTTAATCTTCTGGGCAGCAAGTTCCTCCCCAGTGAACCAGGAGAAAATTTATTTCAGGGTAAACACATGCAGAACACCAGCACCAAAAAGAATGAACATGCACCTAGAAACCATTAAAAAGAATACATTTGCATCAGGTCTAATGAGATGGATGAAACTGGAACCTATTATACAGAGTGAAGTAAGCGAGAAAGAAAAACACCAATACAGTATACTAACGCATATATATGGAATTTAGAAAGACGGAAACAATAAACCTGTGTACGAGACAGCAAAAGAGACACCGATGTATAGATCAGTCTTATGGACTCTGTGGGAGAGGGAGAGGGTGGGGAGATTTGGGAAAATAGCATTGAAACATGTATAATATCATGTATGAAACGAGTCGCCAGTCCAGGTTCGATGCACGGTACTGGATGCTTGGGGCTGGTGCATTGGGACGACCCAGAGGGAGGGGAGGGGAGGGAGGAGGGTGGAGGGTTCAGGATGGGGAACGCGGGTATACCTGTGGCGGATTCATTTCGATATTTGGCAAAACTAATACAATATTGTAAAGTTTAAAAATAAAATAAAATTTAAAAAAAAATTAAAAAAAAAAAAGAATACATAAAGAGAAAAGGATAGAAAGAAAGGGAACAGCTATTTGTGAAGAAAATTAAATAGCAGTACAGTTTGGGAGAGTAAGATAAGCAGCAAATTTTAACAAGGGTCCAAACTGGCATTGACAGTAAAGCATGCATTTCACAAAACAAGCCAAGTTTTTTCCTTTGAGGAGAGAAATGCTTTGTCGATCATCGATAAGACACGGAAGCTGAAAATGGCAACATCAGTCTGTCAGCACCGTTCAAACCCAGTGCGCCCTGTGGATCCTGAACAATGGCATTACTCTCGAGATTCTGCTTTGTCTAAAAAGCAAGCAATAGCAAAATCCTTTTCATTTTATGCAATACAAATTGAATCCCACAGCCACTATTTCAGATCATCTGAAAATGACTTCCTTTCCTATGACTTTAAATAGCTTAAAGGAAGCTTTTATCACCTTCATGGGAAATTTTTAAATTTCCTAAAGTGTGCTTTGGAGATATAATCCCCTCCCCCAAGCCTTTATACAAGATAGCACCACAAATAAGGCTTGTGAAATACATACTATACCAACGGCAATCATGTTTGCTCTTCTAGAAAACTAAAGGTCTCAGAGAGAGTGTGAAACTGGAGGCCACATGGCTTTCCAGGCTAGGGCCCTGGGGAAAGAAACTTTTTAACACATCCAAACCCAGGTTCCTGTACTGCAAAATAGTATCTACTGTAAGAGTAACCACCAAACAGGACTGTTGTGAGAAGTAAATGCTAATTAACGTAAAGGTTTGTCCCCTTACACTGGGGTTAAAAAATAAATTTTAAAACCTTACTGACTGCTGCCACAAATACAACCACCACCACTATTATTATCAAGACTCCTAGGAAACTTAAACTTTGTGTTAGTACATCTCAGATGTTTACCAAGAGCTAAACTTATAAACACATTATAAGGCAAATGAAAATAAAATCTAATACTTCTAATTTGAGAGACTGTAGTAATCTACCCATTGCTGTTTCAAACTTTAGATATTTTATATGCACCTTCATCTAACCAACTAAGATATACAAAGGGCTTCCCAGGTGGCTCAGTAGTAAAAAAAAAATCCATCTGCCAAGCAAGTTCAATCCCTGGGTCAGGAAGATCCTCTGGAGAAGGAAATGGCAACCCCCTCCAGTATTCTTCCCTGGAAAATCCCATGGACACAGGAGCCTGTTAGGCTACGGTTGATGGGGTAGCGAAGAGTCGGACACGACTGAGCAACTGAAGAGCAGCAGCAGTGGATAAAAACGCATTATCACACGTTATTTACAGGAGCCAAGACATGGAAACAACCTAAATGTCCATCGACAGATACAGACGGATAAAGATGCAGCACATTTACACTACAGAATATCACTCAGATGCTAAAAGAAATAAAGACTGCCATTTACAGCAAGATGGATGGACCGAGAGGTTATCATGTAAATGAAGCCCAACTGAGAAAGACAAATATATCACTTACACATGGAACCAAAAGACACAAAGACACGAATTTATTTACAAAACAGAAACAGACTTACACACACAGAAAACAAAGTTATGGTTACCAAAGAAGAAGGGGATGGCATAAATTAGCAGTATGGGATTAATAGATACATACTACTATACTTAAAATAGAAAACCAACAAAGGTTTACTGTACGGTATTCAATATCCTGTAATAAACCATCATGGAAAAGAATCTGATATAACTGAATCACTTTGCTGTGTACCTGAAACACACTGTAAAACTGTATTTCAATTTTAAAAATTTAATGGATATTCACATACACACAAAAAATAGGTTGGGAGTGAATAAAGGAACCATCTCTGATCCCTCCTGTTTAGTTACATCTAAAGAGTGATTAGATTACACACACACACACCATGTAAGCCCACAGAGCTGGATGTGCATTCATTCCACTCCATTCCATCTTTTCTTCCTAATATAAACTCTGGGTTTGGGTTCACAGGCATTAACCATGCCACAGTCTAGCAGGCTTTGCTCCAACGTGCCCTCCCACACCTTCCAAAGGTCAAATGCTCACCAGTGCACTAGCTCCCACCATGGAACCCAGTCCTCTCCACTCTCCCCACCACCACCCCGGCCAGCTATGCTCTCACCAGACATTACACTGAGGAAGTGCCTTTAACTCGAAACTCTACTTAGAGCTTTAAAGCTTTGGGAAATGAAAGCTTCGAAGTCACAAAATGTGAAGGTCTTTACAAAACTGCCTCTTTGTCTCTGGACAGAAGAGCACTTATAAAAACCACTTTATTTGACAAGTGTCAAGATAAATCAGTCCCCGAGACACTGTCAAAAGGCACTGGACCATCCCAGAGCAACAAAAACCTGTTAACTCTGGTTAAGTGATACATCCAGTGTGTGGATGCGGGACTGCTCCTTACCAGGTTAATTTGCAAGCCTTTCAGCCATTAAGACAGAGCAGTCAATTCTACAAGATTTCAGAGTTCACATCATAAACATTTAACCATCTCAACTCCCCTAGACTACTAAGAAAACAGTCCAAATAGGTCACTTACCTACTTTCAAATTCTTGTTTTAGATACTAAGCAACACACACAATAAAACAGAGACAAGGAAAGTATTTCCAGAGACCATCACACAATTTCAAAAGAAAATAATTTGGACAACTTTTCTAGGTGTTTATAGGATTTCTCAAATGGTTTCAAAATTAAAATTAAGCCAGGAATACAGAAAATCAGAAGTTTTTAAAATCTGCCCTCGGTTCTCTTCAAGAATTTTGTTTGTTTAAAAAGGAAAAAAGAACATAAAATTATTCAATCCTTCTGCCAGATGAATTACACTCACAAAGATCAGTTGTGTTTTTTTTAATAATACCTTCTCCAAAACTAAACAAGAACGCTATGAGCATCAGAAATCTAAACAACGCCAGAAAAATCACTATTTAACTTGCAAAAAGTTTCCTTGGACTCTAACAAGATGTTATAAACCTTAACTACTTTCAGCTTTCCCACAGTGACGGCAAGTGTCTGAGCTACTCCAGAGCTCAGAAATTAAATGCTGCTCAGCACAGACACGCACACAGCACAGCAGAGAATCAACAACCTTGACTTTGTATCCAGAGGAGCTGTGCAGACCGGAGTCTTTGTTTCCACCCTTTCATCTCTCCCATCCTTCTCTATTTTGGTTAAAATGAATCAACCAAGCAATGGGAAAAAAAAGAGAAGCCACTCTTATCTTGACTCGATAATCTCACAGAGCCCTTTGCCACAAACCCTTCAATTCAGTTCAGTCGCTCAGTCGTGTCCGACTCTGCGACACCATGAATCACAGCACACCAGGCCTCCCTGTCCATCATCAACTCCTGGAGTTCACCCAAACTCATGTACATCAAGTCGGTGATGCCATCCAGACATCTCATCCTCTGTCATCCCCTTCTCCTCCTGCCCCCAATCCCTCCCAGCATCAGGGTCTTTTCCAATGAGTCAACTCTTCGCATGAGGTGGCCAAAGTATTGGAGTTTCAGCCTCAGCACCAGTCCTTCCAATGAACACCCAGGACTGATCTCCTTTAGGATGGATTGGTTGGATCTCCTTGCAGTCCAAGGGACTCTCAAGAGTCTTCTCCAGCACCACAGTTCAAAACCATCAATTCTTCAGTGCTCAGCTTTCTTCACAGTCCAACTCTCACATCCATACATGACCACTGGAAAAACCATAGCCTTGACTAGACGGACCTTTGTTGGCAAAGTAATGTCTCTGCTTTTCAATATGCTATCTAGCTTGGTGATAACTTTCCTTCCAAGGAGTAAGCGTCTTTTAATTTCATGGCTGCAATCACCATACATACCCTTAGGCCCAGAAAAACCAGATCTAGTAAAGATACTTCCCAAGATGCACGTTCCCAACAAGAACCTACTGTAATAGCACAAGGAACTATACTCAATATTCTTTAATAACCTATATGGGAAAAAATTTGACAAAGAATGGACATATGAATATGTATAATTGAATCACTTTGCTGTACACCTAAAACTAACACAACTTTGTCAATCAATTATGCTCCAATAAAATTTTTTTAAAAAGAACTTAGAAAGCTTCTAGAAAATGCATATATTCTTGCACACTGAACAGAGCTTTTTTCTACGGTCTGCACATCTCTCGTTAGGACCCATGGCGTTCTGGTGAGGCAGATCATCACTGGTCGCCTGCTTCTTCTCCCCACTGGTAGGCATGGGATTCAGGCTGGCCAAGGTGTCCCACCACACTGAGTGACGGCTCCAGGCTAGACAAGTGACCAAGGAGAGACAGGGCCTTCAGGGAAGGAAACCACATGTTCAGGTTCACCTAGGACAAGATCAGTTTATGCCTGTTGGACTGGCAGAATTTTATGCCCAAAAGCATCCTGATAGAGACAATACATGGTCTCTCTCAACCTCAGTGCAAGTAGCTCTGAGCTAGAAAGCTCTTGCGGCGGGGGCGGGGAAAGCAGGGGCAGTAGCCCCTGTGCATCAAAGCCTATTCCAGCCTCAGTGCATCGTTGGCCTCTACATATTAGATGCCAGCAGCCATCTGTGCCAATTATGACAACAAAAATGTCTCCAGGGCATCACAAAACCATCTGTTTGAGAACAACCGCCCTAAGGAAAAGGAGGCATTGTTCTCTGGAACCCCGGGAACAATGAGAAAGACAAGCAGGGGCTTCCCTGGTGGCCCAGTGATTAAGAATTCGCCCCGCCTTGCAATGCAAGGGTCACAGGTTCTATCCCTGGTCCCAGAAGATCCCACATGCCACAGGGCAGCTAAGCCCATGTAACATAACTACTGAACCCACATGCTCCAACTACTGAAGCCATGAGCCTATAGCCTGTGCTCCGCAACGAGAGAAGCCACCACAAGAAGCCTGAGCACTCCAAGAAGAGTGGCCTGCACTCGCCTCACCCAGAGAGCCTGCGTGCGACCATGAAGACTGATCACAGCCAACAAAGAAAGAATCCCTTTTAAAAAGTAACCTTAAGTACGGAGCAAGTAACCCTAAGCTATCACCACTTTAGGGAAAGAGCACGCACTGGGGTCAAGCCAACCGCAGCAAGTGCTAAGATGCAAAAAGAGAGACCAGATGACATTGCTTGAACCCTTGGCTGCCTATGTATCTAAAGCAGGCCCACTCCTGAGACTTGGCTCACATGAGCCAGAAAGTCTTTTTTTGCCTCAACTAGTTTTAGTTGGATTTCTCTCACTTGCTACTGAAGGCAATGCATGAGGATACACAGCATGTTTTATGCCAAAATTCTGAACTGTCAAGAAAAGGAAAAAAAATTAATGGGAACCCTAACCTACTGCTTTCCACAAGAACAGGCCACCAACTCTAGCTCTAGGCACACTGCCTCTAGCACATTGCCTCTAGCACAAGGCACTTGCCTCTTCACCAAGTCCTAGAAGCCCTCCCACTGAAGAACCTGAAAGTCTCCAGTTTCCCAACTTTGATGGTACCCGGTGCCCAGAGTCTATTCATCTGGGGCCTGAGGGAAGGGGATGGCCATGAATTGTTTCTTAAACTAGTTCGAACCTAACTAAGCAGTTAACTAGAAAAGAAATGTTCCGATCACTGATACTGACTACAACCTTTAATTCTTACAGGTTCTCTTCTGAACCTGAAATCCTAGAATCTCTTCTCCAATGTGGCCAAGAGAAATTTCTTCTCTGCAGACATTCAAAGAGAACCAGCATGACTCCACTGCGATCACACCGAAACATCAGCAGTGGTCCTCAGTGAAAAAGAAAAAAAAAGTCAGTGGCCTCTCCACTGACTGCTTACGTCTTTTGTCACCGGAATGTTATTGACCAGAGATATATCAATAGTCACTTACACAACAAATCACCAGCCACAGGCATTCGTTTCTGCAACAATTTTCCATCATACCCAGTTCAAAGAGACAAAACTTGTACAAGTTGTCTATTATTGATTAAGCAGAAAAAGAATGTGCTGGGGAAAAATTAACACAATTCATTACCGAAATCATCTTGCTGTCTACTTCAGAGAACATAAATCCATCAGGTCGTCATTTCCTCAATGTCCTGACACAAACCTACAAACGGAGCTGGGTCTGCACCCATCATTTCCACCCCTTCTGTTACTGAAGTAGACGCGTCCCCCCTTCACCTGGAATCTGAATCCCAACCTCTATACTGTTCAGAAGCGCTGTATTTGCTGGACTATCCCCTGAACCTTCCATCTCCTCTTCTCTGTTGAACACTTAAATTGGCATGTTCAAATCCCATCCATGGGAACTTCCTTGGTAGTCCAGTGGCTAAGACTCCACGCTCCAAATCCAGAGGGCCTAGGTTCAGTCCCTGGTCAGGGAACTAGACCCCATATACCACAACTAAAAAGATTCTGCATGCTGCAACTAAAATGCAACACAGCAAAAATAAAAATAAACCTAAAAAAAAAAATGCTGTTGTTTTCTTAAAAGTTTTATTGGAGTACAGTTGTTGATTTACAGTGTTGTGCTGGTTTGAGAAAAGTGAATCAGCTATACATGTATCTACTCTTTTTCAGATTCTATTTCCATACAGGTGATTACAGAGTTCCCCATACTATCCTGCAGTCATTGTTACTTAGCCATCTCATATATAGGAGCGTCAACGACCGCTGTTCTTGCTAACACAGTGTCACCTGGGCCCCTGGGACCTGACCTCTCCGCAGCATGGCCCTGTCTACTCCCTCCTACTTTCTAAAACTATCTTTCTGCTCATGCAATCCTGTCTGGGTTTTTCCACCCACTGCCTCCCTCTCAATAGCTACTATTCCCAAATGTCTTTCTCAGCCTCTTCTACCCACTCCTTAGAAATTCCATTCTCAAGACTCCCCTGGTGGTCCAGTGGCTAAGACTCTGAGCTCCCAATGCAGGGGCTCTGGGTTCAATCCCTGGTCAGGGAACTAGATCCCACATGCCACAACTAAGACCTAACGCAGCCAAACAAAAATTTTTTTAAGTTCCATTCTCTAGGACCTGCCCTGAGCCACCCTGCCTCTTCCTCCACATTTTCTCTCCAGCAGGTTGGTGATCCAGTTGCCCAGTGTCATTTCCTATCTGGATGCTATGTCTTCAGTCTCTTCAGCTGTGAACCCTGTTCTGCAATCAGTTCAGTCACTCAGTCATGTCTGATGCTTTGTGACCCTATGGGTTGCAGCACGCCAGGCATCCTGTCCATCACCAATTCCCAGAGTTCACTCAAACTCATGTCCATCAAGTCAGTGAAGCCATCCAACCATCTCATCCTGTCGTCTCCTTCTTCTCCCGCCTTCAATCTTTCCCAGCATCAGGATCTTCTCCAATGAGTCAGTTCCTCACATCAGGTGACCAAAGTATTGGAGTTTTAGCTTCAACATCAGTCCTTCCAATGAATATTCATGACTGATTTCCTTTAGGATGGACTGGTTGGACAGCCTTGCAGTCCAAGGGACTCTTCAATAGTCTTCTCCAACACCACAGTTCAAAAGCATCAATTCTTCGGCGTTCAGCTTTCCTTATAGTCCAACTCTAACATGACTACTGGAAAAACCATAGCTTTGACTAAACTGTTGCTTCCTGACCTGCATACAGGTTTCTCAAGAGGCAGGTCAGGTGCTCTGGTATTCCCATCTCTTTAAGAATTTTCCAGAGTTCGTTGCGGTCCACACAGTCAAAGGCTTTGGCATAGTCAATAAAGCAGAAGTAGATGTTCTGCAATACGCACTCATAAAAGAAATAAATACCTCCCAAGCACAGCCAGAGGAGAACCCGGAAGCACCTCCGCCTCCGCAGCCCGAACCACGAATACCTCCTCGTTCCCACCAAACCCGTTCCTCTGGCTGGCCCACTTCAGCACACGGCCCTCACTGCCCAGGCCAGGCAGCCAGGAGTCATCTCCAATGCATCCTCCCTCAGCCCCCCAATCCAAGCACCCACCAAAGCCCCAGAATCCTGGCTCCTTAACAGCCTGCCTCGTCCACCAAAGTCTCCGGCCTGGATGAGTAAGTGCCCACCCTCCAGGCCTGCAGTCCTCAAATCCATTCTCCCGGTTGCAGGCTTCCTAAACCTTTCTAAGACGCAACTCAGATGTGGCCAATCCCCTGCTCAAAATATCACCATAGCTTTCCACCGTCCTTTGGATAAGGGGTCTGAAGTCCCCAACCTGCTTCACCAGACCCTTCCCCCCTTGCCCCTGCACCGTAGCCCCCTCTTCCTGCTCCCAAGCCCACAGAAGACCTCCTCCAGCCCCACCTCCAGGCCCCACCCATGTGCTCACTGTTGCCTCCAGGCCACCCGCCTGCATTTCACTACTCTGGGAACATCCTTCTTCCCTATCCTTCTTCCCTACCCACAGCACAGACCTCCTTATGGTCTCAGCGTAGAAGTTACCAACTTCTTTCTTGTTTGTTTTTTTTTAGGCTGCACCTTGCATATGTAGGATCTTAGCTCTCCAAGCAGGGACCAATGTCATATCCCCCTGCAGCGGAAGACCAGAGTCTTAACCACTGGACCACTAAGGAAGTCTCTGAGAAGTTTCTAATTTCTTCAAGTCTTCCTTGATCCCCTCAACCAATTAGTCCTATTAACTATGGCTACAGTACCCCATTCTCCATTCTCACTCAACAGTGTGATGATACTGCTTAATTAATCTATCTCCCCCATGAGAAGGCTAACTTCTGCATAGATCTACCAGGTCTCTTTATTGCTATGAAAGTGAAAGTGAAGTCGCTCAGTCGTGTCCAACTCTGCAACCGGTGGACTGTAGCCTATCAGGCTCCTCCATCCATGGGATTCTCCAGGCAAGAATACTGGAGTGGGTTGCCATTTCCTTCTCCAGGGGATCTTCCCGACCCAGAGATCTAACTCCGGTCTCCCGCATTGCAGGCAGACGCTTTACCCTCTGAGCCACCAAGGAAGCCCCTAACCCTCTAGCAACTAACCCCACAACAGGTTGAGTTCAGTGGCTTCAGATGACACCCCTCTTCCACTGTCATAAATGAGATTATTATAGTAATAACTAAATAGTAAACAGATTTTTAAATTTTTTCCCTAGACTTTGAAAACACATATAGGGCTCACTATGGACCAGGCCATCTTTTTAAGCGCTTTACAAATAATTAATTTAATCTTAGCAACATTCAGGGAGATAAAATTACTATCCACATTTGACAGAGGAGGAAATTAAGGCACAAAGAAGTTAAGCAAAGTCACCCAAGGTCACACAGTAAACGGATCTGACTTCAAACATCATGATTGTTAACATTTTGGCTGGGCTGCCTTTGACCTGCATTTCACAAAAGAAAAACAAAACTATCTGTCAGAGTGATAGAAGTACTACCTGCCAGGTTCTCAAATATAAGAAATGACGTGTCGATGACACTCCACTCCCTTGTACTTTGTTGGCTTTGTTTCCAAAACTTTCAAGCTAGGATCTTCAGTAATATGCTGGATTTCAACAACCTGTTACAGAAGGTTTCTCCTGCTGAATAAATGAGAGGCCTGTATCAGCCCTGCATTTCAAAACATCGTGAGCCTCAAAGACAGAAGAGAACATGTGCTCACAGACGATTTCCATGGTTACTACGGGTAAAGCCACAACCGTATTCAAGTTCAGTCAAAGAAAGTCGTCTTCCGACAATGATAATGATGGTAGGGAGCAGAGAGATGATGGTGATGACAACAGTACCTACCACGGGCCAGGCAGAGCTCTAAGACCTTTCATAAGTAACATGAGGATTAAATATCACTATCCCTTGAGGTAGAGTTCTTGGAATCTCCATTTTACTAACAAACAGAAAATCAGCCACTGAGGGTTTCACTAACTTGCCCAAGGTCACCTAATCAGTGGTAGAGCTAACTTTACAGTCAGAATTTTTTTTAAATCACATTCTTAATGAGAATCCAAAATATATCCAGTATTCAGGCCAGAGGTGACCTGAATCACTAGGGCCAAACTGATTCTTCCTCCAGTCACATACCCAATCGTGACTCAACCGCTACCAGAAGGTGATGGAACCTCGGAGCAAAGGGCAGACAGTGCCAGTGGGTGAACCAGGTGACGAGGAAGGAAAACTCACACTCCCCGTTGAAATATTAAGTGACACAAGACTAACATCTTCCTCAGAAAGCACAGGAAGGAAATTCTAGTCTGACCAGGGAGGCAGGCCTAGCAGCAGCATTGCAGCAGCAATCCCAGCAGATCTTGGGGCTTAAAGAGATGCCTGCTCTTAAAATGTCAAGTGTCAGGGGTTTTTTTCAGTGTGCCTGTTTATTTAAAGAGAAGGATATCAAAGCTTTCTAATTAGAAAAGCATCCCCCTGGCAAGTCTATAAATTATGTCCCTACATTTCCTACATTAGGGTAATTAAATAAAAGCCTGTTTGCACAGAGGCCTATCAAAATACCAACCAATCCCTGCCTTAAAAATCATGTTCATCTGACCTAACCAGACTGACAGTTTCCAGAGTGCTTTAAAGAGCACTGTATTCATGAAGATGATCATTTTTTTTTTTACATGCTAATACTGAAAATCTAATTTCAGTGAGGCAAAAAGGCCCTTGAAGATTTTGTGTGACTCAGGCCAGTTATTTTTTCCAATCCTGAAATTTAAACTGATTTGTTCTGATTGCCCATGCCAAGCTGGTAACATTAAATATCAAACAGAAATTTTATTAAGTATCTTTAAAATTCATGAATTCTTTATCTACTGGTTATTAGAGTTAGTGTTTGGATTGTCTTAGTTTATTTGGCTGCACTGGGTCTTAGTCACGGCATGCAGGATCTTTAGTTGCAGCATGTGGGATCTTAGTTCCCTGACCAGGGATTGAACCCAGGCCCCCCGCATTAGGAGCACAGAGTCCCACCACTAGACCACCAAGGAAGTCCCCAGAGATAGTATTTCAAAGTTTATAAAACTAACAACAGGGCTTTCATACTGAATAAATTCTCCGAATATATTGTCTCACAATCCAAAAACTGCATGTAAATAAGGTACACCATAAAACACCTTAGAGTATCTGCTGCTGCTGCTGCTAAGTCGCTTCAGTCGTGTCCGACTCTGTGCGACCCCAGAGACGGCAGCCCATCAGGCTCCACCATCCCTGGGATTCTCCAGGCAAGAACACTGGAGTGGGTTGCCATTTCCTTCTCCAATGCATGAAAGTGAAAAGTGAAAGTGAAGTCGCTCAGTCGTGTCCGACTCTCAGCGACCCCACGGACTGCAGTCTACCAGGCTCCTCCGTCCACGGGATTTTCCAGGCAAGAGTACTGGAGTGGGGTGCCATTGCCTTCTCCGTAGAGTATCTACATAACATCAATTAACCAAGTCTTTTTAAATACCATTTGTAGGAAAAAGGTCAAACTCAATGAAATGGAGCTACATGTATCCACGTGGATAAATCTCACAAATAGGATGTCAAGGGGAAAAAAGTTGCAGAAGAACCTATGTGGGCTTCCTGGGTGGTGCAGTGGTAAAGAATTCACCTGCCAATGTAGGAAATGAAAAAGACGCAGGTTCAATTCCTGGGTCAGGAAGATCCCTGGAGAAGGAAATAGCAACTCATTTCAGTATTCTTGCTGGGAGAATTCCATGGACAGAGGATCCTGGCGGGCTACAGTCCACAGGGTTGCAAAGAGTCGGCCACAACTGAGCACACGTGAACACATGTCATATGAATCCATTATATGATGTCTAAAAACACACAAAACACACTATCTTTTATTTAGGAATGTGTGCAAATGTATTAACACATTATTAACAGGAAAGGTATTAATACATCTTTTGTTACCAGAACATTATTGATCGGAAACATACCAATATCACTTGTATAACAAATCGATGGCCACAGGCATTAGTTTCCACAAAAATTCTCCAGTCAATAATGAGTTAAAATACCTGGGAATAATGTATGCCAGATTTGAGATAGTTGCACCTCTTCAGGGAAAGGGTGCCATTGGGAAGAGGCAGACAGGAAGCTTTTATTTCAAAGCTGAAAGGCAAATACAGAGAGGTTTAGGATGAGACTCTCTGTATCATTTTACAGTTCTAAACTGACCCAACATTTTTGCAAAGGAAAAAGCCTAATACTAAAATATAAGAACAAAGGACTTCCCTGACAGTCCAGTGATTAGGACTCCACACTTCCAACTGCTGAGGGTTCAATCCCTGGTCAGGGAACTAAGATCCTGCAAGCCCAGTGGTGTGGCCAAACAATATATATACACACACATAAATACATATACGTACATACATATACGTGTGCTGTGCTTAGTCGCTCAGTCGTGTCCAACTCTTTTCAACCCCATGGGCTGCAGCCCACCAGGCTCCTCTGTCCATGGGGATTCTCCAGGCAAGAATACTAGAGGGGGTTGCCATGCCCTCCTCCAGGGGATCTTCCTAACCCAGGGATCAAACCCAGGTCTCTCACATTGCAGGCGGATTCTTTACCATCTGAGCTACCAGGGAAACCCATATACGTATATACACACACATATATATACGTATATACATATATATGTAACAAAATTAAAATGTACTCTTCAGGAAAAGAGACACTAAGAGAAGGGAAGAGATGGAGATTAAGAGGCAGGAAGAGAGACATCTGCAACTAGCAACTGATCCTAAATCAACCCAATCTCTGAATATCTACACTTACTACACAAATTAACAATCAGTTTTACTTACAGTAGCCATCGCAGGTGGCCTTAAATTTTAAAACATGGTCCTTGACCTGAGCTAATAAAGCACAGGCTCCTAACTGGATCGTGAAATGTATAACATTTGCCAGATGAGCAGGTCTTACTGTAGTAACTTCTCCTAACAGAAGACCACAGGTACACCCCTTTAGAGAGACAGCTTACTATTGTGGTTAAGGGTTTTGGAATCCAACAAATGTGGGTTCACATTCCAGCTCCACCACTGACAAACCACGTGACTGGAACAAGCTGTTAAGCTTGCTAAATTCAGTTTCTAAATCTGTAACAGGGTAAATAAAAACATACCTCATTGAGGAAGTTTTCACAATAAATAAGAGGATTTACCACAAAGTAAACCAAACTGTTTAAGAAAGCCTTCCTCAGCGATCAATACAACGAAATAGAGGAAAACAACAGAATGGGAAAGACTAGAGATCTCTTCAAGAAAATTAAGAGATACCAAGGGGACATTTCATGCAAAGATGGGCTCGATAAAGGACAGAAATGGTATGGACCTAACAGAAGCAGAAGATATTAAGAAGAGGTGGCAAGAATATACAGAAGAACTGTACAAAAAAGATCTTCACGACCCAGATAATCATGATGGTGTGATCACTGACCTAGAGCCAGACATCCTGGAATGTGAATTCAAGTGGGCCTTACAAAGCATCACTATGAACAAAGCTAGTGGAGGTGATGGAATTCCATTTGAGCTATTTCAAATCCTGAAAGATGCTGCTGTGAAAGTGCTGCAGTCAATATGCCAGCAAATTTGGAAAACTCAGCAGTGGCCACAGGACTGGAAAAGGTCAGTTTTCATTCCAATCCCAAAGAAAGGTAATGCCAAAGAATGTTCAAACTACCGCACAATTGCACTCACGCTAGTAAAGTAATGCTCAAAATTCTCCAAGCCAGGCTTCAGCAATATGTGAACCGTAAACTTCCAGATGTTCAAGCTGGTTTTAGAAAAGGCAGAGGAACCAGAGATCAAATTGCCAACATCCGTTGGATCATGGAAAAAGCAAGAGAGTTCCAGAAAAACATCTATTTCTGCTTTATTGACTATGCCAAAGCCTTTGACTGTGTGGATCACAATAAACTGTGGAAAATTCTGAAAGAGATGGGAATACCTGACCATCTGACCTGCCTCTTGAGAAACCTGTATGCCTGTCAGGAAGCAACAGCTAGAACTGGACATGGA
>NW_011494686.1:396844-397823 GCF_000754665.1 Bison bison bison | reverse complement strand
GATGGGAATACCTGACCATCTGACCTGCCTCTTGAGAAACCTGTATGCAGGTCAGGAAGCAACAGCTAGAACTGGACATGGAACAACAGACTGCTTCCAAATAGGAAAAGGAGTACGTCAAGGCTGTATATTGTCACCCTGCTTATTTAACTTATATGCAGAAACCTTGCTTATTTAACATCATGAGAAACGCTGGGCTGGAAGAAGCACAAGCTGGAATCAAGATTGCAGGGAGAAATATCAATAACCTCAGATATGCAGATGACACGACCCTTATGGCAGAAAGTGAAGAGGAACTCAAAAGCCTCTTGATGAAAGTGAAAGAGGAGAGTGAAAAAGTTGGCTTAAAGCTCAACACTCAGAAAACTAAGATCACGGCATCTGGTCCCATCACTTCATAGCAAATAGGTGGGCAAACAGTGGAAACAGTGTCAGACTTTATTTGGGGGGGGCTCCAAAATTACTGCAGATGGTGACTGCAGCCATGAAATTAAATTACTCCTTGGAAGGAAAGTTATGACCAACCTAGACAGCACATTCAAAAGTAGAGACATTACTTTGCCAACAAAGGTCTGTCCAGTAAAGGCTATGGTTTTTCCAGTGGTCATGTATGGATGTGAGAGTTGGACTGTGAAGAAAGCTGAGCACTGAAGAATTGATGCTTTTCAACTGTGGTGCTGGAGAAGACTCTTAAGAGTCCCTTGGACTGCAAGGAGATCCAAGCAGTCCATTCTAAAGGAAATCAGTCCTGGGTATTCTTTGGAAGGAATGATGCTGAAGCTGAAACTCCAGTACTTTGGCCACCTCATGCGAAGAGTTGACTCATTGGAAAAGACCCTGATGCTGGGAGGGATTGGGGGCAGGAGGAGAAGGGGACGACAGAGGATGAGATGGCTGGATGGCATCACTGACTCGATGGACATGAGTCTGAGTGAACTCCGGGAGTTGGTGATGGACAGGGAGGCCTGGTGCTGCGATT
>NW_011494686.1:395387-396744 GCF_000754665.1 Bison bison bison | reverse complement strand
CGCAACTACTGGAGCTGGCGCGCCTGCCATCTGGGCTCCACAATAAGAGAAGCCAGCGCCATAAGCCCACGTGTCGCAATAGAGAAACTGTGCAGAAACGAAGACCCAGCGCAGTCAAAAATACACAATCTTAAAAAAAAAAAAACAGGAACCAAGCAAAAAACATCCAAGACAGTCAATCAGAATCTACAAATATCTAAACACTCTCCTACAATTCCTGAAGAAAGCCAACTTGACAAGTTTTCTTTAAACAATTTGTAGAAAAATCAAAGGCAATACAAGATAGTACTGAATCCCAAAAGGCAGTGCATTCATAGCTACATTTCTATCATTAAACTTTTAAAAAGTGACAACAGACACCACATGATATTAACTATGGTCAGACGTAAAGTGACAGTGTGAGTCACTTAGTCATGTCTGACTCTTTGTGACCCTACGGACTATGTAGCCCACCAGCCTCCTCTATCCATGGAATTCTCTAGGCAAGAATACTGGAGTGGGTAGCCATTCCCTTCTCCAGGGGAATCTTCCTGACCCAGGGATTGAACCTGGGTCTCCCGCATTGCAGGCAGATTCTTCACACTCTGAGCCACCAGGGAAGCCCCACGGTCAGAGGTAAACACTCGGACCTATTCACGACCACACACAGTCAGCAATCATTTAAGCACAACTTACAGTACCTAGAGGACTACACAATACTTGTATCTCCTTCATAATTCTTGCTTCTCGACCTCTTCCCCAAAAAATAAAATCAAAAGGTGATAAATAGCTATTGGAGTCAGAATTTAAAACAGCTTCTTTGGAAATCTGTCCAGGGGACTTGGAGTATCGTTTGGCAGAAAATAGGTTATGTAACAACTCCTCCAGACTGTCTCTGGCTGCCCTGTATAATCTTGGTGGATTTCCCACAGCAAACACAAACACTAGCCACTAAATTATTAGGGTTTCCTGCATGTTAGACACTAAGATGAATATCCTCTAAAAACACCGTTGTGATTCTCAAGAATTTGCGGGCTCCAACCTCTGACGATGTTATCCTTTCTTCTCAAGCAGAGCTCTTCCTGCCCTCTTGGGCTCTGTCTTATCAATCCCCTGGATGGCAGGCCTGGGGCTGCCTGCCTGAGCCTTAGTTGCAGACAACTGGGCTAGATCGCCAACATTCTTAGTGACACCTTCCACATCACCCTCAGGCCTTTCTGACACTGCTGCTGAGTCACTTCAGTTGTTTCCGACTCTGTGCGACCCCAAAGACGGCAGCCGACCAGGCTCCCCCGTCCCTGGGATTCTCCAGGCAAGAACACTGGAGTGGGTTGCCACCTCCTTCTCCAATGCATGAAAGTGAAAAGTGAAAGTGAAG
>NW_011494686.1:394890-395287 GCF_000754665.1 Bison bison bison | reverse complement strand
TCGATGGACATGAGTCTGAGTGAACTCCGGGAGTTGGTGATGGACAGGGAGGCCTGGCGCTGAGATTCATGGGGTCGCAAAGAATCGGACACGACTGAGTGACTGAACTGAAACCAAACTGTAAATGCTTAATAAAGGTTAGCTACCATTGTTAAAATCATTTAAATGACATTCATTTCAAATAACAGTTTTTGATTGAAGTTGTAAACTGCCTGTTAGTCTCTGATAGGTAATTCCGTTAAAGTAACCTAGTAATCGCAACTACTGGAGCTGGCGCGCCTGCCATCTGGGCTCCACAATAAGAGAAGCCAGCGCCATAAGCCCACGTGTCGCAATAGAGAAACTGTGCAGAAACGAAGACCCAGCGCAGTCAAAAATACACAATCTTAAAAAAAAA
>NW_011494686.1:386944-393941 GCF_000754665.1 Bison bison bison | reverse complement strand
AGTTAAAAAACAGGCCAAAGAACTAAACAGACATTTCTCCAAAGAAGACATACAGATGGCTAACAAACACATGAAAAGATGCCCAACATCACTCATTATCAGAGAAATGCAAATCAAAACCACTATGAGGTACCATTTCACGCCAGTCAGAATGGCTGCGATCCAAAAGTCTACAAGCAGTAAATGCTGGAGAGGGTGTGGAGAAAAGGGAACCCTCTTACACTGTTGGTGGGAATGCAAACTAGTACAGCCACTATGGAGAACAGTGTGGAGATTCCTTAAAAATCTGGAAATAGAACTGCCATATGACCCAGCAATCCCACTGCTGGGCATACACACTGAGGAAACCAGAATTGAAAGAGACATGTGTACCCCAATGTTCATCGCAGCACTGTTTATAATAGCCAGGACATGGAAGCAACCTAGATGTCCATCAGATGAATGGATAAGATGAATGGATGAGCAGATGAATGGATAAGAAAGCTGTGGTACATATACACAATGGAGTATTAGCCATTAAAAAGAATACATTTGAATCAGTTCTAATGAGGTGGATGAAACTGGAGCCTATTATACAGAGTGAAGTAAGCCAGAAAGAAAAACACCAATACAGTATACTAACACATATATATGGAATTTAGAAAGATGGTAACGATAACCCTATATGCGAGACAGCAAAAGAGACACAGATGTATAGAACAGTCTTTTGGACTCTGTGGGAGAGGGTAAGGGTGGGATGATTTGGGAGAATTGCATTGAAACATGTATATTATCATATGTGAAACGAATCACCAGTCCAGGTTCCATGCATAATACAGGACGCTTGGGGCTGGTGCACTGGGATGACCCAGAGGGAGGGTGTGGGGAGGGAGATGAGAGGGGGGTTCAGGATGGGGAACATGTGTACACCCGTGGCAGATTCATGTCAATGTATGGCAAAACCAACACAATATTTTAAAGTAATTAGCCTCCAATTAAATAAATTTATATTTTAAAAAATGTATACCTGCAAATTAGACAATACATCATAATTGTTCACGTTTGAGTGCTTGTTTGAAACACTCTCCATTTTCTTTTTTCTTTTCACTTTCTGACCATACCTTGCAGCATGTGGGATCTTAGTGCACTGACCAGGGGTTGAACCTGTGAACCTGGCAGTGTAAGCACAGAGTCTTAACCACCGGACTGCCGGGGAAGTCTCATCATCTCCATTTTATGGATGACAACACAGATACAGAAAAGCTAACCAACATGACTAAGGTCCCAGGGTGAATAAGTGGTAGCGCCTTGGCTGTGCTCTTAATCTCCTATACTATACTCTCTCACCAGCTATATTAAAAATTAAAACACAAAAATGTCCTCCTCTGCCTTCTGCCTCTTCTGGAAGTCAATGATGCTCTCTGGTCCCCCCACCAAAAAACAGAGTGAAGAGGAGGTAGTCAAAGAAAGTTCAGTAGAAGGTAGCAAATGCGAGGGCAGGGAAAAAGCAGTTCGGCAGGAAGACCCAGAGCAGCAGATGACTCACTGACCAGGCAGACATTCCACACAAGCAGGGCTGGCTGGTGGAGGGTGCTGAATATTGATAGGAACTACTCTAAATGGAGACAAGGACCACCTTTGCAGTGAGTACAGTACTGAAAACCTTTAAAGCCTGTCTGGGTCCACATTCCAGGTCAAGACTGATAGGAATTTTTTTCATGGCAAGTCTACCCTAGCACTAGAGACCAGGTCAGTAGTAAAACCCCAAGTGAGAGTTTAAGACTTACCCCCAAGTGATGCCCTGAACTGTAGGGGATCCACAGTAGTTCCTTTGGGGCAAAGAATACAGATGAGTATCCTCCGTTCAAAGTAAAATTATATTTAATTTATTAACTTTTTAAATAGCATTTTACTTCCAGGCCTCTCTAAATTCTACTTAATCAGAGCATCAGCCCACAATTTACAGTTATCCCACTTCATCAAAATCAGGATGTTGGAAATTCCCTGGTGGTCCAGCAGTTAGGAGTCCACACTTTCAAAGCTTAGTTAGGATCCAGGTTCAATAGCTGGTTGGGGAACTAAAATTCTGCAAGACATGTACTCTGCTGTGCTTAGTCACTCAGTCGTATCTGATTCTTTGCAACCCCCATGGACTGTAGCCCGCCAGGCTCCTCGGTCCATGTGGAATCTCCAGGCAAGAATACTGGACTGGGTTGCCATGTCCTCCTCCAGGGGATCTTCCCAACCCAGGAATTGAACTGGGATCTCCTGCATTGCAGGTGGATTTTTTACCAGCTGAGCTACCAGGGAAGCCCATAAGCCATGAGGAGCAGCCAAAAAAAATCAAAAAACAAAAAAAGTTAGAGTGTTAAGTAGCAGAAAACCCAACTGAAACTGGCTTGCCATTTTGTTAGACTTCCCCTGTAGCTTAGCCGGTAAAGAATCTGCCTGCAGTCCAAAGACCCAGGTTCGATCCCTAGGTTGGGAAGATCCTCTGGAGAAGGAAATGGCAACCCACTTCAGTATTCTTGCCTGGAGAATCCCATGGACAGAGGAGCCTGGCGGCCTCAGTCCATGTGATCGCAAGAGTCAGACACGACTTAGCAACTAAAGAACCAGAAAGCCAGGCACAGAACCATCTGTGGCTCTCATTACAGCATCAAAACTCCAGATTCAGTTACCACTCCTTATCTTAGTTCTACTCGCCCTCCCGAGATGGCGGGAACAGCTCCAGGCAATACAGACACACATCGCAGAAGGCAAGAACCCTTCATATGAGTCTCCTCTCTCAGAAAAGAAAACCTTTTCCAGTGTCTGCAGCAGACTTCCTATCAGGTCTCCCCGGTCAGAAGTGAGATACCAATCATTCATTCATCTAATTACCAGCCCAGAAAACAGGTGGACCATGCTGAGTTGTTAAGAGTTCAGCACTTCTCAACCCTAACCGTGCGTGTTCACAGCTCCCTGCTGCTGCTGCTAAGTTGCCTCAGTCGTGTACAGCTCTGTGAGACCCCATAGACAGCAGCCCACCAGGCTCCCCCATCCCTGGATACTCCAGGCAAGAACACTAGAGCAGGTTGCCATTTCCTTCTCCAATGCGGGGAAAGTGAAAAGTGAAAGTGAAGTCACTCAGTCGTGTCGGACTCTTCATGACCCCATGGACTGCAGCCTACCAGGTGATCCTAATGGTCAACCAGGATTAGGATTGAGAACCACTGAGTCAGGCTAACCAGAATCATCCCTAAGCACCTTTCTATAAGTCATTTGGGAAATAGCATAGACATCTGAACAAAATTTGGCTTGTCAGAGGAAAAAAACGTTAGCTGGGCAAACCATAACACCTACACAACGGCTTCACACTTGTGTTTTCAAAACACTTGCACGTGTGGGTCAAGCTCAAGGCTACAGGCAACAACCCCGTTTTACAAATGAGACTAAGGCTCAAGTTTACTAAATGAAATTCTTTTAAGTCCTCCAAATCTCCTTATGCTTCCATGCAATAGGAACCTGAGAAACTTCCCCAAAAGGAATTACCATGTGAACTGTGTCTCTGGAACAAGAAACACAAAGACAGCAAAAGGGGACTTTTATGCTCCTAAGAAAACCAAAGTAAAATCATCAAAATATCAAGGCCTAAAAGAAGTACCAAAACCAAGACTTGAAAGACTTGCGTTCTAGTTCTGGCCACCAGTAACACGATTCCCCAGGTCTGTGATGAAAGAAGGCTAATGAGGGCCCCTCCAGCTCGCTCGCACGCACGCACATGCACACATGCGCGCACACACACACGCACGCACACACCCCCCCCAGACAATCTGAGTTTACTAAAGAGCCTGCTACTCAGCTATGTAAGTGCTTAAGGACTGTAAGGACTATCTGTTTAAAACATACACGGCTTCCTCTAGCACAGAACATCTTCTCTCAGGAATGCCTAATTATAAACTTTACAGCAAAAGCATATAAGGCTTATTGCCATTTCTGGTAAATACACATCACTAGGAAACATAAGCATCTGAAACTACACAGACATCACAGGAAAGGCTTACAAAAGTTTAAACTGTATTGAAAGAAGACACTGATTATTCTAGAAAGGAGTGAAAAAAAGGAAAAGGGCTAAAAAAGCCATCTAAACAAAGAGTCCATTGAATTCAGTGAAAGATCTCCAAATCCATCACATAAATCAATGATCCCAGACTCTCCTCTCTCCTGCTCTTCCCCACCCCCACTGCTATCTCCAAAATTACCCCCGATACGTAGACAGACACCAAAACGTCCCTCTAAAGCAGCTCTTTCCCATTACGTAAGGCTTCTGCTGCAAAACCCTCAGTGATTCGCCACAGCATAAAGCCTACATTCCAAGCCCACTTTTACGGCTTCAATCATTGGAAACTGACCTTTCCACCAATCTCATCTACTCCCGCAAATGAAATCGCCATTCCGGCCAAACTGGTCTCCTCATCCTACTCAGACCCAGCTGTTTCCAATCTGACCAGGTTCTACTCCTTCCTTGAAATACCAAAGAATTCCCAAACTTCCACTCTAACTTGCAACATGCTCTTGTTTCTGTCCAAGTTAGAAAACCTGTCACTGAATCCTCTGAATCTTTTAACCTGTGTGTCTATGTACCCTTTGTTTCTTCAAGAACTAGGCACAATGCGTACAGGAGTTCAAATGCATTTCCTAGATTGACCTGAACTTTAACCACAGGACAGTAACCTCAGGCACAAGGGCCTCCGCTTGGATTCCTCTCTGTGTCTCCAGCCCGATACTCAAGCTGTAGATGAGAAGTACTTGTTGATTGGCTACATAACTAAAGTCAGAAGTAAACATTCAGGCCCTACAGAACCCAACTCCAACTTCTTTAATCATCTGTGGATTATTCAAAGCCTCAATACATTCTTCACAGAAGTAACAATTTGGTCGTCAGCTTTGTATTTAGAAACGTATTGGCAATAGGGGTGTTTTCATAATTTTCAGAGATTACGCATTCACAAATGACCAAACCATTTAAGAAAAAAAAGCAAAAACAAAGTTACATAAACCCTACAAGTATTCAGTGAATGCAGGAGGCATCACACAGGGCAATTAAAAGCAGAAACCCCTTAAAGGCACAATTCTGAAAATGCCATTTTTGCAAAACAAAGCCTAAAGTGTCAGAAAACACAATCAGTCTGAGCTAGTTGACTGTTCCCCTTTCCGTACCTCCTCCCTCTGTCTCAGGTCTCTCCTCAACCTCTTCACTCAGATGTTCTAGAAAAGCTCAACTGATTATGCCAATGATTGACCTCGACTGTAATTTCTAATTACCTAATCAAGTCACTGCTGAACACTGCAGAATCTTACTGATGCCTCTTAGAAGTAGAACAAGAGAAACAGAACACAAAAGTGACCTGCCTCATTTTCCTGCAGCCAGGCCCTAACAGTGAAGCGACTTACACTCAGGTGTCCTAACTTACATCCTGCGATCTTAGTCTTGATATGAACTCCATGTGAACTTTATGGGGCAAGCTGGACAAAGGCCAGGTCCCTCCTAACTTGCCAAAGGCATGTGAGCTAACGCTGTGTTCCTGTCCTTCTCTGGAAAAGGAGAAAAAAGAAACTTTGGTTGATCTCTAGAGCATAAGCATAAGTTATGGTTCTTACAGTAAAGGATAAGAATCAAAAGGAGTAGGGAGTCAATTCACAAATGCCAGAAAGTCTACATTCTGGAGAGAAGGGCTGACAGCTGGGCCCCCAGATGCACTGGCTGCTGCTGGAACACAGGCGTGTGTCCTGTTGGCAGAAGAGTGAATATGCAGTCACATAAATAGCTTTCTGCCAGTGGCCAAACTGGCTTTGCCATCTGCCTCTCTCCACACCAAAGCCTCCCTCCTCATACCCCTCGAGCCAGAGGGAGCTGCTAGAGCCAGTGAGAAAGAACACTCCCCCAGCCAGCGACACTAGTTAAGACCAAGCTACAAAAGGAAAGAGTCCTTCTCCTCATGTCCACTGCACACACACACACACACACACACATACATCCCACGTCCTTTTCGTCTCCTCCTCTCTCCGTTTACACCTACATATTTACAGCCCCTCCCCACCCTCATCCCAACACACACACAATGCCAAGACACTGGAGAGCCACCAACCCAATAGCCCACCAGCCACATGTTCCAAAGTGATTCCCAATCCTCATTCTACAACACCAAAGAGGTCACAGAACCAAAATGAACCCTGGTCATCACCCAGAGAAGTTGAGTGACTTGCTTCTAAAATTAGAGATGGCTCACTCACTGAATTCTTCCCATGAAATCATATTTCTTTCAACTCATTCATTCATTGAATTTGCACTGTTCCAGGCTCTGGGCCGGGTACCTGAGACAATTCAGTCAGTAGGTTTCCATCTTCCTTAATGCAAAATGGGGAATGGGGGGGCGGGGCGCGGTGACATGGGATATTTTTCCCAGACTGCTGCATGGATAGGTCTTTTTAAGAGGGAAAAGCCAACACTCATCCGGCATCCTCAGAATGGGGTATAGGTTACATGTGTGCTCAGGCTGCCCGGCTCCTCACTCAAGCTAACTTTTTCCTATTTCCACCTGCATCACCAACTCAGTGTTTCAGCATGCATTTCAGGCCACCTCCCGCCTAAACTCTTTTCAAACGCTACATGAGGATACATCTCTTATTTTCCTGTGGCCACTTCTGAGTTGCTCAAAAGATAGAGATGAACAGGGTTGGAAGGCATCAAGCTTGGCCGGAGTGGAATTCCCTATTTGCAGGCAGGGCTCGCCGGGGCTAGAGGGCAGGCTGTCTGCTCAGCCTCACAAGCCCCAATCTTTGAACCTCCTCGGCGCAGGAGGAGGGAAGGAACTTGCACAACGCCAGGTGGACTTTCGGGTTTAGCATAGAAAGGCGCCTGAGACCGGAGTGTCGCAGGGGATCCGAAAAAGACACAGAAAGGGTACGGCTCAAGGGACTTCTGACCAACTCAGCAGGTTTGCAAAGAATCCTCAGGCAAGTTCTTCTGAAGGAT
>NW_011494686.1:289609-386095 GCF_000754665.1 Bison bison bison | reverse complement strand
GCCTTCCCCGAACGTCTCTTCCTTCTTTTCCTTCTCTTCCCCACGCGCAGTGGCCCCTCCTCTTCCTTCCGAGGCTTCCCTGGTGTATAATTTCGCCCTGCGGCTCACCTCCAGCCCCAGGCGCGAGGGCCTCCCCTTTTCTTGGCTTCACTGTCGGCTCCCCGATGCGGGGGAACCTGACCGGGACCAGGAAGGGGCATCTTCAGAGCATCTGTAATACTCCTCAGCGGGCGGCTTGACTCTGAGGTCTGGTTTGCTGGGTTTGACGATTTGACTTCTAGGTTTCTTCCTCTCGGGACGGACCTTGAACTGTGAATGGACGCACATGAAGGGCTCTTTTTTTCCCCATTCTCGGCCCTCGTCTTTAGTAAAATGCCTGTAAATCTCCACCTTAGATTGAAAGCTTTTTAAGGGCAAGGAACATTTTCTTGCGCGGCGGGCAGCTGCTCTTACACTCTTCTGTGTAATCACACCGAACGACTTGGTGTAGGGGAGAGGGTGTCAGATCACGGTAGAGTCGTTTCTGCTGTAATCAGCAGATTAAATTTGCCAGGGTAGATTGAGCATACCAAAAATGAGCACCTGAGAACAATTGCCAGGTTCTCTGTGGTTTTCACCAGGTGGGCCTAACGATCAAATGAGAATTTGTCAGTGCACCCTGAAAAGGGGTACTTTTCAATGTGTCCTCAAACAATTCAATATGCCCTCAAAATGTTAATAAAACGTTCTGAATGATTGAAATCCTTACCTCAAAGAAGCCGATTGTTCATTAGAGTAACTTTTAATAATAGCAGCTAATAGTTTATTAGGGGGCCCCTGGTAGCTCAGTTGCTACAGAATCCGCCTGCAATGCAAGAGACCCAGGTTCGATCCTTGGGTTGGGGAGAGCCCCTGAAGAAGGAAATGGCAACCTGCTCCAGTATTCTTGCCTGGAAAATCCCATAGACAGAGGAGCCTGGCAGGCCACAGTCCATGGGGTTGCCAAAAGTCGGACACAATTTAGCAACTAAACAACAGCAACAACAGTTTATTAAGCAATTATTATCTGCCAGGCACACACCAGGAACTCTGTATACATTTTTACAAGCTCAGGAACAACATATGTTTACATATATAGGTTCACTTGTGATGTTAATATCACCAAGGGACTTCAAAGTGGTTCTTTAAAAGGCACAGATTGCTAGCTGGGTAGTTGAGACTCAGCAGTTTGTTGTAGGAGTGTTACTCTCAGGAACTAGTTTAAAAAGCCTCCTACTCAATAAGCTCTTTTTGTTACAAAACACCCTGCAAGTGGCTAGCCCACAGATTAAACAGATAAACATTATTACTTTTAATGTCCATCCTCCAGAGAGTTCCAAATGTTTTACAAATAACTTTTACCCCTTGAAAATCCGGGTGCTGGCTACAATCTGCAGGGGAGCTGGAATCTACAGAAAAGAAAAGAGACAAATAAAACAGGGAAAGACAAGAATAGGAGGGATGTAAACAGTTGGCTGTTAACCAAACAGCCAAACACTGACAGGCACCGGATCATTTGGACAAAATCCTAAACCTTTCCTCATAAAAAGGGGCTGCTGACACCTCCAAGTTAACATCTGAGTCAGCAACTCCATTCCCTCGGCATATAACCAAGAGAAATGAAAACATATGCTAATGCTAAGTCACTTGTCCACGCAAATGCTTGTTCTCGGTAACAGTGTTCATAATAGGCAAAAAGTGGGCTCAACCCAAATGTCCACCAGCTGACAAGTGGATAAATCTGTATCTATACAATGGAATGGACTTCCCTGGTGGCTCAGATGGTAAAGAATCTGCCTGCAAGGCAGGAGACCTGGGTTCCATCCCTGGGTGGGAAAGATCCCCTGGAGAAGGGAATGGCTACCCACTCCAGTATTCTTGCCTGGAAAATTCCATGGACAGAGGAGCCTGGTGGGCTGCAGTCCACAGGGTTCCAAAGAGTCGGATTGAACGATTAACACTTTCACATACACTTTGACATACAATGAAATGGGCTTTCCAGGTGGTGCTAGTGGTAAAGAACTCTCTTGCCAATGCAGGAGGCTAAGAGACACAGGTTCAATCCCTAGGTTGGGAAGATCCACTCCAGTATTGTTGATGGAGAAGCCCATGAACAGAGGAGCCCAGCAGGCTATGTTCCATGGGGTCGTAAAGAGTCAGACAAGGCTGAAGCGACTTAGCACGCATGCACATATAATGGAATAATTCATCTACAATAAAAAGGAGTGAAGTACTGAGGCATGCTACAACAGGATGAGCCTTGAAAACACCATGCTAAGTGAAAGAAGCCAGCCACAGAATGCAACATGTAATATTATTCAGTATGAAGTGTCCGGATATAAATCGGGAGTGGGCTCAAGGTCTTATGGAAGGAGTCATTAAACAGTGAAGAGAAGAATCAGTAGGGGTTGGCTGCAAAATAGCAGATGGGAGCAGAGGAATCTAAGCAAGAAAGCAGCCTGTGCAAGCCCCTGGGTTGGGAGTCTGGTACATTCTGGAGACTAAAAGAGAAGATCAGGCATCAAGCTCAGTAAGTGAGAGAAACTAGCTCAAGACGATGCTGGGTGCTAGAGAGTGAGCAGGGGTCAGACCTGGCCAAGTCTCACAGGCCGTATACAGTGATGAAATTTCCACATACTGAGGTATGGGGGAATCATATTGGCTTTTACATGAATTAACTCAAATTTTATGCTAAAACAGCCTGTTTGTGGCCTATCAAACATACACTGTTCATCTGCTTGAATTTTTAAAGAAAAGGGTGCATTGACCAGAAGTGAAGAATGTCCATGTTAAACATGAAGATTCAGGAGGTTCCCCTGGCGGTCCAGTGGTTAAGACTGTGCTTCCAACTGAAGGATGCAGCGGATGATTCCTGGTCGAGAAACTAAGATCCAACATGCCTGGGCGGCACAGCCAAAAAAAAAAAAATCAAGATTGAACGCCTCCCTTTCTGGGACGCCTGTGCTGGTACTCCTTCGATGATAAGACTCCCTTCCCAGGCCAAGGCTGTACTGACTCACTGAGTTCGTGCTGATCTGGTTTGTTTCATTTTTCTTGAGACATTGAAAGAATGTATCCCTGACTTATATGATGTTCTTTGTTCTGACAAGACATAAAACTGTGCTGAACATCATGCTTCTTTGGAGCAGTTCCTCAGGGCTATCTGAGAGGCTGTCTTCTGGGCTATAATTTTCAGTTTGGCTCAGATAAAACTCTTTTCTTTTCCTACTGTAGATCGTGTATTGATTATTTTCATCACCAATAGGATTCGGGATTATATCCTAATGCTATGGGGAGCCTATGAAGAGTTTTCAGCATGGTGGTAATGTGATCTGGTTTGGGTTTCCTCTCCGGGTGCTATGTGGGGAATGGGAATCCAGAGGGAAGGCTTTTGGAGTTGTCTGGGCAAGAAATGGTAGAGCTGTCACCCAAGTGACAGTGGAGACAGAGAGTAGTGGATCAAAAGAGGGAGATTCTGAGACTTCATAGGGCTTCCCAGGTGGCGCTTGTGGTAAAGACCTGCCTGCCAATGCAGCAGACCTAGGAGACTCAGGGTCAGGAAGATCCCCTGGGGGAGGGCATGACAACCCACTCCAGTATTCTTGCCTGGAGAATCCCAGGGACAGAGGAGCCTGGCGGGCTACAGTCCTTGCAAAGAGTTGGACACGACTGAAGTGACTAATTAGCACACAGCACACTGGGACTTGACCACAGCCTGGATATAGAAATGAGGAAGAAAGCGACAAAGACGGCCCCAGGCTCCTGGCATAAGTTAGGTGGATGGCTATGAACGCTACTGAACATCGACTGCAAAGAAAACCAGGGATAGAAGTTCATGTGGTGGTGGTAACTGGGATGGGCAAAATCAGTTTCAATTTCAGACTCATTAGGTGCCTGAGAGAGAGGCAAGTACGTGTGTCAGGTAGGCATTTTTATGCTTCACTCAGTGCCTGGAAGAATTAAGAATTTTATCTTTTTTTAAATTTTTTAAAAAAATTATTTATTTTGATGATGCTAGGTCTAAACTGTAACATGTGGTATCTTTAGTTGTGGTATGTGGGATCTAGTTCCCTTACCAGGGATAGAACCGAGGCGCCCTACAATGGGAGCCAAGAGTCTTAGCCACTGGGCCACCAGGGAAGTCTTTTATTTATTTATTTAACTGCCCTGTGTCTTAGTTGCCGCATGCGGGATCTTTCACTGCGGCATCTGAACTCAGTTGTGGCATGTGGGATCTAGCCTCTGCATTGGGAATGCGGAGTCTAACCACTGGACCATCAGGGAAGTCCTGAGTTAAGGATTTGAATCAATGAAAGTTGGTCAGGTTCCTCTGTCTAGATAAAACAGACGTTAACTCAGATGAAACCTTCCCTTTATGCAGGTTCCCTAGGTTCCGCTACATACAGTAGTGTCTGCCTGATGAGTCACAAAGTTGCTACCTGTAAAGTCAAATGTGGCTTCTCCTGAATCTTTGAATATGTTTCAGGCAGTGAGTCAGTTAGGTTCAAATTATAACAGAAAATCCAAAGTAACAGTGATTTAAACAATAAGAAATTTATATCTCTCTTTCATCCATGAGTAAATAATCTAACCTGATTCCATAGTCCCCAGTCTCCTAGAGTTCCTGTTGTGAAGGAGGAAGGGAAAAGATAAACTCCCCCCCACCTCCCGCAGCTGAATCAGCATCTTTTCTCAGCCTTCCTGCAGGTCTTCCACAACATTTTGCTTTTTATCTCACTGGCCAGAACTTAATCACATGACCACACTTCCCTACAAGGGAAAATGGAAAGTGTGGTCTTTTGTCCATGTACACCGCCACCCTAAATGAAATCTGAATTTTCTTACAAAGAGACAATCAATTTTGAGCCGGAACCTGGGAGCCTCTGGCTCAGGCTGACACTTTCATCAGTGAGGTACATAGATTATAGTTATGGCAAAACATAAATGATATGATGAGAAGAAACAGAATATTAATCTTTTGAGTATCTTCCAACCTGTATTAGGCTGGTTTCTCTCACAAGTATTAAAGAGGGAAAATGCCAAAATAAACAAGAAATTATTGGATCATAACACTGAAAACCTCCCTGGAGAAGTAGGGTATAGGCTTCTGAAGTTGTCACCACTCCAGCTTTATTTTTGTATGATTCTCTCAGCTTTTCCCCCTTGTTGGTGTTACCTTCAGTCTCCAGAAAGCTTCCTTCATGAGAACCAAATGGCCTCAAAGTTTCCAAATTTACCTATAAAATAGTATCCCTTCCAGTGCTAGAAAGATGCTGCCTATCGTAACTACTTCACTCTGGACATTGAACGAGTTTAGGAGCCTGCCAAGTCTCACTCACTCAAACCTGTAGGCCAAGGGGCTTGCTGGTGGTCCAGTGGTTAAGCGTCCGCCTTGCCGTGCAGGGGACAAGGGTTCCATCCCTGGTAGAGGAACTGGGATCCCACATGTCCCAGCTAGGGGGTGGGGGTAGCGTGGCAGAACTAGGCGCATGCGCCACAACTATTGCGCCTGCGCACCACAACTGGAGAGTCTGTGCACACAAGGAAAGATCCCACAGGACACAGCAAGGATCCCGTGTGCCACAGCTAAGGCCTGACAAAGCCAAAAAAATAAATGAATGTTTTAAAAAAGCAAACCTGGAGGCTTGTCCTTCAACTAACCACTGGGGCAAATGGAGTAACTCCAAGTAGCTTCAGACAACCCAGAGGCCACCCTTTGAGTTGGGGGTGGGTTAATTCACCAAGATATGAGGATAGTACACAATGAATTTTATGAACTAGTAATCTACAAACTATAACGGCAATGGTTGCCCAATAATATGAAAATGCTTAATCTATTGACATGTACCCTGAAATGTACACTTAAAAATGGCTAAAATGGTAAATTTTGTAATGTGCATTCCCCACAATAAAAAAAAAAAAGAAACAATAAAGCATAATGAAGGAAAAGTGAAAGACCCCCTTCCCATACGTAACCAATGTTAGCAGTTTGGAGTGTATGTTTTCTTAAAGAGGGAAATTATCACAGAATAATAGCTGTCTAAATGTGCTTGGTATTTTCATTACATCTGTATTTTTAAAAGAACTTTTTTCTTCACAGAACCCTGTTGAGAGTTCGTGAACCAGCAATGTGGCTAATGCAATTTGAGAAATTCTATTCTGAGAGCAGCACATTGCACAAGCTCTGCTGAGAGTCCAGCCAGGATCTCTGTGTGATGGTTATCCTGGGTGTCAGTTTGACTGGGCTGAGAGCTTCCCAGAGACCTGATAAACATTACTTCTGGGTGTGTTAATACATTTGAATCAGTGGACTGAGTGAGAAAGATGGCTCTTACCAGTACAGGTGGGCATCATCCACCCACTGAGGGGCTGAACACAAAAGGCAGAGGAAGGCTAAATACCCTCCTTTCCTTCTCGAGCTGAGACCGCCATCCTCCTCTGCCCTCAGACACTGATGCTCCTTGTTCTCTGGCTTCACACTTGGACTGGGGTTCACACCAAGGCTTTCCTGGATCTTCAGCCTGCAAATGGCAGATTGTGAGATTTCTTGACCTCCATAATTACTGCATGAGCCAATTCCTATAGTAAATCACAGCCAATCAATGCGCCTTCCTCTCCCTCTCCCTTTCTCCATATATATCTATGTCTGTACCGAGCAGTGCTCAGTCACTTCAGTCGTTTCTGACTCTTTGCAACTCTATGGACTGTAGCCCATCAGGCTCCTCTGTCCATGGGATTCTCCAGGCAAGAATACTGGACTGGGTTGCCATGCCCTCCTCGAGGGGATCTTCCCAACCCAGAAATCAAACCCATGTCTTCTGCGTCTCCTGCATTACAAGGGCATATTCTTTACCACTGAACCCCTGGGGAAGCCCATCTATACCAATACATTGATATTAATATAGTGATATCTATTGATACACAGATATTTGTTGTTTAGTTGCTAAGTCTTGTTCGACTCTGCAACCCTGTGCACTGTAACCCTCCAGGCTCCTCTGTCCATGGAGATTTTTCAGGCAAGAATACTGGGGGGGGTAGCCATTTTGTCCTCCAGGGCTCTTTCTGACCAAGGGATGGAACTGGTGACTCCTGCATTGGCAGACAGATTCTTTACTGCTGAGCCACCAGGGAAGCCTGTATATAGACATAGATATATCTTATCTTCTATTAGTTGATTATGCTTCTCTAGAGAACCCTGACTACTACATTCTGTATCTTCCAGGTTTGCAGCTGGTAAACCCATGTGGTATAGAAAAATTGTTATTCCTGCCTCTAGTAGTAACTGTCCTTCCATTATATGCTGGGAAATATGCTAGAACCAGGAAGACAACAGTGAACACAAGAACACATGCCCTCATGGAGCAGCAGTCTCCAGTCAGAGAGAAAGCATGGATCAAACAATTACAAACACAAATATAAGTACTTCATGAAAATCCTGATAAGTGCTGAGGAAGAGATGTACAGGTGTTAAACAGGGTAACTTGGCCTATCCTGAGACGGTACTGAGGAACTAACGATTGAACTGACAACTGTGGGATGAGGAGTTAATGGGTAAAAACGAAATGGCTGAGACCTGCAGAGGGAAGAAGCATCCCCAGGGAAAGGTATTCAGTCAGCAAATATTGATTTGAACTGTGGTGTTGGTGAACACTCTTGAGCATCCCTTGGACTGCAAGGAGATCCAACCAGTGAGTCCTAAAGGAAATCAACCCTGAATATTCATTGCAAGGACTGATGCTGAAGCTGAAGCGCCAATTCCTTGGCCACCTGATGTGAAGAGCCAACTCATTGGAAAAAGACCCCGATGCATTTGGAAAAAGCATCTTTCCTCATTGGAAAGACTGAGGGCAGGAGGAGAAGGGGGGGGCAGAGAATTAGATGTTGGATGGCATCGCTGACTCAGTGGGCATGAGTTTGAGCCAAACTCTGGGAGCTAGTGAAGGACAGGGAAGCCTGGGATGCTGCAGTCCATGGAGTTGTAGAGTCGGACATGACTGAGAAACTGAACAGCAACCTGGAGTGGGCACTGCGCTGTGGAGAGTCCTGCAAGGAATACTAAAGCCAGACAGCCTCCAATCTCAACATGTTTACAATCTAACGTGCTCAAGCTGACCCGCGGGTCATTACAAAAAAAAGCACCCTGCTGCTCGGCCCAGGCAGCGTGGTGGTCTGGCTGAGAAATGGATGTTCCCAGTGAAGCTGGGATGGGGGAATTGGAAATTAGTGTGTTGGCAGGGAAGGGAGAGAGATTTTCCAATTCTGTCACATGTGAGTTAAAATCCTCTGAAGAAATATGGGACAATTATCTTTTCAAGATTGGAGTTAGAAGAACCGGGCCGGCTCAGAGACCCATGTCAAGCACAGAGGCAGTGCCCTCCCCAGGTGGCATGCCCTGCCCTTGTGTAATCATTGTTTCCCCTGCCCCAGCTTCTGGAGAGGCCTCTGTGGAGAAAAGGGAGCTGGGTAGGCGATCTTGCATTTGCTGATGCAATATCAGGAGGCACTGCCACTGCCCTTGGGCCCCTCAGGCAAATGCTGCCCTATTTCCCATAACGTGTGGGTTAAATGACCCAAGCCAGTGGCCTTGCCGTATCTTTTATCCAGAGAGTAATTGTTATCAAAAAAATATGTGGAAGGAAGAAGAAGAGCTCTAAAGGGTATGTTTCTCCCCACTAGCCCAAGTGACCCTGGCATGACCCAGAGAGAGCTTTCCGCAGGGTGACCTTCAACCAGGCAGTCACTCTGTCACTAGAAGCTGATCTGCCATGAATAAGGGCATATTCTCAGAGTCCATGGGCACTTCAGTAAAATAAAAAATGAGAACATATAAATACTCATGTCTTCTGATGCAGTGATTCCAGACCTGGCAATTTGTCCCAAGGGGAAAAAAGATTTATTTTGGTTCCGCCATGTGGCACGCAGGATCTTAGTTCGCTGACCAGAGATTGAACCTGTGCCCCCTGCAGTGGAAGCAAAGAGTCAACCTACCGGACTGTCAGGGAAGTCTCAAAATAACTGTTTTAGATATACACACTTAAGGCTATTTGTTGCAGAGGAAAAGAAGGAATCAATCTAATAATAGAAAATATTAAATCAGCAGATATCATCTCAGCAGACTCACGTGTTCATGGGCTGTGATACCACTGATATGATCACGTTTTTGCTCTTGGTAGTGGACACTGGAAGGTTGCCTGCACTCCCACTTCCCCAGAGCACTCTGATTTCCACCAGGGTGATCATTTTCCCACAAAACACAGTATCTCAGTAGAATGCGTGTGCCTACTTCATACCAGGAACCCCAAAGAGAGCTGTGGAGGCTCCTTCTGCTAATCCCTCCTCTCAGGCCTGCCACTGCCTAAGGCTAGGCATGTGACTGCCTTCAGCCAACCACACTCTCTTTCCCAGGACTTTGACTCTTGAGCCTAGGAAAACACAGACCGGCTTTACTGTCTGTCCAGCCAAGTGTGTCGAAAGAGACCTGCTGCCTGGCAGGCTACCCACATTCTTATTCCCAGGATGGTTCTTCAGTCTTCCTTTAGCACCCCACATACTTCGCTTAAGTTGCCAAAATCAGGGTGTGTTTTTTTCGCAACCCAGGAAGAATGGTATTTACCTACATTGGCAGTAGAAGACAATGGACCTTCAGGGAAATTGTAGGGCACTTGGAATTGGTTATCTGGCTGAGCTAGAGTAGAAAACTGTTTGTTGTTTACTTGCTAAGTTGTGTCTTTTTGCAACCCCATGGACTGTAGCCTCCAAGGCTCCTCTGTCCATGGGATATTTCCAGCAAGAATACTGGAGCGGGTTGCCATTTCCTCCTCCAGGGGATCTTCCCGACATGGGGATAGAATTCTGGTCTCCTGCATTGCAGGCGAATCCTTTACTGACTGAGCCACCAGGGAAGCCCAGTTATCTATTGGAGCATCTAATTCCTGGCGCAAGGCTCCACTGTACTTTCTTGCTCTGTCTTGTCAACCACGAAGTCCTCGTATTCCAAAATGCGACGCAATGAGATGACTGGGCCTCCACGAGCCTGAACCTTGAGAGACTGTGAGAAGCGGATGCACTCATTGACTTGCATAGATTAGGTAACTTGAGTAAGAAATAAACTCTTGTGGGGTAAGCAACAAGATCTGGGAGTTGACTGTTACCATGGTGTAGCCGCTCCTATTCTAACACAGAAGAATTCCAAGATCTTAGGCAGGGGGAAGAATGTCGCGAATAGGATTGAATATATATATGCAAGAGAAGGCCAATTTTCAAAAAATTTAAAGTCTTCTTTATTGAATGGGCACAGAGATTTGTTTGGGATGATGACAGAATTCTGGAAATAGTGATGATGGTTGAGCAACATTGTGAATGCTCTCAGTGCTACTGAGTTGTACACTTAAAAATGGTTTCAGTGATAAATTTTATGTTTTGTATATTTTGCCACAATTAGAAAATAACCCCAAGTTTTTTCTATCAAAATCTTCCAGTAATGCTATGGGTTGGAAATATAGGCGTTCATATATTGTTGTTGAAAAAATAAATAGGTACTTCTTTCTGGATGAAATTTTGGTGATAAAAACAAGGCCTTTCGTAGGAAGCCCTTTGATTCATTTATTCCTCTTCTGGAAATTTGACCTAAAATTAAAAAAATAACTTATAAAGTTTCATATAAAATTATAATGACTCCAGCACAGTTTTTAAAAGCTAAAAATGTGAAACAGTGGGCCACAGGGGATTGGTCATATAATTTAAGGTATATTCATATAATTGAACATCTATTTCTGCTTTATTGACTATGCCAAAGCCTTTGACTGTGTGGATCACAATAAACTGTGGAAAATTTTGAAAGAGATGGGAATACCAGACCACCTGACCTGCCTCTTGAGAAACCTATATGCAGGTCAGGAAGCAACAGTTAGAACTGGACATGGAACAACAGACTGGTTCCAAATAGGAAAAGGAGTACGTCAAGACTGTATATTGTCACCCTGCTTATTTAACCTATATGCAGAGTATATCATGAGAAACGCTGGGCTGGAGGAAGCACAAGCTGGAATCAAGATTGCTGGGAGAAATATCAATAACCTCAGATATGCAGATGACACCACCCTTATGGCAGAAAGTGAAGAAGAACTAAACAGCCTCTTGATGAAAGTGAAAGAGGAGAGTGAAAAAGTTGGCCTAAAGCTCAACATTCAGAAAACTAATATTAGGGCATCTGGTCCCATCACTTCATGGGAAATAGATGGGGAAACAGTGGAAACAGTGTCAGACTTTATTTTTTGGGGCTTCAAAATCACTGCAGATGGTGACTGCAGCCATGAAATTAAAAGATGCTTACTCCTTGGAAGGAAAGTTATGACCAACCTTCATAGCATATTAAAAAGCAGAGACGTTACTTTGCCAACAAAGGTCCGTCTAGTCAAGGCTATGGTTTTTCCAGTCATCATGTATGGATGTGAGAGTTGGACTGTGAAGAAAGCTGAATGCCAAAGAATTGATGCATTTGAACTGTGGTATTGGAGAAGACTCTTGAGAGTCCCTTGGACTGCAAGAAGATTCAACCAGTCCATTCTAAAGGAGATCAGTCCTGGGTGTTCATTGGAAAGACTGATGCTAAAGCTGAAACTCCAGTACTTTGGCCACCTCATGAGAAGAGTTGACTCATTGGAAAAGACTCTGATGCTGGGAGGGATTGGGGGCAGGAAGAGAAGGGGACGACAGAGAATGAGATGGCTGGATGGCATCACTGACTCGATGCACATGAGTTTGGGTGAACTCTGGGAGTTGGTGATGGACAGGGAGGTCTGGCGTGCTGTGATTTGTGGGGTTGCTAAGAGTTGGACACGACTGAGTGACTGAACTGAACTGAACTGATGAACCTGTTTAGAACTGTAGTACAGACGAATGTTTAATGAGGAATTCTGGAGAACCGCTCCAATATAATATTAAGTGAAAAAAATACAAGCCTTTGTTCTTGAACAGTGAGTTCCTAGATATAAGTTTCGTTTGACAGTATTGATTTTTGTTTGTTTGTTTGTTTGTTTGAATTGTATTCATGTATGTGGTTGTCTAGGCTCTCAGTTGTGGCGTGCGGGCTTCCGTAATTACATGCAAACTCTTAGTTGTGGCCTGTGGAATCTTAGTTCCCCAATGTGGGACTGAAGCTGAGTTCCCTCCGTTGCACGGCGATTCCTAGCCAGTGGACCGTCAGGGAAGTCCCAGTATTTATTCTTGATGAATGTATGCTGACTTTCTGTTCATGAAATTATTTTCTAAGATTGTTAACCATGGTTGCACGATTACAATTAAAAGTTCTCTAAATATCTCAGGATACAATTTATCTGGGAATAAAAGCAAACTCGTTAAAATAAATTTCAAGAAGATCTCCTGTTTCTTACCTTTCTTGCATTTTGGTTCTGTCCTGCCATAACTCGTTTTCCTCTTTCCATCTGAAGGTAATTATTGAGAGAAGAATGGAGAAAAAGACAGTTTCATTAGTTCTGCTTCTCTGTTATCTTTTTCACATTACATCATCTTTCCCCAGAGTCTTCGTGTTTTTGTTCTTGCTATGAACATGACCTTAAAAGGACCCTTTTTGTTTTTCTGCTATTTTTCACATCTCTAAGCTCATTCTGGATCTGCTTTTTCAGATATTGCTAGTTAAGGGTCGTGCTTAAATAACATACTGCTCACTGGTATTTAGATAAATGTACACATCTATCCATTATCTCATATTTTTGGCACAGTAGAGGAATGCGTCTGCAGCCACTCCTGGTTTTTTGAAGATATTGCTCTTTCTTTCCTGTTGGAGTTATTATGTTTTAAAGTATTCATTTATTTGGCTGTGCCCAGTCTTAATTGTGGCATGGGAACTCTAAGTTTTGTCATATGGGGACTGGTTCCCTGACCAGGGATGGAAACCAGGCCCCCTGCACTGGGAGTGCAGAGTCTTAACCATGCGTCCACCAGGGAAATCCCCCTACTGGAATTATTTAAGGCAATCATCTTCAACTTGACTTACATGGACCCCAAGAGTATGTAAAAATTTCCCAAAAATTACTTTTGGCAGGGAAAATTTTATTTCCAGATCCCCAGTTTCCATTTGGTTTTTTGCCTAAAATTGATCTGTTTGAAAAGCTATCTTACAAGTTCTCCTGCCCACATCCCCATTCACAATAACCCTTTTCCCAAAGAAGAGGAGAAGGCAGAAAATCATCCTGCAAGTTTGTTCATCTGCGTCCTTGTTCTGAGATGTAAGATTCTCCAGGATAGCTGGGGGAAATTTCAAATATTTTTTCTGGAAGCCTTCTGTAATGATTAACCCACCAAAGTGCTTTTGTCTTTCCCTATCTTTTTCACATTTCTGTTAAAAGTAACAATGGCCTTAGAAAGTGTCCCATTGAGATAGTCTGAATATGTTGAGGTGAGGTGGTAGGAATGATGACAGTTTTCCTTTATCAACTTGCCTCTCCCATCTTCAAATATAATTAGGGAATGCATGATCCTTGAGGGAGAAACACATGAAAGCAAAGAAAATATCCTTAAGAAATATTGAACACTGGGACTTCCCTGGTGGTCCAGTGGTTGGGACTCTACTCCACTGCAGGAGGCGTGGGTTTGATGCCTGGTGGGAGAACTAGGATCCTGTATGCTACAAGGTGCAGCCAAAAACTAATAACAAAACAAAAACAGAGAAAGAAATGTTGGACATTAAAAATGCTTCTCCTCTTTGAACAGAAGCTTTTTTTTTTTCTCCTTTTGGTCTCTGCTCAATATTCCACTCTAGAATGTGTTGTCAGCTGGAAAGAATGGAAAGAAAAGCACCTTTGAACAGAGTAGTCATGCTGATTCTTTAAAGTATAACTGGAATGTATAATTGCTAAGATATTTGAGACATGATGAACAAACCCTGTGCAGAAAAAGTTCACATGATTTATTTCAAAGTGTTTGCATTATTTAAAAAGGTAGTTAAAACTTATTTAATCAGTTCATAATAGGAAATATTGATTTACTGACTCAATCTTTCTGGACCTCAAGATTCCTCTGTAAAATGGGGATAATAATTGTACCCCTTCACTGAGGTTTCTTTTGAGATTAAATGAGTCACCCTGTAATCTCTGCAAAACATGTAGAAGAGTGCCCGGTGCAGAAGAAGGGCTGCCATGCTGCCCCGCTCCCCTTCACCAGTCTGTATTTCCTCTTCTCTTGGTCCATACTCACCCCCTTGATCATCTCACCCACCCACCTGGCTTTTAATATCATCTATGTGCCAATGATTCCCAATATATACTTTCAGCACCTGCTCACCTTAGAACTTCAGATTCATACTCAACAGCCTCCTGGACCTCTCCACGTGGCTATGTACTAGACATCTCAAACTCACTCTCTGCAAATGGACTCCTGTTCTTGCCTCTCCCCACGCATTTCCCCTGTCACTCAACGTCTACACCATCCTTCCAAGTGTTCAGGCCACCAGAACTTGGAGTTAACCTGCACTGCTTTCTTTCTCTCGTCCTCCACATACCGTCTGTGTTCCTGCAGAGATCCAGAATCTGACCACCATTCACGCCCCCAGCGCTGCCCCCTGCTGCAAGCCACTGTGGCCTCTCTCCGGGGTCACTGCCACAGACTCTACCTGGGTTCTGCCTCTGCTTTGGCTCGCTGATAGTCTGTCTTCAACAGGTCAGCCAGATTGCTTCTTCTAAAGAGAAAACCAGGAAATCCCTGGTGGTCCAGTGGTTAGGTCTCACAGCTTTCACTGCCAGGGCAGGGGTTCAATCAGGGTCGGAGAATTAAGATTCTGCAACCCACATGGAGTGGCCAAAAGAAAAAAAAAATCAAGTTGTATCTTTCCCCTGCTTAAAATTCTTCAGTAGGTGCCCTCCCATACAGAACATAATAACAACTTTTCAGAAATTATATATGTATTCCTGCACATACATATTAATTTTTTAAAAGACTGTATAAATATGCATCAAATTGTTGGCAGGGGTTATCTTAGGGTTGTAATATTACATGTGATTATTTAAAACTATTTGCCTTTTGACCCAACAATATTACTCTTAGTAATTTGTCTACAGGAAATAATAGGATATGCCCAAAGATATATGTTCAAGAATGCTAGTCACAACAATATTTACACTAGGTAAAAATTGGAAATAGTTTAAGTGGTTAACAATAGGAAAGTACAGTTGACCTTGACTAATTATGGGGCTAGGGTTGCTGACCCTCCTTGCAGTAGAAAATCTGAATAAAACTTCTGTCGACCCTGCTCTCACGTGGTTCCTCCACACCCACGGTTCCTCTGTACCCACAGTTCGGTATCCTCAGAGTCAGCCAACAGTGGATCAGGTAGTACTGTGGTACTTCCTGTTTGAAAAATTCTCTATGTAAGTGAACCTGCGCCATTCAAATCTGTGTTAGTCAAGGGTCAAGTGTAGCCTAATCAGTTACATTACAGCAAATGATGGGTTAGCTGGCATGGGTGGCTTTATCTTTTAAATTTTTAAATTTATCTATTTACTATGTATTTGGCTGTGTCGGGTCGTAGTTGAGGAACAGGGGGTCTCTGCTGCGTTATGTGGGATCTTTCACTGCAGGGTCTTTCGTCGTGGCACCCGGGCTCCACAAGGTGTGATCTCAATTAGTTGCTCCAAAGCAGGTGGGATCTGAGTTCTCCGACCAGGGATTGAACCTCCGTCGCTTACATTTCAAGGTGGACTCTTAACTTCAGGACCACCAGGAAATCCCTGACTATATATATATATATTTTTAATTAGTAACACACTTTTAATGAAAAAAGATTATGAACTAACAGTACAGTCTGATATTAACTTTGCAAATTAAAAAGAGTATATGAAAAGAGAGAAAAAGACAGTAGGGATATGCACCAAAATATCAAAGGGTGTCATCCATAGGAAACAGACACAGGTGGTGGCTGTGGCCTATTAGCCGTGGCCTATTAGCAAACCTGCTTGGAATTCACAAACTCAGAGCAAATGTGCAAATTCTAATGAGCACTTCCTGCACATTCTACTATATCAGCTTAAGCAACTGTCTCTTTTATAGCCTCTAGATGCATTCAGACAGTATATCACATAGATAAGAAGATATTTAAATCTGAATTTATGGTAACAAAAATGATTCTTATACTGCATACTTAGCAAGTAGAAAAAATAAATACATCCCCTAATACTTCAAGGAATTTAGGCCTTTTAAGTCTTGCCAGATCAGAACAGGTTAAGCTTTTTTTTTTTTTTGCAATGACTGATAAGAGTTTCCTAAGCTTCTTATCAGGTTTTAAACTGTTTGAAAAGAGTAGCTACAAGTGCAGGAAATAAGATGCTTCGCAAGCTCGGTGACTAATATCCAGTTTCTAATTTACAGTTTGATTTTTAAACGTTGAGTTAGTTCTTAGAATTTTATGTTTCATGGGTTTCTTGTTACTTATGGAATGAAGTGATCAAAGGAAAAGAAATTCTATATTCAAAACTACATTTCTTTTCTATTCGGCCTCAGAGATCTTCACCCAAGAACACACTGATACGATTCAGAAGTTTAAGAAGTCATCTCTCTTTCTTCTTTACATAACTGAAGCATAGGTACTATTCAAGTTACCAACTCATTTTCACTGAAAAGGAAAACAAACAAGTGAAAAACAGAATACGAAGTTCCTAAGTAGCAGAAGAAACCACAAGGCAATCAGAAATGACCCAAAAGCCAAGCTTGCAATTTTTTTCATGAATTAAGTAATAAGGTCAACCACAAAGGTGTCAGGTATGCAGTAAATAGGCTGGCTTCAGCACATTCCTTTGTTTTACCACTTGCTTTTGACATTAAGGCAAGGAGACTGCCCTTAAAAACCCACATATTGAATACTGAGAACATGACATTTCACCAGACTTGGTTGCAAAACTAGAATTGTGTGAGAACATTGCCACTTTGTTCTTTTGGAACATAAAGCAGAATTTACCAAACAACGGTCCGCATGAAAGGCAGGAAGATCTGATTATGTGCTTATGAGCTTAAGGCTTTCTTCTTCTTCTTTTTTATTTTTTTCATCTGGCATTCTTTGACAACAAACTAAAATTCTCTTGTTTTCCGGAGAGAAAGAGAGAGAGGTAGAAATTACCTAATGTAGAAAGTGAGGTTCTATCAGTATCAAAACAAGGAAATCAGCTCCAGGCTTAGTTGGAGTGAATGTACGCAGAAGGCTAAGGGTGCCCATTTGGTTCGTCTGCATAGGTGGGTTGAGTCTGTATACCACATTTGTTATTTTTGCTGTTGTTTAGTACTCATGGCCGACTCTTTGTGACCCCATGGACTGTCACCCACCAGGGTCCTCTGTCCATGGGATTTCCCAGGCAAGAATGCTGGAGTGGGTTGTTAGTGCCTTCTCCAGGGGGTTTTCCCGACCCAGGGACTGAACCCCATTTGCTGCATTGCAGGTGGATTCTTTAATGCTGAGCCACCTGGGTATATCTAGCAAATAAAAAAATCAAAATGGTAAGGACATCAGTAAAAACCTCTCTAAGAGAGAGAACAAAGAGAAAATCATTTGCTCCTAGATATTTAGTCAAATCTAAGGTGGAATTTCTCTCCCTGAATTTACTATGGTTCTCCATTAGGAATTATAATGCTTTGGAGGGTGTTACAAGAAAACTATCCTAAAGTCTAAGTTGCTTGTTTTCTTCATGACAGTTACTTTTATTTACTTTTAAAATTTAAAGGGTATTTACTTGTTGAATTTACCTGTGCCAAGTATTTTGTTCTGACATTTGAATTCTTAGTTGTGGCATGGGGGATCTAATTCCCTGACCAGGGGCTGAACCTAGACACTGGAAGCTCAGAGTCTTAGCCGCCGGACCACCACGGAAGTCCCAAAGCTGAATTTTAAAATTAAGCTTTGCACAAAATAGAGAATAAATATTTCACTGATTGAAAAATGAACAAATTCCAGCTCAAGTCTCTTATCCATCAATAATGGCAAAATTAACAGATCTGCACCCTCTGTGTAGGTAGGGGCTACTTCAGTGATATTTGCAATCACAGAGGTGTGAAAGGAGCACCTGTTTGCCAATATACAGTCATCAAAGCCACACAAATAATTAACCCTAAACAAACTGAATAACTCTTATTTGGCCCCTAGATACATCCTGACCTTAAAAAGGCTTACTACTGTCAAGTCATAAGTTGTGTCTGACTCTTTGCCATCCCATGGACTGCAGCACCCTAGGCTCCTCTGGCCTCCACTGTCTCCTGGAGTTTGCTCAAATTCATGTTCACTGATGCATGGACATGAATGGATAGAATCAGTGATGCTCTCTAACCATCTCATCCTCTGCCACTCCCTTCTCCTTTTGCTTTCAATCTTTCCCAGCATCCCTTTTTCCAATAAGTACGCTCTTCGAATCAGGTGGCCAAAATATTGGAGCTTCACCTTCAGCATCAGTCCTTTCAATGAACACCCAGGACTGATTTCCTTTAGGATTGACTGGTTTGTGCTCTGTGCAGTCCAAGGGACTCTCAAGAGTCTTCTCCAGCACCACAATTCTAAAGCATCAGTTCTTTAGTGCTCAGCCTTTTTTATGATCCAACTCTCACACCTGTACAGGACTACTGGAAGAGCCATAGCTTTGACTATATGGACCTTCGTCGACAAAGTAATGTTTCTATTTTTAATACAATGTCTAGGTTTGTCATAGCTTTCCTTCCAAGGAGCACTACAGCAGCAGCATCTTTTAGGATTTTAAGTAACTCAGCTGGAATTCCATCACCTTCACTAGCTTTGATCATAGTAAATGATTCCTAAGGCCAACTTGACTTCACACCCCAGGATGTCCTGCCCTAGGTGAGTGACCACACCATTGTGGTTATCCAGGTCATTAAGACATTTTTGTTAGATGGAAAATGAAGGAAGGAAATGGCAACCCACTCCAGTATTCTTGCCTGGAGAATCCCATGGACGGAGGAGCTTGGTGGGCTACAGTCCACAGGTCGCAAAGAGTCGGACACGACTGAGCAACTTCACTTTCACTTTCACTTTGGTGTATTCTTGCCACCTCTTCTTAATCTCTTTTGCTTCTGTTAGGCCCTTGCCGTTTCTTTCCTTTATTGTGCCCATCTTTGCATGAAATGTTCCCTTGATACCTCCAGTTTTCTTGAAGAGATCGCTAGTCTTTCTCATTCTATTGTTTTCCTCAATATCTTTGCATTGTTCATTTAAGAAGGCCTTCTTATCTCTCCTTGCTAGTCTCTGGAATATTCATTAATGTACTGAAAATAAATTTCTTGCTGGGGTGGGGGGGCGCTTCACTGGCATGTCAGTGACTAGGGCTCTGCGCTTCCACTGCAGGGGGTATGGATTCCATTCCTGATTGGGGGATTAAGATCCCACATGCCACACTGGCAAAGAAAACAGAGACAGAGAGAGAATTTCTTGGACTCTGTCCTTATTACTGCACTTAGTTGCTGAGTCCCCTTTCCACTTAAAAGCCTAAAACTTAACCTTTTGTGTGAACTTTGCAATTCACAGAATAAACTCAGTCAATCCAGGGCTTCTCCCCCTCTCCATTTTCCTTCTCTTTTCCAGGGATTTACATGTTGTTCTGACCTCAGAGGCCCCTGGTCCAGGATCTGCTGAGCTGGGTGATTCCCTGGTCTGGTTGCCAGCTCCCGTGCTTTGCTGCCCCATGTCTCCATCCACCTCTGCCAAGTTTGCCCTGAGCACAGGGCCCCTCCCGTTCTGCCATCCCTCTCTCAGCCACTCCTGGGTGCTTTGGGGAGCTCAGGAAACTGCTGGATGCTCACTGTCCTGCAGGGTGCGGGGAAATGTCTTAGTCATCCACGGAGGCCTGCTAGAAGCAAGCTGAGGATCCTCTCTACCTTCAAGTTCTGCAGGGACTTTCTCATCTTCTCAGTTGACTGAGGAGAGTAGACAGAGGGTACAATCTTTTCTTAGGCACCTAAGTATAAGTGTTAGTCGCTTCAGTTGTGCCCCCATGGACTGTAGCCCATCAGGCTCCTCTGTCCATGGGGATTCTTCAGGCAAGAATGCTGGGTTGACATTTCCTTCTCCAGGGGATCTTCCTGACCCAGGGATTGAACTCGGGACTCCTGCCTTGCAGGCAGATTCTTTACCATCTGAGCCACTAGGGAAGCCCCTTAGGCACCTATCAGCTTCTAAATTCTAGTCACCCGCCCTCAGATTTTCTTCTTTTTGTTTCCTTTCTATAGCCAACTTTATACTTTGGTTCACCATGTAAACGTCCTGCATCCTCCGAAGTGTTTATTCATGTAGAACTCAAAAAAACATGTTTCCTCTTTCAAGAAACCCGCCCTATAAAAAAGCCTAGTAGTTCAGCTTTGATGTTAAAATCCTATTTGGAAAATTAGTTGTCCTCTTCGTTCTGGGCTATGCGCACTCATTCTAGAGTGATGACTGCTATTGATTAAGTTAAGGGGGAAACGGTAATCAGGGGTGATAGGAGCCCCCTAGTGGGCACTTGGAAACGTGCAGGACATTTTTAGTGGTCACAGTGACTTAGGGATTTGGTGGGTGAGGGTAAGGATGGTAAATATCCTGCAATTGCAGGAGAATGCCATGCAAAATACCAATAGTTCTCTGCTGGAAAATGCCAAAGACATTCTTTGGGGGCTTTTCCAGCCTCTGGTCCCATCTCTCTTACTATACAGGAAGGCTCTAGGGCCCTCTTTGCTCACCTCTGAGAGCCTGACTCCTTTCCTGCCCACAATCCATGGGACTAGCTTGAGTCCTCAGGTAGTCCTTGCATCTCTCCGACCTGAGCTGTTTCGGGGAGGAGCAAGATGCTGGATCGGGAGGTACATTTAGCTGTTCCACCCTTTAATTTCCCGTTCCTCTTCCACCCATGTAGTGCTTTGAGTTTTTGCCTCTGAGCTTGCTTGACCAGTCTCCTACACATAAAATTTACCAAAATTCTTCTCTTCTTCTCATCCCAACTTGTATTATTGCTGTGTACAAGAGAAAATGTGAAACAGCCTATATTTTAGTCTCGTCGCTAACCATGATTTTGGGCCGGTCTTTTAACCCCACGGTCAGCTTAGTTTTCTCATTTGTAAAAATGAAAGCATGAGGCTAAATGATCTCTAATGGCATGTCAGCTCTGTGCTTCTACAGAAAAAAATATATATATATAGCATTTGTTCTGCGTTCTGGACACACTTTACATTTCTTTCTTGACAAAAGTCCTTTAGTCTCTTTTGTTAATAATTTAGAAGTAAGTGGACTCTTGAGGAAATGCCACTAATGAAACTAGATTACCATATCATTTTGTGGCAAGTGTTGGTTAATTATTGAGCTATATAGTAAAATATATATACATATATTTTGTTATTCTGTTTTTCACAAAGGATCAATCTCTCATCTTTCCTTGTTTTATTAATACATTCAGGAAATATTTATAATCATCTATTGTGTGTCAGGCGTTATTCTAGATACAACGGTGTTGAAAACATAACAGTGAACAAAATAAACTCAATGTTTTCACAGAGCTTACATTCTAGATTATCAGTTCTCAAAGTGTGGTCCCTGAAAAATATCTCAGAGTATCCAAAAGGTCAAAACATTTTATTAATAATACTAATTTGACTTTTTCAGTGTGTTCACATTTGCGCTGATGGTACCCCAAAGAATGGTGGGTTAAATTAAGTGCCTTAGCATGAATCAAGGTTGTGGTGCCAATTGCTAGAAGTTACTGTATTCTCCCCTATTGCACAGTGGAAAGAAAAAAAAAAAGCCAGTTACCTTTAAGCAGACATTTACAGAGCAATACAAATTATTAACTTTTATACATAATGATTGTCTTGAGGAAATCACATGTGATTATTTGAATTGTATGCAAAACTAGTCAATTTTTTAAATGAAATCTCATTTAAAAACGCTGAACGATGAACTATGGTTTCCTAGACTTGAAAACGGGCAGACTTTTTTTTTGGAAATGAGCCAAGTCATTCTGATACTTCCAGGAAAATAACTGGCAGTTTTTGTTGCCAATGATAAAATTCAAACTTTCAAGCAAAAAATAGAATTTTGAAAAAATCTGTATCTACCACTGTTAGTTTAATAGCTTCCCAAAACACAAAAATTCTGATGAGCTTGGTGGCAATATTAGCAAATAGGATTTTTCAATGTTGTGTAATGAAGTGTGCCAACATTTGGAAGATCTACATAGCTCAGTGAACTATCTTCCAAATGACCAATGCATGATGCTACAAAATCATGATATGTTAAATATCCATTAAAGTTGTGAGACACACATGAAATTTTAATGTAACAGTATGAAAAGAACTTTTCAACATTTTCAAATGTTCCAGTTACATGGTACTTTAGGCCTGGTTTTCTTTCAGAATATAAATTTAGTAGTTCTCAGCCAAATAAACAAACACATCCCCAGTTCTCATGTTTGGTAATTATAACATTTTTAGTGAATAAGAATACTAAGGTTTGTGTTGTGAGAAGTGAAGTGTTTCCTCTATTTTAAAATGTATTTGGTTAAGTGAAAATTAGTAAGCTTGTGCTTACCTGAATTGTTTTGGAATGCAGAATATTAAGAAGCAATGTCCTAAGTGACATAGAGACCGGAGAGGAGTAAAGCATCAACTACAGACTTTCTTCAAATACTTAGAATGTAGTACTGGAAAATCCCATGGATGGAGGAGCCTGGAAGGCTGCAGTCCATGGGGTCACTGAGGGTCGGTCGGACACGACTGAGCAACTTCACTTTCACTTTTCACTTTCATGCATTGGAGGAGGAAATGGCAACCCACTCCAGTGTTCTTGCCTGGAGAATCCCAGGGACGGGGGAGCCTGGTGGGCTGCTGTCTATGCGGTCGCGCAGAGTCGGACACGACTGAAGCGACTTAGCAGCAGCAGCACTGGAGGAAGCACAAGCTGGAATCAATATTGCTGGCAGAAATACCAACAACCTCAAATATGCAGATGATACCACTCTAATGGCAGAAAGTAAAGAGGAACTAAAGAGCCTCTCGATGAGGGTGAAAGAGGAGGGTGAAAAAGCTGGCTTAAAACTCACCATTCAAAAACTAAGATCATGGCATCCACTCCCACCACTTCATGGCAAATAGAAGGGGAAAAAGTGGAAACGGAGGCAGATTTTATTTTCTTGGACTCCAAAATCACTGTGAATTGTGACTATAGCCATGAAATTATAAGACATTTGCTCCTTGGAGGGAGCAAAACCTATGACAAACCTAGACAGCGTATTAAAAAGCAGACATCACCTTGCCAACAAAGGTCCGTATAGTCAAAGCTATGACTTTTCTGGGCTTCCCTGGTGACTCAGATGGTAAAGATTCCACCTGCAGTACAGGCTGATCCCTGGGTCAGGAGGATTCCCCAAAGAAGGGAATGGCTACCCACTCCAGTATTCTCGCCTGGAGAATGCCATGGACAGAGGAGCCTGGTGGGCTACAGTCCATGGGATAGCAAAGAGTCGGACACGACTGAGTGACTAACACTTTCACTTTCATGTATTTCCCAGTAGTTATGTACAGATGTGAGTGCGGACCATAAAGAAGGCTGAGCACTGAAGAACTAGATGCTTTTGAATTGTGGCGTTGGAGAAGACTCTTGAGAGTCTCTTGGACTGTAAAGAGATCAAACCAGTCAATCCTAAAGAAAATCAACCCTGAATATTCATTGGAAGGACTGATGCTGAAGCTCCAGTACACTGGCTACCTGATGCAAAGAGCCAACTCATTGGAAAAGACCCTGACACTGATTGAGGGCAGGGGGAGAAAGGTGCAACAGAGGATGAGATGGCTAGACAGCATCACCGACTCAACAGGCATGAATCTGAGCAAATTCCAGGAGATAATGAAGGACAGGGAAGCCTGGCGTGCTGCAGTCCAGAGTCAGACACAGCTTAGTGACCAAACAACAACTTGTATAACTATGGTGAGCCAGTGAGAGGGGCCTGGCTGTCTGGAAACAAAAAAGTCATTGCTGTTTTTACATTTGTCCCCTGAACTTATCAAAAGCATGGAGCAGAAAACACAGACATAGGTGACTCATTCTTCCAGTGTTCCTTCTCAGTGCTTTTTTTTTTTAATACAGATGTGGTCATGTTTGATTTCTCATTGTTTGACATTGTTTGGACAGTCCAGAATGTTAATCACGTGGAGAATTCCTGATGTACATAATATATCCATAGTCCTGGATACATAATATATATTATATATGTGTAAATTTTATTTTTGAATCTTCTAGAACATAATAGTCAAAACTTTTCTCAGGATAAATATTCAAAACATGAAAATTTTATTTTCAAGTATACATATGGTGTGTTTATAATTGCTGAACTTTTGGAAATACTTTATAGAATACATACTTGTCTTTCTCCTCTCTTTAAGCTTTGAAGTTTTTATCAAAGAGCCTGTCTGTGGGACCTCCTTGGTGGTCCAGTCGTGAAGACTCTGTATTCTCAGTGCAGGGGGCCCAGGTTCAATCCTGGTCAGGAAACTAGATCCCACATGTTAGTAACTAAGATCTGGCACAGCCAAATAAGTAAATAAATAAAAATAAATATAAAAAAGTCTATTTGTGGCTTACATTTGAGATTTTGAAAGCAGTTCTTAATTCTAAGAATTAGTTTCTTGTGTTCCTTCTCAGACTAAGCACCAAAGTGTTAGTTGCTCATCACGGCAACCTACTCCAGTATTCCTGCCTGGAGAATCCCAGGGACAGAGGAGCCTAGCAGGCTATAGTCCCTAGAGTCGTACAGAGTTGGACACGATGGAAGCCACTTTACACACATGCACGCAAGTACACGCACATCCAGCTCTTTGTGATCCCGTGGACTGTAGTCCATCAGGCTCCTCTGTCTGTGGGATTCTACAGGCAAGAGTACTGGAGTGGGTTGCCCTTCCCTTCGCCAGCAGTTCTCGACCCAGGTACTGAACCCAGGTCTCCTGCATTGTTGGCAGATGCTTTACCATGTGAGCAACCAGGGAAGCCTAAAAAGGAAGGAAAAACTAGGCTTTCTCCGTCAATTATACCAATAAAAAATGTAATGGGGAAAAAAATTTCTTCAGAGTTTTCCTTGGCAGAATTTTCCTTTTCTCCTGTGTAGACCATTACTTAACTCTCTTGTGACATTTGTAAGTTTTTTGATACAGAAGAATTATTTGTGTAAGTTCTTGATGAGTAAAATAAATGTGTTTGATTATTGAGATGATGACTGTTGTTTCTGACAGATATTTGTTATAGTAATCCAGATATAACTATGCTGCTGCTGCTGCTAAGGCGCTTCAGTCGTGTCCGACTCTGTGCGACCCCACAGATGGCAGCCCACCAGGCTCCCCTGTCCCCGGGATTCTCCAGGCAAGAACACTGGAGTGGGTTGCCATTTCCTTCTCCAATAACTATGCTAGTCACCTCAAATTACATAGGATGCTTATTTCTGAAATGATAATGGTTCTAGCCAGATGATTTTTTTTTAAAGTTCATTGATCTATTTTCAGACTTCATGCTGTAACTAGTCTTTAAGAAACTATTCCTTGTTGAATACTCTTTCAAATAAAAATATCCTCAAATATACAAAAATGTTATTACTCTTCACTTTTATAGCGACATATTTGTGTCAGACTGGGTTTTCTTTATAAAACTCTACTAAAGCAACATATTGCATTCATAAAATAGGAAGATATGAGAATGCTTGATTATGTTAGATATTAATAAGATTTGAAAATGTGAAACAGGGACTTCCTTGGCAGTCTAGTGGTTAAACTCTGCCCTTCTACTGTAGGGGGTGCGGGTTTGATCCTTGGTGGGGGAGCTAAGGTTTTGCATACTTCACAGCAAGGCCAAAAATTAGGGGGAAAAAAAACTAAAACAATGCCACTCTTTTTGCAATTTTTTTTGAAACTACAATTATTTTTCATAAAAATATGTTATACATGGTGATATTTAATGAATTTATGATTGTTATATATGTATATATAATCTGATTTCTTTGGTTTCATCCATTTTACTAAAAATTTTATTATGGAATATAAATATTACTCTTTATACTTTAAAATATTTACTGTTTTTAGGAGCAAAATGGACATGATGGGTTATCAAACAAAGCTCTATACTTTCTTTTTTATTTTTATTTTTAAAAAATTATTTTTTTTAATTGGCAGATAATTGCTTTGCAATATTGTATTGGTTTCTGCCACATATCAACATGAATCAGCCATAGGTATACGTATGTTCCTTCCCTCTTGAACCTCCCTCCCACTTTCCACCTCACCCCACCCCTATAGATTGTTTTTTTAATCATCTCTATCAGAGGGACAATTGTTATAGCTCTGTTAATATATATTTATATTGTTTTTAATATTTTTCTAAAATATTATTTGTATACCACATTCACACTCGAAGGTAATTTGATAGTTTATACATTTGAACATCCAATAAAAATTTCAGATTCATATATATTAATATATTTATTATATGCCATTGGAGAAGGAAATGTCAACCCACTCTAGTGTTCTTGCCTGGGAAATCCCATGGACAGAGGAGCCTGGACAGCAGCAGTCCATGGGGGTCACAAAAGAGTCAGATACGACTCAGGGACTAAACAACAAAAAACAAATATGCCATAGAGAAAGACACAGACTTGCTATTAAATTATTCTTCTTACTATATTTCCATTTGCTTCAAAGAACAGTCTGGAATCTCTACTCCTTCCTTCTGTCAGTGTCATTAAACATATGGCTTGAAACCAAACATGTTGGACTAAGAAGGAAACTTTTAAACCAAAATTAAACATAATTGATTCCTCTGTCTTTTCCTTCTCTTCTTTTATCAAAAAGCTAGATAAAGTATCCCATGAAGTTGTATCCCATCCCCCAGTCTTTCTCTCTATACCTTGGGACAGCACTAAGTGGTCTCATTATTTTTCACTGGGATAAAAACCACTCTAGAATTATTTCACCCTACACCACTAAATTATACAATTAAAACAGCTCAAAAGGGGAAAAAAAAACCCACTAAAATAATATAAAATAATAATCACTTTCTATGTGCCAGGTGCTTTATATATAGTATTGTTAATCTCACAAGAACATACAAAGTGGGATTTATTATATTATCCATTTGTCAGATGAGGAAAGTGTTAGTTGCTCAGTCGTGTCCGACTCTTTGAGATCCGTGGACTACAGCCCACCAGGCTCCTCTGTCCATGAAATTCTCCAGGCAAGAATACTGGAGTGGGTTGCCATTCCCTTCTCCAGGGAATCTGGAAACCAAGTTTCAAAATTCTTCTTGAGTTCAGATTACTAATAAGTGGTAGACCTGGAATTCAAGCCCAGGACTCTGTACCTCAGAGGGAATAAATGTGAACAGGACTTGAAATCAAGTACCCTGCTCTTTCCATTACACTGTATACTTCACAGGTAACTGATGTTACTGCAAGTAATAATAATAGTTACAATATCAACAGAGTAAAAAGGCAACCACACAGTGGTTTGCAAATATCCACAAAGTAACTTACTAAGATCTTATTAGAATTGCATTGACTTTATAGATCAATGTTGAGTCTTTATAGATCAATGTTTGCAAAAGAAATATTTTGCAAATCATATATCAGGTAAGGGATTAATATTCAGAATACATAAAGAACTCCTAAAATTCATTAAAAAATCCCCCCAAACAATCCAATACAATAATCAGCAAAGGACTTTTGGAGAAAATAGATATTTCTCCAAAGAAGATAAATAAATGGCCAATAAGCACATTAAAAAAAGATCAACAACATTAATCATTAGGGAAGTACAAATTAAAACTAAAATGAGATACCATTTCCCACCCGATAGAACAGTTACTATCAAAAAACTAGAAAATAAAAAGTGCTGGGAAGGATTTGGAGAGACTGGAACTCTTGGGTGCTGTTGGTGACAAAGTAAAGTGGTACAGCTGCTGTGGAAAAAGTACTGTAGTTCCCCCCAAAATTAAAAATAGAATTACCATGTGATCCAGCAATTTCATTTCTGGTTATGTACGCAGAAGAATTGCAAGCAGGGTCTCAAAGAGATGTTTTGTATCCATTTTCATAGCAGCATTATTCAAAACAGCTAAAACATGAAAGAAACCCAAGTGTCCAGTAATGGATGAATACATTCTATGTGAAATATACATACAATAGAGTATTACTCAGCCCTAACAGGGAAGAAAATTCTGACATATCCTACAACATGGATTAATCTGGACGACATTATGCTAAAGACACACGCAAAAACAAATACTGTATGATTCTACTTCCATGAGGTACTTAGAGCAGTCGAACTCAGAGTAGCAGAGAGAGAATAGTGGTCGCCAGCAGCTGAGGGGAGCGTGGAATTGGGAGTTACAGAGTTTAAAGAAGAAATAGAACTTTGTTCACCGATGACATGATTGTTTATACAGAAGATCTGAAATAACTGCAAAAAACATCTTTCTGGGACTAATAAGCAATTGTAGTAAAGCTGCAGGATATAAAGTTAACGTATAGAAGTATATATGTACCAACAATGAACAAGTGGAATTTAAAATTTATAAAAATAGCACATACATTAGCATACCTCTAAAATGAAATACTTAGGTATGAATCTAACAAAATATGTGCAACATCTACTTAAAAAAACTACAAGTCTTTGATGAAAGAACTCAAAGACCTAAATACATGGAGAGAGATTCTATATACATGCACAGGAAGACTCAACATTGATCTATAGAGTCAATGCAATCCTAATAAGATCTTAGGAAGTCACTTTGTGGATATCAACAATCGATTATAAATGTACACAGAGGCCATCCATGGTGGCCCAGTGGATAAGAATCCTCCTGCCAGTGCAGGGGGTCTCTGCTGCAGGAAGATTCCACATGCTGCACGGCCACCTGTGTGCCGAGAGCCTGTGCTCTGCAACAAGAGAAGCCGCCACAATGAGAAGCCCATGTACCACAGCTAGAGAGTGTGGTACCCCTGCTCCCCAAAACGAGAGAAAGCCTCTAGTTCCACTCCCCCCTGCAGCAATGAAGACCCAGTGCAGCCAAAATAAATAAATGAAATAAAATTTAAGAAACTTAAACAAGTAAATAAATGTACACAGATAAAAGATCCAGAATAGCCAACACAATATTGAAGGAAAAGGAAAAAAAAATCAGAGGGCTGACACAATCTGAACTTAAAACTTACTATAAACTACAGTAATCAAGATAGTGTGGTGTTGGCAAAAGGAAAGATGTGTAGATTGATGGAAGAGCCGAGACAGCTCAGAATTATATCTGTACAAATGCGAGCAACTGATCTTTGACAAAGAAGCAAAGACAGTACAATGGAGTAAAGATTAACTTTTCCACAGATGGTGCTGAAACAACTGGACATCGATATATAAAAATATGAATCTAGACACAGACATTATACATTTTATGGAAATTAACTAAAGTATATATATCACAGACCTAACAGTAAAACTCAAAACTGCAAAACTCCTAAAAGATAACACTGGAAAACATCTGTGTTACCTTAGGTATGGTGAGGACTTTTTAGTTATAACACCTAAGGCAAAATCCATGAAAGAACTGATAAGCTGGCCTTCATTAAAATTAAAAGCTTCTCCTCCGCAAAAGACAGCACGAAGAGGAGGAGGACACAAGCCATTGAGAGGGAGAAAATATTTGTACACGGCAACTCTGTTAAACGTCTTTTATCCAAAATATACGAAGAACTCTTACAACCCAACAACAATACAAAACTTGATTATAAATGGGCCAAAGATACAATAGATACCTTACTAAAGAAGATATACAGTTACCAAATAATCATATGAAAAGATGCTCAACATCATATTTCATTGAGAACTTGAAAATTAAAACAAGATATCACTATACATCTATTTAACTATTCTAATGAATGGTTAAAATTCAAAATACTGAGAACAACAAAACTTATCAAGGATATGGAGCAACAAGAACTCTTATATATTGCTTGCATGTGTGCTAAGTCACTTCAATCGTGTCCAAGTCTTTGCAAGCCCATGAAGCCCATCAGGATGCTCTGTCCATGGGATTATCCTGACAAGAATACTGGAGTGGGTCGCCATTTCCTCCTCCAGGGGATCTTTCTGACCCAGGGACTGAACCCACGTCTCTTATGCCTCCTGCATTGGCAGATGGGTTCTTTATCACTAGTGACACCTAGAAAGTCCCATACGATACTTGCATGAATGAAAAATAGTACAGGTACTCTGTACATTTGGTGGCTTCTTAAAAACTAAACATAATTTTACCACAAAATCTAGCAATCATGCTTTTGATATTTAGCCAAAGGAGTTGAAAACTCATGTTAACACAAAACCTGCACAGGGATTTTTATATCAACTGTATTCATAATTGCCAAAACTTGGGAGCATCCAATATGCCCTTTAGTTGGTGAACAAATAAACTGGTACATCCACAAAATGGAATATTATTTAGCACTGAAAAGGAGTTCTCAAACCAGGATAGGACATAGAGGAAACTTTATCACATATTACTAAGTGAGAAAAGCTAATCTGGAACAGCTATATCTTATATGATTTCAACTATATGGCCTTCTAGAAAAGTCAAAACTATGGAGACAGTAAAGAGATGAGCGACTGCCCCGGGGTTAGAGGGAGGAAAGTTTGGACAGGCAGAGCGCAGAGGAATTTTAGGGCCATTCTGTACAATACTGTAATTTCAGATACATGTCATTATACATTAGTCAAAACTTATAGAATGTACAACACCAGGAATGAATCTTACTGTAAATTATAGACTTTGGATGATAATAATTGTGTTAATTCTCCATTCCCTAGGATTTGTTGCTGTTGCTGCTTATTGTAGTTGCTACTGGTTAGTAACTTTTTTTTTTTTAATTTTATTTTTAAACTTTACAATATTGTATTAGTTTTGCCAAATATCGAAATGAATCCGCCACAGGTATACCTGTGTTCCCCATCCTGAACCCTCCTCCCTCCTCCCTCCCCATACCCTCCCTCTGGGTCGTCTCAGTGCACCAGCCCCAAGCATCCAGTATCGTGCATCGAACCTGGACTGGCGACTCGTTTCATACATGATATTCTACATGTTTCAATGCCATTCTCCCAAATCTCCCCACCCTCTCCCTCTCCCACAGAGTCCATAAGACTGATCTATACATCAGTGTCTCTTTTGCTGTCTCATACACAGGGTTATTGTCACCATCTTTCTAAATTCCATATATATGCGTTAGTATACTGTATTGGTGTTTTTCTTTCTGGCTTACTTCACTCTGTATGATAGGTTCCAGTTTCATCCATCTCATTAGAACTGATTCAAATGTATTCTTTTTAATGGCTGAGTAATACTCCATTGTGTATATGTACCACATCTTTCTTATCCATTTCTAAACAGACTAATTCTATAGTCTGTTCTTTGCTTTATGTGGCCCCTGGGGTCTCTGTTATATTGTCTTAGTGGTCAGCTAATGACTGGGCAGAGCTTCCTTGAATATATACACACCTTAGAGATATTGCAGCTTTGGTTCCAGATCACTGCAATAAAGCAGATATCTCAAAAGAACTAGTCACAGATTTTTTGATTTCCAGTATATATAAAAGTCATGTTTACACTACCCTGTAGTCTATTAATTAGGCAATAGCATTATGTCTAAAAAAACAAAAATGTACATACCTTAATTAAAAACCTTTATTGCTAAAAAATGCTAACTATCATCTGAGCCTTCAGGAAGTTGTAATATTTTCGCTGGTGGAGGGTCTTACCTCAATGTTGGTGGCTGCTGACCTTTCGGAGAGGTGGTTGCTGAAGGCTGAGGTGGCTGTGGCAAAGTCTTAAAATAGGACCACAATGAAGTCTGCTACATTGATTGACTCTTCCTTTCATGAACAATTTCTCTGTAGCATGTAACGCTGTTTGACAGGATTTTACCCACCGCAGAACTTAAAAAAATGAATCGAGCTTCTCAAACCCTGCTATTGCCTTATCAATGAAGTTTATATAATATTCTAAATCCTGTTCAACAAACTTCATAGTTTGTTGTTCAAACAACATTTCACTTGGAGTAGATTCCATCTCAAGAAAACACTTTCTTTGTACATCTTTAGGAAGCAACTCCTCATTCATTAAAGTTTTATTGTGAGTTTGCAGTATTCAGTCACATCTTCAGGCTCCACTTCTAATTCTAATTTTCTTGCTGTTTCTACCACATCTGCAGTTACTTCCTCCACTGAAGTCTTGAATCTCTCAGAGTTACCCATGAGGACTGGAATCAACTTCTTTTATCTTCTTGTTAATGTTGGCATTAAGACCTCTTCCCATGAATCACAAATATTCTTAATGGCATCTAGAACTATGAATCCTTCCAAAAGGTTTCCAATTTACTTTGCCCAGATCAATCAGAGGAATCAGTATCTATGACAGCTACAGCCTTACAAAATGTATTTCTAAAATAAGACTTAGAAGTCAAAATTAATTAAATGTGTTAGTAAGCACAACATTGTTGAAATCAATATGAATCTTCCCTGGTGGCCCAGTGGTTAAGACGTTTTGCTCCTTATGCAGGGAGCCTGGGTTTGATCCCTGGTCAGGGAACTAGATCCCACATGGCACAACTAAAGATTCTAAGTGCCAACTGAGAACCATCACAGCCAAATAAATAATGGGTGGTGGTGCTCAGTCACGTCCAACTCTTTGCGACCCTGTGGACTGTAGCCTGAAAGCTCATCTGTCCATGGGATTTCCGAGGCAAAAATATTGGGGTGGGTTGCCATTTCCTTCTCTAGGGGACTTTCCCTACCCAGGGATTGTACCTGAGTCTCATGCATCTCTTGCATTGGCAAGCAGATTCTTTACCACTGCACCACCTGGGAAGCTCATAAAAATAAATTTAAATAAATAATTTTAAGAATTTGTTGAAAAAGAAAGAAAATAACATTAATCTCACTGTAAATCCATACCAGAGACCCTTGGATGACCAGGTTCATTGTCAATGAATGGAATATTTTCAAAGAAAACTCTTTTCTGAGCAGTAGCTGTTAACATTGGGCTTAAAATATTCAGTAAACCATGTTGTAAACAGATAGGCTGTCATCCGGGCTTTGTTGTTCCATTTACAGAGTACAGGCGGAGTAGATTTAACATAATTCTTAAAGGTCCTAGGAGTTTCAGAATAGTAAGTGAGCATTGGCTTCAACTTAAAGTCACCAGCTCTCTGGCCCCAGCAGAAGAGTCAGCCTGGCCTTTGAAGTTTTGAAGGCAGACATTGACTTCTCTCTAGCTATGATAGTCCTCGATGGCATCTTCCTCCAATATACAGTTGTTTCATCTACATTGAAAACCTGTTGTTTAGTGTAACCACCTTCATTAATTATCTTAGATCTTGATGACTTGCTCTAGCTTGTTGTCAATCCCTAGAACAGTCCTTGCTACTTCACCTTGCACTTTTATGTTATAGAGATGGCTTCTTTTTTTAAACCTTATGAACCAACCTCGGCTAGCATCAAACTTTTCTTCTGCAGCTTCCGTGCCTCTCTCAACCTTCATAGAGCTGAAGAGTTAGGGCTGTGCTCTGCATTAGGCTTTCGCTTAAGGGGACGTTGTGGATGGTTTGATTCACTAAAACTTTCTCCATATCAGCAACAAGGCTGTTTTGCTTTCTTATCATTCATGTATTCACTGGAGTAGCACTTTTAATTTCCTTATAAGAACTTTTCCTTTGTATTCACAACTTGGACAACTGGTTCAAGAGGCCTAGCTTTCAGCCTGGCATGATTTCCTCACTAAGCTTAATCATTTCTAATTTTTTATTTAAATTGAGAAACATGTGAGGCTTCCTAGGTGGTGCAGTAGTAAAGAATCTGCCTACCAATCCAGGAGCTGCAGAAGACATGTTTTCAATCCTGGGTTGGGAAGATCCCCTGAAGAAGGGAATGGCACCCTGATCCCTTACTCTTACCTGGGAAATCCCGTGTTCAGAGGAGCCTGGTGGGCTACAGTCCATGGGGTTGCAAAGAGTCAGACATGACTTAGTGACAAAGCCTTCCTTTCACTTGAAAACTTAGATGCCATTGTAGGGTTATTAACTGTCCTAATTTTAAAATTGTTGTGTCTCAGGGTAAAGGGAGGCCCTAGGAAAGGGAGAAGGATAGGGAAAAGATGGCTGATGAAACAGTCAAAACACACATAGCATTTATTGGTTATGTTCTCTGTCTTATATGGGCATGGTTCATGGAGCCCCAAAACAAAATAGTAACATCAAAGACCTCTGGTCACAGCTCACTATAAGAAGCATAATAATAATGAGACAGTTTGAAAAATGGTGAGCTTACTAAAATGTGACATCAGGGTGCCTTGTGCTCAGTCATGTCTGACTCTTTGTGACCCCATGAACTGTAACCTGACTGGCTCCTCTGTCCACAGGATTTCTCAGGCAAGAGTACTGGAGTGGGTTGCCATTCCCTTCTCCAGGGGATCTTCCCGACACACAGAGACATGAAATGAGCTAATGTTATTGGAAAAATGTTGCTGGTAGACTTGCTTGATGGAGGGTTGCCACAAACCTTCCATTTGTAAAGAATGTAATGTCTGCAAAGTGCAATAAATTGAAACATAATAAGGTATGCCTGTACCTAGAACCCGGAGAAGGCAATGGCACCCTACTCCAGTACTTGCCTAGAAAATCCCATGGACGGAGACACCTGGTAAGCTGCTGTCCATGGGGTCGCTAGGAGTCAGACACGACTGAGCGACTTCACTTTGACTTTTCACTTTCATGCATTGGAGAAGGAAATGGCAACCCACTCCAGTGTTCTTGCCTGGAGAATCCCAGGGATGGGGAAGCCTGGTGGGCTGCCATCTATGGGGTCGCACAGAGTCGACATGACTGAAGCGACTTAGCAGCAGCAGCAGCAGTACCTGGAACCAAACAACCTTCCAGTCTTTGCAGAGGTCCCATATGTGTTTATTGTGGCTTACTTTCAACACTAGCCTTAGAGCTGTAAAGTAGAAGGTGAGAGTTTCAGAGGTTTTTTTTTGGTTTTCCTGAGCATGCATACAATCTTACGCATGCATTTGGCCTTTGACCTTCTCAGTTCAGTTCAGTTCAGTCGCTCAGTCGTGTCCGACTCTTTGCGACCCCATGAATCGCAGCATGCCAGGTCTCCCTGTCCATCACCAACTCCCGGAGTTCACTCAGACTCACGTCCATTGAGTCAGTGATGCCATCCAGCCATCTCATCCTCTGTCGTCCCCTTCTCCTCCTGCCCCCAATCCCTCCCAGCATCAGAGTCTTTTCCAATGAGTCAACTCTTTGCATGAGGTGGCCAAAGTACTGGAGTTTCAGCTTCAGCATCATTCCTTCCAAAGAAATCCCAGGGCTGATCTCCTTCAGAATGGACTGGTTGGATCTCCTTGCAGTCCAAGGGACTCGCAAGTCTTCTCCAACACCACAGTTCAAAGGCATCAATTTTTTGGCGCTCAGCCTTCTTCACAGTCCAACTCTCACATCCATACATGACCACAGGAAAAACCATAGCCTTGACTAGATGAACCTTTGTTGGCAAAGTAATGTCTCTGCTTTTGAGTATGCTATCTAGGTTGGTCATAACTTTCCTTCTAAGGAGTAAGCATCTTTTAATTTCATGGCTGCAGTCACCATCTGCAGTGATTTTGGAGCCCCCAAAAATAAAGTCTGACACTGTTTTCACTGTTTGCCCATCTTGCAAGTCCTTACAGGACACTCATTTTCCTCACAAGCTTTTTGTTTGGTCTACTGTTTGCCCCAGTTATTAATGATCACCTTGGCAGCAGCAACCTAAGGCAGTAGACTATAAGGATTTTCAACAAATACCCCTGGGAAGGAGCTTTAGCACTAGGCTAGTTGCTGTTGTTCTTGTTTAGTCACTAAGTTGTGTCTGACTCTTTTGTGATCCCATGGACTGTACCCCACCAGGCTCCTCTGTCTGTGGGATTTCCCAGGCAAGAATACTAGAATGGGTTGCCATTTTCTTTTCCAAGGGATCTTTCTGACCCAGGGATCAAACCTGTGTCTACTGCATTGGCAGGTGGATTCTTTACCACTGAGCCACCAGGGAAGTTGGAATCAGGCAAAATAGATATATGCCTTTGAGTCACCATTCTAGGGAGCCACAAGGCATATCAGAACAAATAACTAATAACAATTCTTTACTCACTCTGGTACCAGAAATGCAGGCTGTTATTTTCCCAGCTACTGCTGATATAAGGAGTGGGAGACGGGACTGGAATCCCATTAGTACTTACTGCTGCTAAGTCACCTCAGTTGTGTCCGACTCTGTGGGACCCCATAGATGGCAGCCCACCAGGCTCCCCCGTCCCTGGGATTCTCCAGGCAAGAACACTGGAGTGGGTTGCCATTTCCTTCTCCAATGCATGAAAGTGAAAAGTGAAAGTGAAGTCACTCAGTCGTGTCTGACTCTTAGCGACCCCATGGACTGCAGCCTACCAGGCTCCTCCATCCATGGGATTTTCCAGGCAAGGGTACTGGAGTGGGGTGCCATCCCCTTCTCCAAGTACTTACTAAGAACCAGCCATTTTCCTTGAAAAAATATTTTTGCCAGGTTGTTGCAGGCCTTTGGCTAATTTCCAGAGTTCAAAGAAAGTTGATTCTGACAGTCTTTTGTCTAGTATTCGTTGCTCTTATGGAGGGGTGGAATTTGGAGTTCCTCATTTTACTATTTTTACTGATGTCACCTCAGCCCATTTGAAACCTTAATAATAGCTAATCTTGAGACAAAAAATACTGTAGAAAACTAATAATTAAAAAAAAAATCTTTGTTGTGATACAACTGACTAGAGAGTTCAATTTTGTGGCTAGGACTCAAGTGTTAATGGAACCTCTATCTTTGACATCTTGAGGAATCTTAGTTTTCATCTGTGCAGCTAAGATGTCCAGAAAGAGTTTGTACAAGTGTTCTAGGCAAAACCAGTCCCTAAGAAGGTTTAGTCTAATACGACCCTCAACTTTTTGGATTCTTAAACTCTAAAGCATTATGTCCAATTCTCAGAAATGATTCATACTAACCACTCGTAATAAACTAATTTGTAAATAATAATATCAACAAATTATTTCATAATGTGAACTGTTACTGGCAGGACAATCAACATCTGATCATTTTGGAGTCACTGTTTCCCAGTGCGTGTGTACCTTTGGAAGACAGCAAGCTGAAAAACTGCTTGGCAAGCAGGGTAGGTAGAATAATGTTGTTGTTGTTGTTTAGTTGCTAAGTTGTGTCTGACTCTTTGCAACCCCATGGACTGAGGCACGCCATGCTTCCCTGTCCTTCACCATCTCCTGGAGTTTGCTCAGACTCATGTCCATCGAGTTGGCTATGCCATCCAACCATCTCATCCTCTGCTGCCCCTTCTCTTTTTGCCTTCAATCTTTCCCAGCAACAGGGTCTTTTCCAAAGTGTTGGCTCCACATCAGGTGGCCAAAGTATTGGAACTTCAGCTTCAGTTTTGTCATTAGTCCTTCCAATGAACATTCAGGATTGATTCCCTTTAGGATTGATTGGTTTGATTTCTTTGCAGTCTACGGGGCTCTCAAGCATCTTCTCCAGCACCACAATTTGAAAGCATCAATTCTTTGGCACTCATCCTTCCCTGGTGGCTCAGACGGTAGAGAATCTGCCTGCAATGTGGGAGACCCGGGCTTGATCCCTGGGTCAGGAAGATCCCCCGGAGAAGGGAATGGCAGTCCATTCCCATATTCTTGCCTAGAGAATTCTATGGACAGAGGAGCCTGATGGGCTACAGTCCAGGGGGCTGCAAAGAGTGGGACATGACTGAGTGACTACATTTTTTTTTAAGCCTTCTTTATGGTCCAACTCTCACATCTGTACAGGACTACTGGAAAAACCATAGCTTTGACTATATGCACGTTTGTCAGCAAACTGATGTTTCTGCTTTTTATTTATAATATGCTATCTAAGTTTGTCATAGCTTTCCTTCTAAGGAACAAGCGTCTTTTAATTTCATGGCTATAGTCACTGCCCACAGTGATTTTGGAGCCCAAGAAAAATGTCTGTCACTGCTTCTACTTTTTCCTCTTCTAACTGCTTAAAGTTATGGGACTGCATGCCATGATCTTAGTTTGTTGAATGTTGAGTTTCAAATCAGCATTTTCACTCTCCTCTTTCACCCTCATCAAAAGTCTCTTTAGTTCCTCTTCACTTTCTGCCATTAGAGTAGTATTATCTGGGTATCTGAGGTTACTGATATTTCTCCCAGCAATCTTGATTCCAGCTTGTCATTCATCCAGCCCAGCAATTCACATGATGTGCTCTGCATAGAAGTTAAATAAGTAGGGTGACAATATATACCCTTGTCATACTCCTTTCCCAATTTGGAACCAGTCAGTAGTTCCATGTCTGGTTCTAATTATTGCTTCTTGACTTGCATACAGATTTCTCGGGAGACAGGTAAGGTGTTCTGATATTCCTATCTCTTTGGGAATTTCCCACAGTTTGCTATGATCCACACAGTCAAAAGGCTTTAGCATAGCCAATGAAGCAGAAGTAGATATTTTTCTGGAATTTCCTTGCTTTCTCCATGATCCAACAAATGTTGGCCACTTAATCTCTTGTCCCTCTGCCTTTTTCTAAACCCAGCTTACATATCTGGAAGTTGTCGGTTCATGTACTATTGAAGCCTAACTTGAAGGATTTTGAGCATAACCTTACCAGCATGTGAAATAAGTGTAACTGCATGCCAGTCTGAACCATCTTTGGCATTGCCCCTCTTTGGAACTGGAATGGAAACTGACCTTTTCCAGTCCTGTGGCCACGGCTGAGTTTTCCGTATTTGCTGACATATTGAGTGAAGCACTTTAACAGGATTGTCTTTTAGGATTTTAAATAGCTCGGCTGGAATTCCATCACCTCCCCTAACTTTATTCATAGTAATGCTTTCTGAGGCCCATTTGACATCACATCCCAGAATGTCTGGCTCTAGGTGAGTGACCACCACACCATCGTGGTTATTCAGGTCGACAAGACCTCTTTTGTACAGTTCTTCTGTGTATTCTTGCCACCTCTTCTTAATCTCTTCTTCTGTTAGGTCCTTACCATTTCTGTTCTTTATCATGCCTATTCTTGCATGAAATATTCCCTTGATATCTCCAATTTTCTTGAAGAGATCTCTAGTTATTCCTATTCTATTGTTTTCCTCTATTCCTTTCACCATTTATTTAAGAAGCCCTTATCTCTCCTTGCTATTCTCTGGAACTCTTTATTCAGTTGGGTATATCTTTCCCTTTCTCCTTTGTCTTTCTCTTATTTTCTCAGCTATTTGTAAAGGCTCCTGAGACAACCACTTTACCTTCTTGCGTTACTTTTTCTTTGGGATGGTTTTGGTCACTGCTTCTTGTACACTGTCATGAACCTCCGCTAATAGTTCTTTAGGCACTCTGTCTACCAGATCTAATCCCTTGAATCTATTTGTCACCTCTACTGTATAATCATATGGGATTTGATTTACGTCATACCTGAATGGCAACCCATTCCAGTATTCTTGCTGGAAAAATCCCACGGACAGAGGAAACTGACAGGCTGTGGTCCATGGGGTCCCACAGAGTTGGACATGACTGAGCACGCACGTTGTTGTTGTTGTTGAATAGCCTAGTGGTTTCCTCTACTTTCTTCAACTTTAGCATGAATTTTGCAATAAGGAGCTGATGGTCTGAGAATAATGTAGTTGGGTGTTACTGTAAAATATTTCTTCAAGATAGGGTACCAGGGAGAACGTCCATCTCTAACTCTGGGACTCATTTGTAAAATGTCAATTACGGTCACTACTTAAAAGTATTGGTGTTAGGATTAAGTGGAATTACACAGGTGCATGAATTATCATTTCATTACAAATAGCAGAAACAAATTCAGCTTTAGCTTAGACACAAAGGAAAACTTCATGACTCACAGAATCCAAGGAATGACTGAATAACCAACCCATAATACTTTCCTCTTTGTCCCTGTTCAGCTTTACTCTGTTAGCTCTGTCCCCTGCAACTGTAGGCTAGTTTCCTCCATATAATGAGGAACATGGTCACTGAAAACTCCCAGGTTTTACATCTTAGAAGTTGGCTATCAGAGAGTCTACTTTTTTCCCCTTTCATTCTTACTTCCTATTAGAAAATATTTGTGTTATACCCTCAAGCCTGAAGAAATCAATTGTGGCCAAAGGATTGGGAACTTGAAAAAAACATGCAATTTTCCCACAAGATCTATGGGGCTTAAGACAATAGAAGAAAGTGAAAGTCAAAGTTGGTCAGTTGTGTCCAACTCATTGCGACATGAATTCTCCAGGCTGCAATACTGGAAAGATTCCCTTTCCCTTCTCCAGGGGATCTTCCCAACCCAGGGATCAAACCCAGGTCTCCCACATTGAAGGTGGATTCTTTACCAGCTGAGCTACCAGGGAAGCAGGACAATAGAAGAAAAGTGTGGTAAATTGTATTGTTGTTGTCGTTTAGTCACTAAGTTGTGTCCAAGTCTTTTGAAACCCCATGGACTGTAGCCCACCAGGGTCCTCTATCCATGGAACTCTCCAGGCAAGAATACTGGAGTGGAGTGCCATGCCCTCCTCCGGGGGATCTTCTCTACTGAAGAACTGAACCTGAGTCTCTTGCATCTCCAAGATTGGCAGGCAGATTCTTTACCATTGAGCCACCTGGGAAACCCAATAACCTGATGAAAGCTAACACAGGTCCCAGAAAAAGAGAGGGAAGATGCTGATTGGTGAAACATTAAATTATTAAAAACAGTCCCACCAATATAGAATGCATTCAATACATACACCCCTGAGAAACATCAATAAATGCTAACTTTCTGGACTTCCCTGGTGATCCAATGGTTAAGAATCCACCTGCTAATTCAGGGGACACAGGTTTAATCCCTGGTCTGGGAAGATCCCACTCACCATGGTCAAAAGCCCATGCACCATGACTCTTGAGCTCAAGGTCTAGAACCTGTGCTCTGCAACAAGAGAAGTCATTACAATGAGAAGCCCTCACACCACAAGGAAGAGTAGCTCCCATTCACTGAAACTAGATAAAGTCCACATAGCAATAAAGACCCAGTGTGGCTAGGAAAAAAAATTGTAACTGTCCAACTCCCACTTTCAGTGAGTCACAAAAATTTCTCATTATAAAGGTGAATTACAATATACTGAGAAAACATAATTTATTCATCTTCCTCAGATTCTATTTATTCTGTATGCTGCTACCCTAATTGGATTTAGGTGAGTCTCTGGCAGATAGGGTAGAACCAACACTTTCTGGTCCAGGTATCTTTTCAGAGAAAACTCAGCTGCCTGCCAGCTCTTCCTGTGCTGTGTTTCTGTGCTGCTTTATTTGAGGTTGCAAGTACCTGGAAAAGAGAAGCAGATGTTTTTCAAGAATGTTTATGAAACTTCTGTTTTAAAGGTGCACATTAACGGGACCCAAACTCTCTTGCATTTGCAGCTCACTTCTTGAAATTATGTACATGTCCTCTAGAATTAGCTTGGGCAAATCTTTATCTATGGGCATTGGAGACCCCTTGGTTTCTGCACTGAAGCCATTCCAGTTTTGTCAATGGCACCCCACTCCAGTACTCTTGTCTAGAAAATCCCATGGATGGAGGAGCCTGGTGGGCTGCAGTCCATGGGGTTGCTAAGAGTCAGACACGACTGAGCGACTTCACTTTCACTTTTCACTTTCATGCACTGGAGAAGGAAATGGCAACCCATTCCAGTGTTCTTGCCTGGAGAATCCCAGGGATGGGGGAGCCTGGTGGGCTGCTGTCTATGGGATCGCACAGAGTCGGACATGACTGAAGCAACTTAGCAGTAGCAGCTGGTCATGGCAACTCATTGGAAGTGCAGTCTTAGCCACTGGGCCACCAGGATAGTCCCCATCAGACATTTAATGACTTCATTAATTCTACCTGTTATTCAGAATGCTGCAGATAAAGAATGAATAAGGCATATTTCCTGAGTCCCAGGAACTCACTTTCTAGTCAAGAGGATAAACACATCATTTCATTTATACAATTGGGGCTTCCCTGGTGGCTCAGTGGTAAAGAATCTGGCTGCCAATGCAGGAGATGCAGGAGATTGGGAAGAGCCCCTGGTGAAGGGAATGGCAACCCACTCCAGTATTCTTGCCTGGAAAATCCCATGGACAGAGAGCCTGGAAGGCTACAGTCCATGGGGTTACAGAAGAATTGGACACAAGAGGGCAATGGCACCACTCCAGTACTTTTGCCTGGAAAATCTCATAGACGGAGGAGCCTGGTAGGCTGCAGTCCATGGGGTTGCTAAAAGTTGGATATGACTGAGCATCTTCACTTTCACTTTTCACTTTCATGCATTGGAGAAGGAAATGGCAACCCACTCCAGTGTTCTTGCCTGGAGAATCCCAGGGATGGGGGAGCCTGGTGGGCTGCTGTCTATGAGGTCACACAGAGTCGGACATGATTGAGGTGACTTAGTAGCAGCAGTAGCAGTGACTAAAACCAAAACCAAATGTGCTAAAATGGAGTTATGGATAGGTGACTATGAGAAATCACAGAAAGACTACTTTGCCTGAATTAGCAATTTGGAGAAGTGGGGAATTTTGAACTAAGTAAAGATGATATGGAGTGAGCAGAGCATACTAAGATGGAACACATTATATAAAGGGGGGGAGAACTACCTTAGCAAAAATGTGAATGAGGACAGTGAAGCAGGAAATGTTGAAGACTGAGGCTAGAGGGGTTAAGCGGGAGCCAAATCATGTAGGTCTTACTTAAGGAGCTTAGACTTAATCTTATAGGGGAGTGGCTTCAAACTGGGCTCAACAAAGCCCCTCAGGCTTTGGAAGAGGGCATGGAAGGCCAACTGGGCGTCATAGCTTCGGTTCTGACGTCTATTTCAATGGGACCAGCTCAGTTAAGCTTTATCCCTCTGCTCCTCTGCTCAGTTGCTAAGTCGTGTCTGACTCTTTATGACTCCTCTGTCCATGGGATTTTACAGGCAAGAATACTGGAGCGGATTGCCATTCCCTTCAGGCAATCTTTCTGACCCAGGGATGGAAGTCGAGTCTCTTGAGTCTCCTGCACTGGCAGGAGTCTTTACTACTAGCACCACATGGGAAGCCTCCTAACCATTATCCCATCATATGCAAAATAGTTCCCTGACCTAAAGGTGTTGGGTATTGATCAAAATCTTACACGTAAGGGGGATGGAGAGGGTATCTTTGGCTTGGAAAGCATGAGTCCTGAATAGTTTAATCCAACTGCTCTGAAGACAGATCACAAGATGAGTTACTATTTCCCCAGAGCCTGTAATAATCTGATTCACATCCAGTGAGTGCCTTGCACAAAGACTAGGTCACTGGAATCTTCTGTGATCATTACTTTCCACTAAGTTCAAAAAACCTGTGGGTTTGTCACCACAATTTAAGATCTATCCTTTATATTGCACCAAGAAAAACACTGTATTTGCTTCCTTTCCTTAACTCAATCATGGGAGAAAACTGAATTAAGAACTTACAGCTCTTAAGGCAGATGTCAGTTTATTTGGGAGGCAGTAGGAAGAGGAGGAAAGACTTCTTGTCTCCTTTCCCTTCTCCCCCCTCCCCCCACCCCCGTTATAGGTCTCCAGGTCCAAGTAAGACTCAGGTAACTGGCAGGCGCTACAGCTCCTCTTGGGTGGGAGCCTCGCTCCTCTGAGAACCATGAGTTCCCCTCCAGAGGAAGCTAGAGTAAGAACAAGTAACTCTGACTGAGGGCTTAACATGATCTGGGTACTATAACCGTGGGCTTCCCTGGTGGCTCAGACAGTAAAGAATCTGCCCGTGATGGGGAGACTCGGATTCGACCCCTGAGTCAGGAAGATTCCCCTGGACAAGGAAATGGCTATCCACTCCAGTATTCTTGCCTGGAGAATTCCATGGACAGAGGAGCCTGGTGGGCTACAGTCTGTGGGGTCACAAAGAGTCAGGCCTGACTTAGAGACTAACACTACTACTACTACAACAAAGCTACTACTACAATCGTTACAACAAAGCTAAGAGATAGGTACCATATGATCCTCATTTTATGTATAAGGAAATTCAGGTCTAGAAGTTAAGTAACTTAACTTGTTCAAGATGCCTCAGTGGCAAGCTAGGATTCAGATTCAGACAGTAGCCTCCTGTTACGTGCCCTGACAATCACTGAGCTAAAACATCTCCTTACAGAGAGCCCTTTGATGTAAAAGGTGTAAAAAGCCAATACCAGAAAGCCTAGCCTGGGACCTGGGGTTGGCCTTTTCTTTTGGGGGCTCTGGGCCTTCCTGAGGCATGGGCTTTTCTCTAGCTGTGGTGAGTGGAGGCTGCTCTCTAGTTGCAGCGCATGGGATTTTCATTGTGGTGCCTTCTCTCGTTCAGTCAGCGGTTGCAGCTCCCGGGCTCCAGAAGAAGTGAAGAGAAGTCACTTAGTCGTGTTCAACTCTTTGTGACCCCGAGGACTGTAGCCTCCCAGGCTCTTCCGTCCATGGGATTCTCCAGGCAAGAATACTGGAGTGGGTTGCCATTTTCTTCTCCAAGGTTGCTACAAAAAGAAGTTGAAACTGTGCCCTTATCAACTCATTTACTTCCACAGGTCTAAACTCGATAATTGGGTCAACTATTTTATTTTGCTCAGGGAGGACACTATAAGCAGACATTCTTGGGCCTTTTAGCTACTAAGGAACCCCAGATCTTTAATGCATTCTCAAATAGTACATTCTGAGTGTGGAGTGTACAATCCACACTTAGTACAATCTAGTACAATCTCAGTGTGGAAGGTTACACACTCAACATGACTCTTGCCTTTCCTCTCCTGAGGGAAACCTTTGATTAGGATTTAGAATTATTCTCCACACAACTTACTTTCTTAAGAAGTTTATAACACACAGCTCTAGGTGTTGGGGAGCCAATGAATTGTGAAATTTGCTTTTTAGATAATTTCAGCTACAGCAATGAAGATGAAGGATGAATTTAAGAGGTGCGTGACTGAAGCCTGGGGGAGGAGAGGCCATTATAACAGACAAGGGGAAAGATTAAAAAGATGAATGCAGGCAGGGGCAGCAAGCAATCAGAGGAGGGGGAAGGTTTTTTTTAATTTAGGAAGTCAAGAGGTAAAACTTGGTGATTTCATTGATTATCCTCCATTTGCTACAGAACCATTTTCTACCCTTCTTTGTCCTGCTCTGTGTCCTGGAAGGTGACTGACTCTCTGGACTGTGTCATCTAAGATTCTATACTAGCTCACTTTGGATTGGGTTCTGCTAGTAGGAGCCATCACTAAGAGACTGGTAGGTAGGGGGAGAAAAAGGTCAGGGAATTCTCTCCTCTGCCGACGGCAATACTTCTAGTTAGGGGGCCTCTCTTCCATACTTACAACTCTTTCTGGGTTCTGGTAATGTAGTAGTCCTCTCCTTCTGCTTCTTCAGGACAAAGGATGGTAGTAGCTTCCAGGTGTTGCTGGTGTCTGGACACCTCACAAGCTTTGCTGATTCCCTGAACCTCCCTGACCTCTGTCAACAGTCCTTTGATTAAATTCTCTTTAATTGATAAGCCCTCTGAGTTTGCTCCTGCTGGGACTTGGACTAGTCATGATTGATGGGGAATAGGGAGAGGAGTGCAAAGAGTTGAGGTGACTCCCAGGTTTAGATTTTTTCCTCTAAGTGGATTTTAGCATTTTTCTGAATGCTTTTTCAGGACATGCTCTATTCAGATTACTTGGAATCCATCTCTGGCACCAACATTTTGGTTGGTATTTCCAGCAGGAGACTCAGGCAGGTTCTCCAGAACCAAGCATGGTTGATACTTGGATTTTCTCTTTCACTGCCTGTGAACACTGTTGTCACACTACTATAGGCCCCCGTACACTCAGATTTTCAACTCAGCATTGGTTTTGCCATTGTTAGTTTTACATCTAACTTTGAGTTCTAGATTTTGAAATGTACAGGGAACAATTAGAAAGGGTTATGTAAAACAACAGCAACAAGAATCCTAATTACAGTAAAAGCTTTTATAAAAATGGAAGAAACTGGGAATATTTAGCGAGAATCCATTAATGCAAATATTAATAGCCAAGCAGTTGTACTATGGCTGTAGTGTTTTGTTGATTCAATTATAAAATTTTCTCTCCAAAAATAATTCAATATGATGAACATTTTATTTTTCATCATACAACAATCACTTCAACTCCAAAGAATTTAGTTGGCTCTTCACAATTCTTGTTAAGCCATAAACAAATTATATTCCCACTCCCCAAATTGCCTTTATGCCTATACTGCCTACACCATATACTTCAAACATACCAGCAACCCTATAGAAGCCTTCCCCAAGGAACGGGAGAGTGAGATGAACAGGGAGAATAAGGCTGACATCTATACACTGCTGCTGCTGCTGCCGCTAAGTCGCTTCAGTCGTGTCTGACTCTGTGCAGTCCTATAGACGGCAGCCCACCAGGCTCCACCGTCCCTGGAATTCTTCAGGCAAGAACACTGGAATGGGTTGCCATTTCCTTCTCCAATGGATGAAGGTGAAAAGTGAAAGTGAAGTCGCTCAGTCGTGTCTGACTTTGCGACCCCATGGACTGTAGCCCACCAGGCTCCTCCATCCGTGGGATTTTCCAGGCAAGAGTACTGGAGTGGGGTGCCATTGCCTTCTCCGATCTATACACTACCATATGTAAAACAGATAGCTTACGGGAAGCCAGTGCACAGCACAAGGAGCTCAGTTAGGTGCCCTGTCTCAGAGGTGTGGGATGGGGGTGGTTGGGAGGGAGGTTCAAGAGGGAGTGGATATATGTGTGTGTGTATATATATATATAGTTGATTCACTTCGGTGTACAGCAGAAACTAACACAACATTGTAAAGCAATTATACTCCAATTAAAAAAAAGAAAACAACCTGCCCCATACCCTGCATTCCTGGTATGCACATTAGCCTCTCCAGGGAGCTCTTAAAAAGACTCATTCCCAGACTCCACTCCAAGCCAATTAAACCAGCATCTTTGGAAATGAGGCCCAGGTGTGGATATTGTTTAAAAGCTGCCAAAATGACCCTAAAATGCGCAGAGCTGAGAACAAGACTCCAAACCATAGAACATACAAGATCACGCGAAAAACATACGAGTCTCCTCTGAAGATATAAACCCAAGATACCTTGTGTCCAGTAAACTGTTTAATCCCTTGTTAATGAAGTTCCTGTAAGCTTTCTTCCCCCTGTTAACCTTCAACTTTTGCACACTGGAAAGCTGAGACCCCTTCAGTTGGTTTTGCTTCCTTGTTTGGCATATGTGGTTTGTTGACAAGCTGCCTAGAACACGGTGAAAGATAACCACAATTAAACCTGCTTCTGAGTCAGCAGTGGTTTTCCCCATCAGTGAGGTTTTTCTTAGAACCTTAAAAGAGGGTGAAAAAAATAACATATAAATGAAGGAATAAGACTCTTAAGAGTCGTTAAAGATTACAGTTTTGGTTGGAGAAGAGGAAGGCTATTGTGAACAAAGGAATGATGCTTTCAATATTTTCAAAGAAACCTTTGACTAAAGACCAAGAAGTAAAATGTACATTGCAAAACAACTGAAAAGTAATGTCAATAAATATAATTAGCCTTCAATAAACATATATAGTCTTGAGGAATTCTAAGTCTCATGAATGAGGTAATAAAGGAAGAAAAAATAGTACTTAAAATATGTTTTCTATCTCAGTTTCTTGTGGTGAGCAAATGTCCCATGTTACTTGTGTCAGTTCCATTTTTTTTCAAGTGACTTTCCCTAGTGTCTAAGACAGTGTCTAAGTTAAACCACAAAGAAATGCAAATAACCTGTGATTTCTCTATCTAGAACATTCAGTGTAAGTTAGACTTAGTAGCTCACAAAGTTATCTGAAGTTTTTCAGAAAGGACAGGAAGCATCCTTAGCATTTTTTTTTAGCAGTAGTCACTGCCCACAGGTTGATACTAGAGATGATCAAACAAATGAAGTCGGCTTCTTTTCTTTTCTGCCCTGTCTCACTTCCTGTCAAGTTTTCCCTCCATCTCAGCCTATATTGACTTGGTAATAATATGTCCACTTTGAGTTTCATGTGGTCTAAATGTTTTAAGTAGTTTGGTTATCTTAACAAACCAAACAGACCAAAACACCAAAACAAGGCAAAACAAGAGAAAAGAAACCTTGCCCTGTGGAATGGGAAAGCATACCCTGGGGTACAAGATCACCTGTAAAATGCAGTACTGCATGATTCAGCAGAAGCAGGGACTCACAGAGGTGACAGAATGGTAAAGTCTAAGTGATTCCCCCAAACCAAAATCTCTGGAGAGAACGACTAGGAGGTCTCCCTCTGCTTTCTGGAGAGAGTCCAGCCAATTATATTTGACTTTTTTTTTTCCTGTGACACTTTTCTTAGTTTTAGCAATCATTTTTAAGCTTCAAGTGCTCTTTTTTAAAATTAATTTTTAGGCCCTGCTGGGTCTTTGTTGCTGCAAGTGGGCTTTCTCTAGTTGTGGTGAGTGGGGGTTACTCTTAGTGGTGTTGCAAGGGCTTCTCATTGTGATGGCTTCTCCTGTTGCAGAGCACAGGCTCTAGAGGTCTCACAGGTCCCAGTAGTCTATTACAATGGTCTCTTAAAAGATATGAGTTGTCTAGACTTCTGATCAAATGCTTAAAAGTGTTAGTGATCTAATTTTTAATAAGCCAGCTATGTTTTAAAAGAGTCTATATGAGTAATAATGCATAGCATTAAATGTATATTATATACATACTGCTGATACAAATACCATCTCATTTGATGGTCCAGTCCATCTTGTGTCCAAAGTAGAAGCAGCTTTGTTAGGTCTTTTTTCAAATACTCTTAAGGAATGGTTCTTGAATGGGCCAGGAAGGACCAAGCTTGGACTAGAATGTACTTTTTTTTTCAGTTAAGTAGTCTTTTCATCTTCTACTACATTCTATTGGGACAAAAGAGCCCTTAACATTTCAGTTGCATGAAGTGATGAAGGAAGAAATTTTCACATACTGAGGTATGGGGAAGTCATTCTTGCTTATACATGATTTAACTTAAACTTTGTGCTAACCAGAACAGCCTGCTTTCTGGCCTATTTAAACATACATTTGCTATAGTCCATGGGGTCGCAAAGAGTCGGACACGACTGAGCGAATGAACTGAAGAGAACTGACTCCCTCGGGTTTAAAAGTTCTGAATTTACCCCTTAGGGTCCACACTTGAATGCAGAAAAACTTTTAAAATGTAATAACGTACCCGGTATCCAGTAGTGATAACCCCGAAGAGTTGACGTAAATCCTAAGTTCGTTTTAGAGAAAACTGAACGGGAAGCCAGGGACTCGAATTTGAGCCCTGCCTGTGTGTGATTTTCTTGGGCAAGTACCATCTCAGGATATCCCTCCCAGTCTGTAAAATGAGAATAATCCAGAGGTACACTTCACAAGGTTCTGTGAGGATGATTTTAAAAACGTCGGTGAAAGCATTTTCCTCTACCCCATTTGGGGTGCTTTTGCTATTTCCGAGTTCTTTTCACTTTCGCCACTTCGAGATGTGGTGATAACGACTCAAAGGCCTTACACATCACCATAAACGCCTGACCGTCTCTAATACGTATCACCTCCCTCGCGGGAGGGTGCAGCTTCGGCTTGGTTGGGTCGGCCGAGTTTAGGTGTCCCAGCTGAAGTCACACACGCCTGAAGTCAGGAAAGAGGGAGAAAGCTATTATTTTCTCGTCAGACGCCCGAACAAGAAAGAAGTTATTAACGAAGGTCCCCTACGCGCACGCGCGGTGGACGCCTCGCGCCTTATCGCCTAAACGGGGGAGGGGGCGACGTGCTCACGTCGGGCGTGCTGACGTTCGCGCAGCGTGCGCCGCCAGCCAATGGGACCCGGCCCTCCGGGGCTTCTGCCTGGCGAAGGTGGGCGAGCTTGTGGTGGCCAGGGAACAGGTTACCTGCGCAGGTTCTGGCGCTCCTGTTAGTTACGTGGAAGTGGTGTCACCGAGACTGTTTGCTCCTTCCGTTTACCAGAACATCTTCCCTTTGGTGATACCGGCTCAGGTTTCGGTCGGTAACTCTGTCATGCCGAACTCGCGGCCCAGGCCCCGCCGGGGCGCCGGGAGTGGCGCCGGGGCACCTGGGCGGGACGAGCTGGTGTCGCGGTCCTTGCAGAGCGCAGAGCATTGCCTGGGTTCCCAGGACTTTGGCACCGCCTATGCCCACTACCTCCTCGTGCTCAGCCTGGCGCCGGAGCTGAAAGACGATGTAAAGGTGAGGAGGGCCCTTTTCTCGCTGGTCGATCCTCTGTTCTTGTATAAGTAAATGAATACGTAGGTAGTTGGAGGCGGAGAAGGCACTGGCAACCCACTCCAGTACTCTTGCCTGGAAACTCCCATGGACAGAGGAGCCTGGTAGGCTGCAGTCCATGGGGTCGCTGAGAGTCGGACACGACTGAGCGACTTCACTTTCACTTTTCACTTTCATGCATTGGAGAAGGAAATGGCAACCCACTCCAGTGTTCTTGCCTGGAGAATCCCAGGGATGGGGGAGCCTGATGGTCACCAGTTTGTGGGGTCGCACAGAGTCGGACACGACTGACGTGACTTAGCAGCAGCAGCAGTAGTTGGAGGAGGGAGTGTGGACTCTAAGTGTCTGGTGGTTGTTATTAATGTTTACTGGTCACCGTTGACTCTTTTATTCGCAACCACAACCAGCCTATTAGAAAATATTGTTTGCTGACCCTCGAAATTTACATCCAGAATCGTATTTCTTTTCACCACCTTCTTTTTTACTACCCTGAGTCAAGCCTCAGTCATCTCCTGTTGACTTTTGCAGTATGCTTTGGCTCGGGAAACTAGACTGTCTTCTGCAACAAAGCCAACGTGAGCTTTTCATAACAAAAGCCAGATGGTGTCATTCCTCTATTACAAAACTTTCACTTCATTCAAATTCCAAAGGTTATATTGCACACCTTCAGTGATCTTCAGTCATCTCCTGTATCTAATTCTAGCAAGTTCCTGCCCCAGGGCATTTGCACTTGTCTCTCCTGTCTACTGTTGGGTGGAGAGAATGCTGAATTAAATTTGCAATTAGCCTGAAGTAATCATTTGGTGATGCATTCTTTTAAGTTTCAATTATTAGATTATTTGTGAGAGTTACTCTGTTGAAGCTCTGTACGTTTCCCCACCCCCACCCCGCCCAGGTTATTTTAGAAAAATTTCAAAAAATGATTTAGTTTAATTTTGCATTCAGTTTTCAACCTGAAGCTACTTCGCTTTATTTCATGCAAGGTTTCTCAACCTCAAGACTATTGATATTTTGGATAGGATCCTAGAATTCCCCGACTTCTTCCCAATAGATGTCAATTTTATATAGACATTTATAGTTCACAAAAACTTAGTGTAAATTTCAGGACCAGCTAGCCTCAAGGAGGAGAAAGTGTTACTTTGAGATTGAGTTTGCTCTTCTAGGTAGGCAGGTGTAAAATAATGGATCCATCCAAATGCTTTTTCCTCAGTTCTTTGTTCCTTAGTTTCCTCTTATAAAACAGGGACAGTGTGTATTAAAAATATATATACTCATTTATGCATTTGTTTATTCAGCAAACACGGTCTTTTAAAGCCAAATAAGACTTAAGGTGATTTTCAATTGTCATTAAGTTTTATTTTCTGTGGACTCTTCAACCCATGTTGAACGTTCTTTCATCATTTATGTTGACTAATTTTTGTTCTCTTTTGTGAAGGAAACTTTTCAGTATACGCTCTTCAGGTGGGCTGAAGAACTTGATGCTCTCAGTCGAACACAAGACCTACTTGGCTGCTATGAGCAAGCCTTGGAACTGTTTCCTGATGATGAAGTGATTTGCAACAGTATGGGGGAGCATCTCTTCAGGTATGCAGTGGTTTCAGTATTACAAGTTCAGAACTACTCTGGATCTGTCTGGATTGAATAAATGCATAGTACAGTAATTTGAGCAGGGAAAGTTTACTCCAAAGAATTATTAACTTTAAAGGAATCAGACTAGAGACTTGGCTAGGGAGAAGTAAAGAGAACTCAAAAGCATATAGGAATAGTAGATACAGTATATAATAATTTTACATCATATACTGAGTAATAGCTGCTGCCCTTGGGGCTGAGATCAGGTATCCATGAAAGAGTTCCTTTCCCTGGGCTGAGATATACAGACCTTCTTGGAGAGGACATAGCCTGATTCCCAGGGTGGCAGAGAAGTCACTGTGGTCCCTTGCTGGGGAAACGTCTTGTAAACCTGTTCTCCAGAACTTCCTGGAAACTTGCCATTTCCTTTCGTAAGAGTGCAATTCACTGTTTGGGTTCTAGAATGGTTTTTTTGCTTATACTATACCCAAAATGGCACCCCACTCCAGTACTCTTGCCTGGAAAGTCCCATGGACAGAGGAGCCTGGTGGGCTGCAGTCCATGGGGTCTCGAAGAGTCGGACATGACTGAGCGACTTCACTTTCACTTTTCACTCTCATCCATTGGAGAAGGAAATGGCAACCTACTCCAGTGTTCTTGCCTGGAGAATCCCAGGGGCGGTGGAGTCTGGTGGGCTGCCATCTATGGGGTCGCACAGAGTTGGACACGACTGAAGCGACTTAGCAACAGCAGCAGCAGCAGCATACCCAAAATGAATAGTCTGATTCCGTTTCTTTAAAATTGGTGGAATGCTTAGAGGTGCTTGCAAAGAAGTATGAGTATGAAAGGGTTCTATTAACTCAGTTCTCTTCATCATGTGGACCACACACTAGTGTGGTGCATAAATTACCAGTCAGCTCAACATTCAGAAAACTAAGATCATGGCATCCGGTCCCATCACTTCATGGCAAATAGATGGGGAAACAGTGGCTAACTTTATTTTTCTGGGCTCCAAAATCACTGCAGATGGTGATTGCAGCCATGAAATTAAAAGATGCTTACTCCTTGGAAAGTTATGACCAACCTAGACAGCATATTAAAAAGCAGAGACATTACTTTGTCAACAAAGGTCTGTCTAGTCAAGGCTATGGTTTTTCTAGTAGTCATGTATGGATGTGAAAGTTGAACCATAAAGAAAGCTGAGTGCTGAAGAATTGATGCTTTTGAACTGTAGTATTGGAAAAGACTCTTGAGAGTCCCTTGGACTTCAAGGCGATCCAACCAGTCCATCCTAAAGGAGATCAGTCCTGGGTGCTCACTGGAAGGACTAATGTTGAAGCGGAAACTCCAGTACTTTGGCCACCTGATGCAGAGAGCTGACTCATTTGAAAAGACCCTGATGCTGGGAAAGATTGAGGGCAGGAGGAGAAGGGGACGACAGGATGAGATGGGTGGATGGCATCACTGACTCAATGGACATGGGTTTGGGTGGACGCTGGGAGTTGGTGATGGACAAGGAGGCCTGGCGTGCTGCGGTTCATGGGGTCGCAAAGAGTCGGACACGACTGAGCAACTGAACTGAACAGAGAGGTATAGAAATAGAAATTGTGAGTAAACATTTAGAAATTTGAATAGCAGTTTGCGGTAAATCCAAGCACGTGGTCAGGTAACTCACTTGTTCAGGAGAGTATGGACCACTCTGAAATCTCTTGTGGGAGCTACACAGCAGCTAACTCTGTGCAGTACAAGTGTGTTGGTCTACAGGTGGGGAGCTATTTTACAAAGAGAGGGAGTTTTTGGATGGTTTAAGAAGTACGGTGGTTTGATAGTTTTTTCCTTCCGTCTTTTATTGTTGATTTGCTCACATATAATTCAGTAGTAATTTTTGGGTGACTCACCTTTGATTTTTTTTCCTTCGGACACAATGACTCTCTTTTTGCAGTCATATTCGCTTGGTTTCTGTTATTTTTAATTAAAATATATAATTTTAGTAACAAGTGTAAATTGGTCTGGCTGCAAATATGGCTAACTCTTGATGACCATTCTGCTCAGTTGAAAGCACAGTAGAGAGGCACCTGCTAGCCATAGGCGTTAGTATCTTTTACAGTGGAAGTGGTTTTTAGAATCCTGGTGTTCTAGAAAGTTGTTTAAATGGAAGATGACCAGGAGAGCTTCTACTACACGACAGTAAAGCAGTATTTCATAGTCAGGTCCTTGTTAGTGTCCTGGAATGCATAAATACAATAGGGATTCAGAAAGGAAAGAAGTAAATGAGACTCACAGTCCTCACCGAAGGCTTCCCAAGGAGACGACACTTGCGTTGGGTAGGATTTGGGGTGCTGGAGAGGGGTTCTCAGGCTAGATAAGTGACATGAACAATGGCATTGATAGTGTATAGTTGAATGTTTCATTTGTCATTTTCCATTCTAGAATGGGCTTTAGAGATGAAGCAGCTGGGTATTTTCATAAAGCAGTGAAGCTAAACCCTGATTTCAATGATGCAAAGGAGAATTTTTATCGTGTTGCAAACTGGTTGGTGGAACGCTGGCACTTTATCATGCTTAATGACACCAAAAGGAATACGATCTATAACGCAGCAATCCAGAAGGCAGTGTGTTCAGGCTCCAAAAGTGTTTTGGATATTGGAGCAGGAACTGGAATACTAAGGTTTGTTGGCATTGTGTTTTAATTACATATAGATGTATACTAATGTAAATTAATGATTTTATCAAATGTGGAAAATTTTGACAGTGAAATTTAATAATCTAGTATAAATTAATCTATAGATTAATTTCTTATAATCTTGTTATGATTATTCATGCAACTGTTATTATTGTCATTTTTGCTATAACTTTTACTTTATTAAGAACTTGACATAGCCACCAAGAAACATTTGGAGTTATTGAAATTTTGCATAATCCTTTTACGAGTAGGTTTTTCATTAATGTTCTGGTTGAGTCTAGTTTTTAAAAGTCTAATTAGCATTCTGCATGACAGTTGTCTTAATAAGGTGGATGTTATGATTTATTGTCTGATTTGTTTCTTGGTGAGAATATTAGTTCATTTTTTTCAAATGCAGAGTCAATAATGGTTGTGGTGAAGAATAAAAGGAAAACTCCATGTTTCATAATTTCACTGAAATTTAAAAACAGTAGATTATTTTTTAACGGAACACTTTTTCCCCTTGTAGCATGTTTGCCAGGAAAGCTGGAGCACATTCTGTGTATGCCTGTGAGTTATCCAAGACCATGTATGAACTGGCCTGTGATGTAGTGGCAGCAAACGAGATGGAAGAAGGGATCAAACTCTTGCACATGAAGTCGCTTGACATAAAAATTCCAAAACACATTCCTGAAAGGTATTACGCCATGCACTAATTTTACTGTTTATAGCCCACTATTTTATTTCTTAAGAATTAAGATATTCACATTTCTAGCTTCTAGTCCAAATAGAAATGCTGAAACCTTTATATTGTGAAGGTACAGATACAGGATAGTTCAGCATAAGATGGGTTTTCATAATAAGGTCATATTCTTGACAAAGAAGATTTAAAGATCTTGAGAAAAATATGCAGCAAGGGATTCAATCAATAAACTTCAGCTTTAGCAAGTTACTTTATCTTTGTTCATTCTAGTATTTCAGTTGTGGAAATGGATCATACCTCCTCTGTGGTCCATAGCTGTTTAAAAATTGTAAACATAATGCAAGAGTTGATTAAGCTTGATGGACTTAATCACATTTGGTGTTAATATTCTTGGCTAAAATGAAAGCTTTGGAAGCATCAGCTGTCGACGTATTTTGACTTCCCCTCTTCAAATACTTTGACTATTATGTCATAAGTCTCAGCTTTTTAGTGTTATTTCATTTTGATCCATATCACAAGGGGATGGAATTTTAGAGCTAGGGGGGATTGAAAAATCGTCTGGTCCAACCAACTATCATTCTTAGATACAGTTTTCTCTGTGCAGCACTTGTGTTACTACCTCCCCTGGGTCGTCTCTCTTTTCATTTTACTGAAATTCAGTTCATGTTGAAACAGGGCTTGTTTATACTGTGTCATACATGGGACTCTGATTTTGAAAAGTCTTCTTCCATCTATGTATAAGAATATTTAACTTTACATGATAGCTGTGCTTTTCAGTTGTCTCTATTTGTTTTCATGAAGTCCTGTTGGATTGTTTAGGCAGATATTAAACACATTTTATAGAATCAGCGTCCTCAATTGTCTTAGACTGACCAGGCTGCGGTTAACAGAATACCACAGCCTAGGTGGCTGAAACTACAGACGTTTATCTTCTCACGGCTCTGGAGGCTGGAAGTCCATGATCGTGGGTGCCGGCAAATTTGGTTTCTGGCAGGAGCTCTCTTCCTGGCTTTGCAGATGGCCATCCTGCTCTGTCCTTACATGGCCTTTCCTCTGTGGCCGCAGGGAGAGAGAGATCACTGCTGTGATCACCTCCACTTTGATTAGGACACAGGTCCCATCGGATTAGGACTTCACTCTTACGACCTCATTGAGCCTTAATTAACCTCATAAAGATCTATCTCCAAATATAGTCATACTGAGGGTTAGAGCTTCAATGTGACTTTTGGTTGGTACCCAATTCAGTACATAGTGTGAATCAAAGTTACATTACCTTAATCCACTTTTTTCTCACACATAGTATTATAGAAAGGATGTATTGGCTTTGAATGAAGAGATATGGTTTGTAATAATAATAATAATTTGTTGTTGTTTAGGCACTAAGTTGTGCCCAACTCTTTGCAACCCTGTGGACTGTAACCTGCCAGGGTCCTCTCTCCTTGGGGTTTCTTCGGCAAAAATACTGGAGCGGGTTGCCATTTCCTTTTCCAGAGGCTCTGCCGACCCAGTGATCGAACTCATGTCTCCTGCACTGCAGGCAGATTCTTTACTGCTGAGCCACCAGTGAAGCCCGATAATTAATAATGATTTATTTTTACCTTGGGCAAATCTGGAGACTTGAAGATATCAGATGATTTGAGATGCTTTTTGCATTCTAAATATATGCAGTCATAAATACTGAAAATCTTGTGTATGTGTATACACTACTGGGTTTAGGCACAGTGCCATACTGTGCTTCAGTCGTGTCCAACTGAAGTCGTGGTCCCATGGACCACAGCCCGCCGGACTCCTCTGCCCATGGGATTCTCCAGGCAAGAATACTGGAATGGGTTGCCATTCCCTTCTCCAGGGGATCTTCCCGACTCAGGGATTGAACCCACCTGTCTTACGTCTAACCTGCATTGGCAAGTGGGTTCTTAACCACTAGTGCCACCTGGGAAGCCCATGGGCACAGTAGAAGATACTAAAGTTGCTTTTTGTTACCAAGGCAGCTGTAGTCAAGACAGGAAGATAAGGATTATTCTTGAAAATACCTTTTCCTTGTAACTACAGAAATGAATGATACTGGCAGTGAGTACTAAAGAAGTTCGACGAAGGGAGAGATTTTTTTAGGGTGTGTTTTTGAATGAGATTTTCTAGAAAGAATGGACAGAGACCAGAAGTCTGTGGGTTAGGCTTTGGTGAAAAGTCCAGGTGTGGGTAAAGCACGAGTGGTGATGGGAGAGGGGCAGTGAACATATGAGAGATACACATGGATGATGGAGGTGGAGGAGGGGTTTGGGGGGCAGGCTTTCTCACTGCACTACCTGTTGTCTGTAGGGAGTCATTGATGGTAGAAAGTATTTTTACAGAATATTGGGGATAGATGTCCAGTAACTCAGGGTTAAGGAGGGGGACTGGTAAAAGTAATGGATATGAACCAATCCTTAGGGTTTAGGCAATGAAGGAATAACCCAGGAGGCAGCAAGTCAAGTGAAGGTTGTCTGTGACTTTCCCAGCCAGGAAGCTGCCAGTGGAGAACAGAGGAGCTTTAGAGGAACATTAGAGTTCCTTAGGATTCAAGGGTAGGTGTTCGGAGAAGGCAATGGCACCCCACTCCAGTACTCTTGCCTGGAAAATCCCATGGACAGAGGAGCCTGGAAGGCTGCAGTCCATGGGGTCACTAGGAGTCGGGCACGACTGAGCGACTTCACTTTGACTTTTCACTTTCATGCATTGGAGAAGGAAATGGCAACCCACTCCAGCGTTCTTGCCTGGAGAATCCTAGGGACAGGGGAGCCTGGTGGGCTGCCGTCTGTGGGGTCGCACAGAGTCGAACACGACTGAAGTGACTTAGCAGTAGCAGCAAGGGTAGATGTTAAACATGAAATGTATGAGAAAATTTTGTATTTGTGCTGTGTCTATAATATATTCTTCCTTTTCTCAGCTTTGACATCTTTTGCGTAAATAGCATGATATTTTACTTACATATATCTTTAAAAAATCATTCTATAGAGTGTCCCTAGTTGTAACAGAAACTGTCGATGCAGGTTTATTTGGAGAAGGAATTGTGGAGAGTTTGATTCATGCATGGGAACATTTACTTTTGCAGCCAAAGGTAAGCAGCTTGAAAACACTTAAATTTGATTAAGAATTCATTATTCAGTAGACGGTTCATTGAGCCCCTAGCATAGTTGCAAAGCAGTAGGAGATGCGTCTCACTGTTGAGGTATATACTGTATAGCTGGCAAGAGATCCGTGTGAACAAAAACATTTAATAACATAGTGCAGTGTATTCTTGTGTGCCCAAATGGGGTATGCAGGCAGAAAATACTCCAGGAAGGAGTTCTTAGGAATTGAGGTTATGTGATAAAGGGATTGACTCTGGAATTCTTGAGTGAGGTTGAGAAATGGAAGTATTTTGAGCTTTACAGCTTCACTGCTCGTATTGTATATTTGGAAAATTTACCAAAAGAGAATGTAGTGGGTAACTTGTGTGGTATGATTTTAAGGTACCACTTGGACCTAGGCTGGACAGAATTGACTGTTATAGTTGCCAGGTTGTATTTTACATTGAAATCCTCTACTGTGGCCCATAAACTGTAGCTTTCGTGTATATATTGATATATGTATTATGAAAGAAAGGATTTTAACATGTCATAAGAATTGACTACTTACAGAAAATCATTTGGATTTAAAATAGCTAATGAAAGGTTGAAAGAAGAGCAGTTTGTTTTTCAAGTAGGTAATGGTGATTTTGGCCTCTTCATTAAAGTCATTCCCAAAGATCTTTTCTTGTGTACAAACTTAGAGGCTTCTAGCTCCCACCTCCCTCCTTCCCATTCTTCCTACTAGTACTTAAAAAAAGAAAAAAATTTATACGTATATACACACACACATGAGTATATATGATATATGTATACTTACACATATATATTCATATATATATGTAAAAAAATGGAAGTAAACTTTTTAAAGAAAAGAAACCCTTAATCTGCTTATCATTAACTATTGTTTTTCTAAGCTTTCTTATAAATTTTCATAGCTTGCCATCATACACACATATTTTGACAAAAATATTTTGACATCAATGTAGCAGAATATAATTTTTTACTGTTGTATTTTTAGACCAAAGGTGAAAATGGTGATTGTGAAAAATATGGGAAAGTTATACCAGCAAGTGCTGTTATATTTGGGATAGCAGTAGAATGTGCAGAGATAAGAAGACATCATAGGTAAGTGATTATTTAAATAGTAAATATTAAAAAATATTTCAGTAATTTTGAGGAGTTGCCTGTACTTAAAAGGTTATTTAGTGGACATTCGGATGAGAACGTATCATCTTCTGACTTTTAAATTTATGATATTTATTCCAGTCTTAATTTTATTTTTGCCTTTTTTTTTTTCTTTTTGCATCTTTAAAACTTTCTTCAAAACTAAGACTCTTGGATTAACAGTCAGCTTTCAATTTTCTAGGGGAAAATTTAATTTTGAAACAACATAGTATCCTTTTGATGTGTGATAGATTCCTGAGAAATATACTAAGTTCAAACTAATTTTAGAGTGAAATAAAAATTTCCATGTGAAAATAATTTTATTTCTCCCAGTTTTCTGTTCTTAATAACTTAGTATTATGTTTTGTTGGTGGGTGGGATGAAATTTCAGGATCTTTGTACCCTTGAGATTCTGAGATTTATGCAGTGTGATACAGGTGAAAACTTTTTTTAGTTATAAAAACTTCTTGGTTACTTCTTTTTCTTGAACATTAATGAATTTTTTGTTTTGCTAAAGTATTGATCCATATTGTTTCAGGACTTTTTAAGGAGGCCCTCCATCTGATAACTCAGTAGTAGTAAATGTAACACATAAATATTTTAGGAAATACTGATGATTGAAAGAAGAAAATAAAAATCATCCTGAACGCCTCACTGGTAGAAAACTACTGTTCATCTTTATAGTATATTTTTCCTTACACTCCTCAATGCATGTTACGGGATGATAAGTAAAAGTAGTTAGTGATTGGTAGGGCACAGGCACTAATCAAAAAGTGGCCTTTGCCAGCAGATTGGCTGAATTAGAGTTAGATAATTGGTTGTCAGCTCTGTGTAAGTAAATGTGTGTGTGTATAAATTTTGCTTCAGTAAAAATGATCAGTATCAGTAAATATTTTAAAATATCAGTAAATATATTAGCTTTAGTGAGCCTCTTCATGTTAATAGATTTGCTTCATGATTTCTTAAAGTCAGTTTCCTAGTGTTACAGTTCCCAGAGTTTAGAGGTTTTAAGTTTTAAGAAGCTTGGTTTATTAGATATAAAAACTAGAAATAAAAAGTAGTTTATTGATGCAGATATAGAAAAAAATAGATCAGTATAACACAATAACGACTCTAGATACACCTTTGAATTTATAGGGATTTAGTGTGTGATACAGATGAGGTATTTCAGATGAGTGGAGAAAGGATAAACTATTCGGTAAGTGGAGATGAAGCACTTCACTTGCGCTCAGTCGTGTCTGACTCTTTGCAACCCCATAGACTCCAGCACGCCAGCCTCCCTGTCCTTCATATGGTTAAAGTTAGATCTTTACTTTTAATTCCAAAATGAATTAAGTATCTAAGTGTAAAAAATCCATTAAGTGGTGAAGGGTTTCCAAAGCAAAACAGAGGGAGGATCTAGAAGCCATAAAAGATTGACAAATTTAACACATTAAAAAACAAATTGAATATCTGGTGAAAGATAGTATAAAGTTAAAAGGCAGATGAAAAGCTGAGGTAAAATTTCCAACTTTTAGAATAAAGCTAAGTTGGAGAAGACTCTTGAGAGTCTTCTTGGACAGCAAGGAGATCCAACCAGTCCATCCTAAAGGAGATCAGTCCTGAGTGTTCACTGGAAGGACTGATGTTGAAGCTGAAACTCCAATACTTTGGCCACCTGATTGGAAGAGCTGACTCCTTTGAAAAGACCCTGATGCTGGGAAAGATTGAGGGCAGGAGGAGAAGGGGATGACAGAGGATGAGACGGTTGGATGGCATCACCGACTCAATGGACATGGGTTTGGGTGGACTCCAGGAGCTGGTGATGGACAGGGAGGCCTGGCGTGCTGCAGTCCTCAGGGTTGCGAAGAGTTGGACGTGACTGAGCGACTGAACTGAACTGAAACGTATTTGCAATTGTCTATTAATGAGAGAAATGGAAATTAAATCAACAGAATAACATTTTTAACTGTTTACATTCTAAAACATTAAAAATGATTGATAAGGGGAATTCCCTGGTGGCCCAGTGGTTGGGACTCCACACTTTCACTGCCGAGGCCCCAGGTTTGATCCCTGGTCGGGAAAGGGAGATCCTGCAAGCCCCACAGGGTGGCCCAAAAAAGAGATAAGATCCTACTTTCTCATGTTGTTGTTTAGTCACTGAGTTGTGTCCGACTTTTTTGAGACCCCATGAACTGTAGCCCACCAGGTTCCTTGTTCGTGGGATTTCCCAGGCAAGAATACTGGAGTGGGTTGCCATTCCCTTCTCCAGGGGATCTTCCTGGCCCAGGCATTGAACCTGGGTTTCCTGTGTTGGCAGATGGATTCTTTACCACTAAGCCACCAGGGAAGCCTATTTTCTCTTAGATATGGGAGACTGTATACCCTGTTGGTGCAACATTTTAGTAGCTCAATTTGGCGTTATCTAACAAAACTAAAGGTGTGTATAGTCTTTTACGTGATGTTTCTACTTCTGATAATTTGTCCTAATAAATAAACATGTGTACAGGGATGCTTACTATAACACTGTAATTGGAAAAACCAAAACAAAAAACCATCTGCATACTTACTGCACTCTGATAAAGCATTCACTTTGCAGGTGAGGAAAGGAGACAGGTAAGCTGCGTATGTAGAGAGGGAAAGAAGTTAGTAACGGTTAGTGAAAAGACAGCCACAATTCTAGGAGCAGTGAGCTCTTGGCTTTTACATACCATGCCTCACCACAGGGAATTATAACTCTGGAGAAATGGCTGCTTCCCAGACTGGGGCAGAACAGACTGAAGATGACTGTGAAATAACTGGGGCAGAAACTTAAGGAACTGCCGAAGAAAATGATGTGGGTGGTTAAAGGTCACAGGAGCATGTTTGGAAGTGTCTCCCACTAGCCAAATCTTGGACATTTTAAGCACCAAGATATATAAGGGCAGTTCCATTGAATAAAGTAAGAATCCATAAATCCCTATTTATAACAAATAGATTAATAAATGGAACTAAGATCCTGCAAGCAACATGGTATGGCCAAAACAAAATAAAATTGTCAAAGGATAGGACAGCTAAATTGAAATCATGATCCTGTATTGGGACTGGTCGGAGGGAGTTAGTTTTGATTTATTGATTCAGTTAATAAATACAGAATATGAAATATATTCTAATATGAAGATGAAATAATACTGTATTTGATAACTTATGATTAAAATATCCTTGTTTATAATAAAGATACACGGAAGTATATATATGAAAGGATAAATGGGTATGATGAATGCAATTTTCTCTGAAATGGCTCAGAAGAAAGAATATATGTGGAGAGAGAGAGAATATGATAAAAATAATGTGGTAGACTATTAAAAACTCGATGACTGTGGTTAAAGGATGTGAGAGTTCTTTAGACGACACTGGAAGCCTTTCTATAAATTTGAAATCATTTTCAAAATAAAGAGTTAAGAGCAGAGGAAAATAAGTACAGTGGGTCTGAGGCAGTATCCACAGGTATTATTACACACGTAAAGAAAAGGTGGGAGGGATACACAGCACACTTCTAACAGAGGAAATGGATACTGCGAAGGTGGACTTTCACTTTTTACTACATTGTTTGAAGTTTTGACAATAAATTTATATTCATGTATTTGGTAAGAAATTGAAAGGGAACTTGTCACATTCTTTTTGTTTCTATAACTTGTGATTTCTCATTTAGTTATTGTTAAACTCATTAATACTTCCATTTGACAATCCATCTTTTTAGAATATAACAAAATAATTTCTAGTAGTCGACTGTTTCAAGCCCTGTAAAGACAGGCTAATAAATGAGTGTGTATGAGAGGAGGTCGAAGTGTTTCCTGTTACAAGATGGTGTTTCTAAAATGCTCATGAAGTGAAGTGGTTTTTTTTTTTCAGTGTAAATTTTTACTGACATCAAACATTGTTAGAGCAAGCACATAAACCATACATTTACGGTGGATTCATGAAGTTGATACACTGTGTACCAGCGCTCAGATCAAGGTCCAGAACACCACCCCCACCCCAGCAGGTCCTTAGGAAGAAGCCCCTTCCAGTTACCAGCGCCCCACACCCCCAGGAGTATCTACTGTCTTGACTTCTAACACCATAGATTATTTTGCCTGTTTTGAATTCCATACAAATGGTATCCTACAGTGTGAATGCTCATGCCTGCCTGCCTTATTTCAGCACGTCTGTGTTCTTGTGTGTGGTTTGTTGGTTCTTATTGCTGTGGAGTATGCCTGTTGTACGAATACACCACAGTGCATTCCTTCCTTCTGCTGGTGATGGATGTTTAGGTCATATCCAGCTTGGGGAGTATTGTGTTTATAGCACAGCTGTAAACATTCTTAAACATTCTTTTGGTGGTTGTGTGTATGAATTTCCCTTGGTCATGTTTCTGGAAGTGCAAATGTCAGACACCTTGAGGTTCCCATATTAAGACTGAATCTAAAATAATAGTCACGTTCCACTTGAACAGGAACTATGAAATATGAAACTCTTCCAGAGTGGTCTTTTTAATTTTATATTCCTACCAGTAGTATATAAGACTGTATTCTTATCAATACTTGATATGGACTGTTTATTTTCCCCATTCTGTTCGTTGGGTAGCATGGCTTTAATTTCATTTCCCTCATGACTGACTCTTCATATTGGCTATTTGTTCTTTTGTGAAGTGTCTGAGTCTTTTGCTCATTTTTGGTTTTATTGTGGGGATTAAAAAATGTATTTTGGATATTTGTCCTTTGTTGAGTAGATGCATTACAAATCTCTTCTACTCAGTGGCTTGCCTTTAACGTTCTTTCTGAGTATCTTTTGATGAGTGGAGTTCTTAATTTTAATGTACACCTATTATTTGTTTTTGTTTATAGTTAGTGATTGTGTATGTCACTGTGTTTAAGAAACCTTTGTCATGTTTTATTGTATTTTTATGCTTATTTTTGCTGGATTCAGTATTAGACGGTGTTACTTGATTCTTTAAAAAGAAAAAAAAAAAACAAACAACTCATCTTTTTCCCTTTCCTCTCTCATTCCCCTTCTCACCAGGGTGGGTGTTAAGGACGTTGCTGGAATCAGTTTGCCAACCAATGTGAAATTTCAGAGCCCAGCTTATTCTTCTGTAGATGGAGAAGAAACAATTGAACCTTATACAACTGAAAAGATGAGTCGAGTTCCTGGAGGATATTTGGCTCTTACAGAGTGCTTTGAAATTATGACAGTAGATTTCAACAATCTTCAGGTAAAAATAAAAATTTAGTTACTGGTTTTAAGTGTTAAATTTCACGCATTGTTTAAAATAGTTAATACATAGGACAGTCTTATGAGTAGGCATGGGATTCCACTTACTGTATGTAATGAAAATGATTATTTGCTTTACTTTTAAATACAGAGGGAAACAATCCCTAAGGTTTTTGGGACTGTACAGTGTACCTGACACTTTCACGTGTATTCCTAGGAGGCTCGCTTGTTTATTTCTGTGTTTTTTGGTTGTTCCGGGCCTTCGTTGCTGCGCGTGGACCTCTTCTAGTTGCGGCGAGTGGAGGCTCCTCTCTGTTGCAGAGCATGGGCTTCTCATTGCGGTGTCTTCTCTCGTGGCAGAGCACAGGCCCAAGGACTTGCAGGCTTCAGTAGGTGCCGCGTGAGAGCTTAGTTGTCCCGCGGCACGTGGGATTTTCCCGCACCAGGGATCAAACCCGTTTCGCCTGCGTTGGCAGGCGGATTCTTATCCACCGTAACATCAAGGAAGTCCTGAGGTTGCTCTTAAAACAGCACTGCAACAGTTACAATTATCCTTGTGCCGTTACGTTAATCCCACCCCCCAGATATGAATGCAAGGGCAGTGATCATAACCTAGGTCTTCCAGGCTTTCTCTTTGTCTTTCATTTCAGATTAGCAGTATTCCTTGAAATGAAGCATAACTCAGATCTCTAGGTTGTCTGTGTGGTAGGGTGACCAGCCACCTTGGCTTGCACAGGACTAAGCAGCTCCTGAGAAACGGTCTTGGGCAAACCAGGACAAGCTGGTATCATCCTGATGTGTCTGTGTGTGTGTGAGGGCCCTGCGCTGAGCAAAGAAAGAGCCCAGGGAGTTGGAGAAAGTTACATCAAGTCTTTCTCTGGTGATCTTTAAGTAAGGCTAAATGTTTAAGTATATTAACCTTAAGTACATTAAGATTTTGAGGTGAAACTTGCCAGGGGACAGAAGACTTTGTGTCATTTTCGCCTAAGATCTTTATAACTTAATAAAAGCTTTCCCCTATTAATTGTTAATTTTTTTTTGTTTTGTTTTGAGGTGATCTGGAACTAAATTAATACTTTGGCATTGCTGAGACTGAGCTTTGTCAGCATTTCTTTTCTGTTATAACAGTGTTACAATTTTTTTTGTTGTTGTTCTTTTAAGTCCTCATCCCTGCATGACTACACACCTCCCTTCCTCAGTCCTTACCCCTCCCCTCATCCCACCTCAGTCTCCAGACACAAACCCAGGTTAACATTGGTGCTTCAAAGTGAGTGAAAGTCAGTCATGTCTGACTCTTTGTGACCCCATGGACTATGCGGTCCATGGAATTCTCTAGGCCAGAATACCGGAGTGGGTAGTCCTTCCCTTTTCCAGGGGATCTTCACAACCCAGGGATCAAACCCAGGTCTCCCACATTGCAGGTGGATTCTTTACCAGCTGAGCCACAAGGGAAACCCAAGAACACTGGAGTAGGTAGCCTGTCCCTTCTCTGGTGGATCTCCCCAACCCAGGAATTGACCTTTCCCCAACCGGGGTCTCCTGCACTGCAGGCGGATTCTTTACTAAGTGATAGTCCATAAATTGTTAAGTTCCAATGATCTGAGTTCTATTGATTTATTAGAGTGGCTCACAGAATCAGGGAAGCATTTTACTTATTAGGCTCTTAAGCATTACTTATTACGCATTTTACTTACTAGGCTTATTAGATAAGGATGTACCTTGGGAACAGTCACATGGAGGAGATGCATGGGCACAGGGGTGAGCGAAGGCGAGCAGGGCTCCCGTGCCGTCCCCAAGAGCGTCATGCTCCTCGAATCTCCACATGTTCACCAAGTGTTCCAATATTTTAATGTTTCTTCTCTGCAACAGCCCCCCGCCCCCCAAAAAACCACCTTATTAAGACCTTAAATTTGAAAGTAATATCTGCCTGTTTAACATTTTCAAGTAATACATTAAGAAGGAAGAAGAAAAAAGTATGTATCTTCCTTTTTAAAATCTAGGTCCTTCTTTCCCCAGGTCACCAGCTTGAAATATCTCTTTTCAGACTTGTTTTTCTAACCTGCACACACACACACACACACGCACGAATGCACACACACATTTTTTAGGATAGAATAACCCCGACTGCTTCAGCACTTGCTGCCTTTGTTCAGCAGTGCATCGTGGACGTTTTCTGCATCAGTAGTATGTATCTGCCTCACTGTAATAACTCACGGTGTCCAGTGCCGTGTACTGTACATCACGCTCTCCCCTCCATTGTGCTTAGTTGGTTGTAGTTGTGCTGTGATACTGATCCCGAGGGTTCTGGGCGGGGCTGATGGGAAGTGATATGACGCTGGGGCATGCATGGATTAAATGTCTAAAATCCTCTTGTTCCTTCTACATTTTTGTCAGGAATTAAAAAGCCTTGCAACTAAAAAACCTGATAAAATTGGCGTCCCCGTTATTAAAGAAGGTGTACTTGATGCTATCGTGGTTTGGTTTGTACTCCAGCTTGATGACGAACACAGTCTATCCACAAGTCCTAGTGAGGAAACGTGCTGGGAACAGGCTGTATACCCTGTTCATGATCTTGCAGGTATATCTTGTCTAATTTTTTGTTGTTTTTCTCTTTTAAAAAAACATGTTGTTTTAATCGTCTAAGCATTTGAGTCAGTATCAAAAATTCACTTTGAATATGAAGTTTCTAGTCAAGGAAGATTGGTTAAATCTTTCAGAATTTGCTCTTTGTTTTTTAAAAGTAGTTTTAAGTAATATTTATGGTTAAGAAGAGAGACTAAAATCGACATGTACACACTGCTGTATTTAAACTCGGTAACTGACAAGGATCCACTGCAGTGCACAGGGAACTCTGCTGCATGCTTTGTAATAACCTAAATGGGAAAAGAATTTGAAAAAGAATAGACGCATGTACACGTGAAACTAACACAACGTTATTAATCAACTATACTCCAATATTTTAAATAAAAAAAGGTGAAAACACAAATCTGCTGCATACCACTCAAAAACATCTATCATTGAATCATGTCTCAGCTCTTATTACTCTTGATAGGAGTAGATGAGAGAAATGCTAGTCCATTTTTTGGAACACAGTGGAGAAATATTACTTACAGAGCAGAAGTTCTTATCGCTCACAGAATCTGATGGCATCTGTGGAGCCCCAGGCCCTAAAAATATGCACACTCACATAAATACAGAATCTTGCAGTTTAGAGCTCATGAATCCATGGACTTACCTAGGGAAGTCTTATGTTAAAGATCCCTTTTATTTACTTATTTTTAAAAAAATATATTTATTTTTTATCATGTGGGATCTCCTAGTTGTGGCATATGGGATCTAGTTCTCTGAGCAGGGATCGAACCTGGGCCCCCTTATTAGGGAGCGTGGAGTCTAAGCCACTGGACCACCAGGCGAAGTGCCAAAGATAACTTTGTTATAAAGAAAGTTTTTAGTAGTAATTTGATGTGGTTCGGTATAGTTTACAGCAGCTGTATTACATAGAAAAATTCTACTGTTTTATAACTGGAAGGTAATATTTACTTCTGTATAGTCTCTCAATCAAGGATCTAATTTGGCAAGGCCATTAAGTCATGGAATCAGTATAGTATTGTGGCAGAGTATGGTTCTAGCGTCAATCAGGTAAATTTGAAATCGGATCTTTGCTAATACTGACTCCTTCGCTGGTCTTGCTGGTTATTTCTAGAGCTTTTGTTATGTGATTTATAAAAACGGAAGGGTGCTGGGATCCCCTGGTGGTCCAGGGGTTAGGACCCCCAGCTTTTGTCGTGGGGGCACCGGTTTCAATCCCTGGTCAGGGAACTAGGGTCCTGTAAGCTGTGTTGCAGTCGTGCTAAAAAAGAAAAGTGAGGGGGTGACAGTGCTGTCTACTTTGCAGGATTGTTGTGGAGTTATTAGACATACCAGGGGTAAAAGGCCTACCATAGTGACTAGCGCCGAATAAGTAACATTTAAAAATTCTGTTTATTCTAACTCTCAGTAACTTAGATGGCGTTAAAAAAAAATCCTTAAGGAAAGGATATTTTAAGCGTGTAAACACAAGAAAGGCAACTTGTATTTTCAGCTGGCTCTATGGCTGAGAAGGAGGAGCAATTATATGTTTACACTTTAAAGTTTTACCACATGTGAAAGCTCATCAATACAGTCTTTTTATTATTATTACTTTTGTTTGTTTATTTTTGGTGGCACTAGGTCCGCATTGCTAGTTGTGATGAGAGGGGGCTACTCTTTTTTTGCAGTGCCCAGGCTTCTTGTTCAAGTGGCTGCTTTTGTATGGAGCACAGGCTCTAGACACATGGGCTTCAGGAGTCGCATCTTGTGGGCTTAGTGGTTGCAGTTCACAGGCTCTAGAGCGTGGGCTCAGTGGTGCTGGACTTTAGAGCCTATGGCATGTGGGATCTTCCCGGTTCAGGGATCGAACCTGTGTCCCCTGCACGGGCGGGCAGATTCCTAACCACTGTACCACCAGGGAAGTCCACGATGTAGTTTTTATTGTAGGACTCAGTCCTTCCTTACATTTTCAAATTTCTAAACATTCAAGGATATCTAAATACAGTTAAGAAATATTACTGATAAGGTGCTATTGAATGCTGCCTTGTTCTTTCAGAAATTTCTCTAGAGAAAAGAATGTCCCTTTAAGCTAAAGTGAGGTTTGGTATTGATTTCTGAATTTCATTTATCTTTGTGATTGCTGGCTTCATTAACAAGATTGGGAGTCTCCTGTAGTCCTTCCCCCACCCTCTATTTTGGGGTCATTGATGATACATAGTGATTACAGTAAAAGCACTATAATGCTGTTAGTTAGGGTCAAATAATGAGCTGTTGAATCTGTTTTGCTGTTAAGTTAATTGGCTCTTCAAACCTCATTTTTTCCTTATGTAAAGCTGAAGGCGTTTCCCTAGTTTTTTTTTTTTAAACATAGATTAATTCACTTAATTGTGATTAAGTAAATAAATGTAGTCTTTCCTGTAGTTGTTTAAAAAATGGAGGGAGGACCAAGGTGTTTGTGTGATCCTCGGGCTTATAAACACTCATAGTCATTGATTACATTTTTTTTTTTTTTTCTTTCTTCCTGTTTTACAAAGACTACTGGATAAAGCTTGGGGACGAGGTGATAATGGAAGTGTCTTGTCAAGATTGTTACTTAAGAATCCAGAGTATCAGTGTCTTCCATTCAGAACATGAGATGGAGGTCGGGAAAAGTTTTACCAGGAATAAAGACTTGCTGTCTTTCGGAAATGAGGCTGAACTCTGTAGCGCTCTGGCCAACCTTCAGACCAGTAAGCCAGATGTGGAGCAGCTATGTGTATTGGAATCCACAGAAATTGCTCTGCTTAATAACATCCCATACCACGAAGGCTTTAAAATGGCAATGAAGAAAGTGTTGTCTTCATTGACTCCGGAGAAACTGGGTCAGGCCATGGATACTCAGTGTCAGAATAACGAGATGAGCTGTGAAAGTGGACCGAGTAATTCTGACCAGAGCACCCCTGAGCCTTTGTATGTGTTAGACGTGTCTGAGGGCTTCTCTGTTCTGCCTGTAATTGCTGGCACCCTCGGGCAGGTTAAACCTTACAGTTCTGTGGAGAAAGACCAGCATCGTGCGACTCTGGACATCATATGTGAAGCCAATCACTTTCCTAAAGACACACTTGAGTTTTGGTTGAGACACGTGGAAGATGAGTCTGCTGTGTTGCAAAGGCCAAAATCAGACAAGTTGTGGAGTATAATTATATTGGATGTCATTGAGCCATCTGGACTCATTCAGCAGGAAATAATGGAAAAGGCTGCAATATCCAGGTAAAACACCAAAATACAACCTGTGGATTATGTGAGCTCAGACTTCTTGTAAACTCTTTTAGTTCCTTAATAGTGTAACTGCATGAATGAGTCATGATCATTGTGTGTTCCTTAAGCTTTGCTTTTCAGGACCTGTGACTTCATGTCTTTCTTTTTCCGTGCATGTTACTATTGAGTTGTTCCCCCCCGCCCACCTCCCCCCCCCCCGCCAAAGGAATCCCCCCTGAATTTATAGGTTTTAACTTTTGTGTTATGCAAACAGTATAGGAGCACTGGTGAGAATACAGACCAAATTGTGGCAGCAGAAGGCAGATTGTTAGGGAAAAAGTGTTTGCTTATATAGTTAACTATATTTTAGGCTTCATATGCATTTTCTTTTGTTAACCACATTTACCCTTTCATATGAGGTAACCAGTAAAAATCACTACCATTTTCTATTCTTTAAAACAAACTTGTACATACCCTAGATTATGGGGATATAGAGGTCTGACATACATGCATACATAGAAATATACACTCATTCTCTCTCTCAAAATTTTAAACAGGTGTACTTTAGATAGATTGTAGAACAAGGAGCTGAAAGGGTTAGAATCTAGTCTCGAATTTGTCCCTGAATTCCTAAAGTAGTAAAATTTTCTGTAAGCCATTTAATACCTCTTGTCTCCAGTTATGAAATGAGGGGTCCTGGACTTTGAAGGCAGTTTAGCTCTCCGAATTTGTCACATAAATGAGGTTTGACTTATTTGGCAGGGTCACCGTGGAAAGATGTACTATTTTCCTAACAGTTTATTTTTAGTTTTGATTTAATTCTTTTTCTGATTTTTTTTTTATTGTGGTAAAATGAACATAACATGAAATTTTTCATCTTAGCCATCTCTAAGTTCAGCAGTATTATTATTATAAATATTTTAGTAATATTGTGCAATCATTACCTCCAGCCATTCTCATAACTCTTTTCATCTTGTAAAACTGAAACTTTATACCCATTAAACAATAATTCTTCACCCCACCCTCCCCACAGCTGCTTACAACCACCATTCTACTCTCTGCTTCTGTGAGTTTGACTACTCTACATCATATGACTGGAATCATGCAGTTTTTTTGGGGGGGTGTGTGTGTGTGTATGACTGTCTTATTTCACTTAGCATATTATTCTCCAGGTTCATCCATGTTGTAGTACATGTAAGAATTTCCTTCCTTGTTAAGGTGGAATAATGTTCCTTTGTATGTATTATGTTGTCGCATTTTGCTTATCCTCACATAGATGGACTGATGAGTTATTTTAGTGGGAAACAATTTATATGCTGCCCACAATTCCTCTTTGGTATGTCTCTGAGTAGAGGGAGGGTCCTCCTAGTGGTTTGGGTGGGACGGCTTTTTGGGAGAGGTGGGAGGGGGACAGTGTGTTGCAGGATGTTTGGCACCTCTGGGAACTGAATGCTAGTAGCGAGCATTCCTGGTGGTTCACTGGCCAGGAATCCACCTGCCAGTGCAGAGACATGGGTACAGTCCCTGGTCAGGGAAGATCCCACATCAGCAGAACATCTGGGCCCGTGTACCACAACTGCTGAATCTGTGCTGTAGAGCCCGAGAGCTCGTCCTCAGCAAAAAGAGAAGTTGCTGCAGTGAGAAGCCCACTCTCTGCAACTAGAGAGAAGCCTGTGCCAAAGACCCAGCACAGCCAAGAATAAATAAATCAATTAAAAAAAAAAGGCCTGTAGCCCTTTGATCAGCGTGTTAGCCAGTGTTCCCGCTCTTCCCTCGGACACCTGCTGAGTAACAGGAGAGAACCAGCGTCCGTCCCTTCAGCCTGAGCTTGTGCACGGGCTCCTTACCAGCTCCTCTGGAGGTGGACACAGCTTCCCTTGGTCGTGGGGCCAGTGGTGTGCAGACTCGCACCCAGGCCTTTCATTATCATCTTTAGTTACTGACAGCAGAGAGGCCTCAGGACCGGCCAAAGAGGATGAAGTTCAGGGTTGGGAGGAGAGATTGTTTTTAGGATAAGGATAAAAGGTGTCTGTCACATCACTGGATACCAACCCTCCTAAAGAAAGGTCAAGGAAAAAACCAGCCATTTCACAAACTATTAAGTTCCTTTGTTGTTACTGTTTTAAAATGTTTATTCTTTTTTTTTTTTCAGTCTCACTACATTAAAATACAGGAGACAGTTTAAAAGCTTGGGGAACTTTTTAAAATTTAAACCCGTTTTAAAACACTTTTGTGTTTTATCACAAGGAAACAGTGAAGAGTTTCTTCAGAATTTTTGCTATTTATGGTTAGACTTTTGAGTTGGAACAATTTTTATTTTTTTCCTTGAAGGCACAGATGGTTCAGAAATATTATTGGCTTTGCAGAGGATTCCATTGAGGAGTCTGGCAGCTGCCTTGGTGCGACAACAAAACAGTGTCAGTAAAGCCAAGCAGAGCTTCAGGGAGTTACTGTTTTATCTACACATAACTAAGACACATTCCAGTTAGTAATGGTTAACACTGAGGAAGAAGGATTTGTACAAGATAGATTAAAATAGTGTGAACATGGCCTTTTAAAATACTTTGCATACTTGCTTTCGTGGAGTCTTTATCTCTGGCATGGCTTTTAGTACATGATCCAGCCTTTCTTTTTAGGTATCACCTGATGTATTTTTTACTTTGTTTGGCCTGATTTTCTGGTTGCTCCCTAAGTGGTTTAACTGTATTACCCTCCCTCCTGTTCTCTCTCCTATAGATTGCACGGCAGCAGGCTGGCTGTTACTGATCTGTGTGCTTTTTGTTTCCTGATTTCATGGAACACCACCCTCTTGTGGCTGTATAGGGGTGGGGGGAATTAGTCAGGCATCATGCAGTGCTGTGGCTTAGTATCTCATCTAAGACTTGGTGATCTTAAGAAAAATTAGATCTGGTTTCCTTTAAATGGATCACAATTAGCAGAGAACTTCAGTTCAGAAAATTTAGTACCGTGAGTTGTCAGGATTAAACTTGATCCATTTGAGGGAAATGGGTAAGTTTTTTCAGTTCTTCAGGGAGATGTTAAAATTGTATATGATTTGGTAAAGGCATAGATTGGAATTTTGTTAAGAGCTGTGTGGTTGTGAGTTGTGTGATTTTGTTGAGGTATGTAATTTTACTAATTGTGTGGAGATTCAGTTTCTACTAGACTTTACCCAAAATGCGAAAAAAAAGTTGGTAGGACAGGAATAATGAAAATGAGTAAAGCATTGGGGTCAGTAGGGGCCCCTTTTAGGCTAATTTCACAACTTAAATGATCATGTATGTTTAGTGAAGACAGCTTTCTGATTTCTGATGAAGACTTGTCTCAGTCAGTCTGATGCCATTACACTCAGTATTCCTCTCTCTCTTTGCTGATTCTTTGCTCATGAAATGACCTAGTTATGATTTGGCTCCCTATCAGCTAGTCTTTAGGGAAAGTTGTTATAAGAGCAGCCTGTTTAACTTTTGTAAACTTCTCTGTCAATTTTTTACTTTGAAAAATTTCAAACGTGAGAAAAATTGCAAGAAAAGGAGCAGCAAACACAAGACTGTTTTCTCTGTTGAACCATATGATGATTGTTGGCCTCCTAACCTTCCCCCTTAACAGTTCAGCACATGTCTCCTTAGAACAAGGGCTTTCCCCTGTGTATCATAGTAAGAAGACCACACTCACGAAGCTTAACACTGATCAAATACTATTATTTAACAGATAGTCTGTATTAAAATTTCCCCTGCTTATGCCAGTAATACTCTTTATTGCTTTTTTTCCTTCCCAGTCGAGTTCTAATCAAGGGGTCTGTATTACATTTAGTTGCCATGTCCTTTGACTGTTATTCAGTTGATATTCTGGTTTTAGATCATTTTAAATCGTTGAGATAATCAGTTTAGTAAAAATAGAATTAATATTAAAATAATTTTAAACTAAGAGCCGAAGTGCCAAAGTGGTTTTGAGGAATGTGGTGTTTTATAGTTTGTCAAGATTTTAATGATCTATTCAGGAAAACTGCATAGTAAACAATTTTAGAAACTTACAGGAACTAATTTTTTAGGTATGCACAAATGTATTGGTCAAAAACTTTGTCCTGTATTTTTATAAATAGATCCTTACTGACTAGAAATATTTGAGTAAAAGCTTACTATGAAAGGTATATATGAGAGTATGCAGTCCAGCTGTCTAGAAGTTCAAGTGGAAACCGATTTGGATTGTTCAGTAAGGATGAGGGATTTAACATTTGATTTCAAATGTGGCAAATGATTAAAGTACCTTAAAGTATCCTCCACGTCTGGTTCACTTGATGGCAGCAGGAGACCCCCACCCCACACTGCGCTCACACCTCCCACAGCTCAGGGCTGTGGAAACAAGACTGTGTATGTGGGCGTGGGCGCTGCCTTGGCCTAAGAGCCTCATGTTTCAGATGGGAACTTCTCCCATAGGCACAGCTTCCAAGCTCTAGCAATAGGAACACGTGGTTACAAGTTACCCCCACTCAGGGAAGCCCAGAGCTGGTGCACCTTCCCGTCAGGCGTCTGTAGTTTACAGTTTTCTTAGTCCACGTGCATCTACCCATTAAGAACATGGAAAAACTTTTCTTTTTTTAATCATAAGAAGTGTTGTTGATAACTCAGCTGACATTCCACCTTTATAGAATTTCCAGGGAAACAGAAAGTGAATCCAGGATAATGTAGGAAGAGAAGCTGTTGTGTTAGCCCTTTATTCATACACTTTAGAGTATTTGGATTTTTAATCACTTTTTTTTTCCTTTCAGAGTGTTTAACTTTTTATTCTGAAATAATTTGAAGTTTACAGAGAAGTTAGAGAATAGTACAAAAAATCACACATGAACCCTACATCCGGGGTCACAGATTGTTACTATATTGCCACATACGCTTTAGTATTCTCTCTGAACACTTTAAGCTTCAGATACCGTATTCCTGTACCCCTCAATACTTCGGTGTGTATTTTTTAAGAAAAAGGACATTTTATATAATCATCACACACTTATCAAAATGAGGAAATCTCTATGGTTATAGTACTGATATCTAAGGGAAACAGTCTCACTCAGATATTTCACCGTTTGTGGCAGGAATGCCCTTCACAGGTCCAGAATTCAGTCCAGGGTCACACACTGCATTTAGTCTCAGTCTCCTTTGTTCTGCAACAGCTCCTCAGTCTCTCATGACATTCACAGTTTTGAAAAGTGGAGGCCTTTTATTTTGTAGAAGGTTCCTCATGTTTCTTACTAGAGTCAGACTATTCATTTTAGAGACCACAGAAGTTTGGTCACATTAGGAGGCATATATGTTGCTTTATCCTAGATCTGTGGATGTGAATTTAGATCAGTTGGTTTAAGTTGTATCCATCAGGTTTTTCCACTCTTTAGTTGCTGTTTTCCCTTTGTAATAAGTCATTTATGGGGGTGAAACTTTGAGACTTTTAAATATCCTTGTCCTAATTAAACTTTCAGCCTCTAGTTTTAATAGCCACTGACGACTCTTCCCGAACCTGAAAACTTGTACTCATGCAGCTCACTGGTTACTTTTCAGGGGGGTCTACCAGTCTGCCATTGTGAACTACCAGCCAGCTACCAGTCTAAAGACCATTACACTGTATACTGTCTTAGATCCCCAATGATTTAGTTACTGATATTTATAAAATGTAGGGCATCAAGATGCTTTTAAAAGCATTTGTCCTTCCTCCAGGTGTTTGCTACAGTCTGGAGGCAAGATCTTTCCTCAGTACGTGCTGATGTTTGGGTTGCTCGTGGAATCGCAGACTCTGATGGAGGAGAGTGCCGTGCAGGGCGCAGAACGAACTCTTGGCTTCAACATAGCGCCTTTCATTAACCAGTTTCAGGTGAGCGTTTCCAACAGAAGTTCCGCCCAGGGGCCGTCACCCACAGTCTCTCTCTCTCTCTCTCTCTGGGTTTATAGTCACTGTGCTTAACTGGATTGCTCTGGTACTGTTTTCCAGAGCCAAGGAACTTACTAGTGGTAAAAATCAAACCTTGGGGTTAGTACAGCCAAGAATTCTGTTGTTCCTGACAGAAGCCTACAACTCTTGTTCTGAACCAATGTTGTAAATGAAAATAGGGTACCGGGTTTATGAAAAATTATGATCCTTGTCTTAAAAAAGCAGCCACCAGGAGACCTCTGTTCTCAACATGAGCCCTTAATCACACTGAGACTGGAGGCTGGCAGGGAAAGGCGGGAGCAACTCATGTCCGGGCATTCAGACCGCAGGGAGCAGGAGTGAGTGGAGGAGCTCAAGGAAAAGGGGTGCTTACTGTCTGGAAAACAAGGATATAGTGCTGGCAAAAGTACCAGCAGCAAAGTAGAATTTGTCAGTTGTAATTGTGGAATGGATGGAATGTCTAGGGAAGAGGCTTGGGGTTGGGAAGAGGTGGAATCTTCTGAGTAAGCCAGAACAGCACTTTGGGAAGTGGGGTGTTGAGTACTGAATTAGAGGAGTGCTATCTAAAGCCTATGGGTGGTAGTAAGCTCTTGAATATGCATTGTTAGGTCTTGCATGAACAGTATTTGCTCAACAAATATAATTTTTTTGAGGAAATGATTTTTTTCAGAGCAGGCTGAAGTTTTGGAGTTTATTTAATCTCAGTTTTTTGTAGAGTTTAATAAACAAAGTGTACTTACCAGAAGACATAAGTTTAAGTTTGTAGTCCAAAAATACCACCTTCTACTGTCTGTCTAGCTTTTCTTTGATCCTGACGTCAACAGTTCTTTGATTCCATAAGAATCTACAATATTTTAATCCTGCCATCTTTTCACCCTGCCTCCCACCTCATATCCTCAACAGCTTATATTCCACAGTCGATACATTTTTCATGTATCTTTTCCCTGCCATTTTTCTGCTGGCCTGGGGGCAGTCCCACCTTGGTTAAACCCAACTTTCTGCCTTCTCTACACCGGTACCCCCGGAGCTTGTTATGTTGACTGTGGCTTCAACGTATGACCAGTCATCTCAGGAGGCTCCATAGACTTGCGGGCAGTTTTACCTTTCCTAGTCCGCTCACTCATTTTCTGAGCTATTGTCTCGTCTCCTCTCTGTGGTGTGCTCAGTCACTTGGGCTTTCCCCATTCTTTGCAACCCCATGGACTGTAGCCCATCAGACTCCTCTGTCCATGGGATTTTCCCAGCAAGAGTTCTGGAGTGGGTTGCCATTTCCTCCACCAGGGGATCTTCCCGACCCAAGGATCGAATCCACATCTCTTGCACTGGCAGGTGGATTCTTTTCCATGAGCCACCTGTAAGCCCCACTTACTGTATGAATGTGTTAGTCACTCCGTTGTGTCTGACTCCGTGACCCCATGGACAGTAGTCCGCCAGGCTCCTCTGTCCATGGAATTCTCCAGGCAAGAACTGGAGTGGGTTGCCATGCCCTTCTCCAATCTAATGTGATGATTAGCTGACTACTACACTGACAACCGAGTGAACCAACAAGACAGAATGAGAAGTTTAAAAAAAAAAGTTATACAGAAAACAGCAGAAATTTATTCATTCAACAAATGTCTAAGACTCCATGTGCTCTTTTAGGTTTGGGGAATATAGTCATGAAATTAGAGAGGTTTCTTCCCTCATGGAGCTGGTATTCAAATTGATTGTAAATAAACAAGAGACAGATGGTAAACAAAGGAGTGAAAAGATTAGTATGATAGGTAATGAGAAGTGAGGTTAGAGGATAATGGAGGTGGAGGTATGGGATATTTGTTTTATTTCGGTAATGCCTAAGGAAAGGACTCATGGATAATTGGTGATATTTAAGCAGAGATCAGAGAGAAATCAGGAACAAACCATATAAAAGTCCAAAGATCAGCGAGTGCAAAGATCTGCGGACAGAACATGATTAGAGTTCTCAAAAATGGCAGAAACCATGAGGAAGAGTCAGGTGAAGGATGTGGTAAGAAAAGTATCAGGAGCCAGATCCTGTGGAGCCTCCTATAGGCATCGTGGGGTTTTGGCTTCTACTCTGAAAGGGGTTGGGAAAAACTGGAGGGTATTGGCCAGAGGAGGGATAAGGTGTGACTTGTTTTGAAGGCTTGCTGTGGTTGCTGTGTTGGAGACCACTGTAGCCACCAGGCAAAAGGCATGAGGTTATTACTGTAATCCAGGGGAGAGGTGAGAGTGGCTTAGACTTGAGTGGTAGCAATGGACGTGGTGCGCAGTTCAGACTGGCGTATTCTGAAGGTAGGTTTTGTGACAGGTTGGACCTGGGGTATGAGGAAGCGCCTGGAAGGACAGTTACCATATCCTGATAAGGGGAAAATAGCAGGAGGGTCAGGCTGTGCTTGTGTTTTTATGGGTTCATTAAACAGTTGGATAAGAATTCAGAGAAATAGCCTAGAGATATAAATTTGGCAGTCAGATTTGGCAGATGTTTAAAGCATAAGACTGGGATGAAAGCACTTTGGGGATGTGTAGAAAGAGGATATAAAGTCGAGAACTAAGTTCTAGAGAACTCACAAAGTGATGAGCTCTGGATTGGAAATCTAGGAAGATTAGCAACGATGACAGGAGAAGCCAGTAGGCTGCTGGAGAAACAGAAATGAGGACAGATGATGAGGAATGGATGCAGCTTGTGAGGGTTAGCGTGCAGGTTATGAGAGTGACACAGGGCAGGAGTCCTGGCAAGAGCATGGAATTGCTGTGTTTCTACGGGTAGGGAAGGTGGGATGCCCAGGGAGAGGTGGATGGATCTGTGTCCTGTTTCCCTGCAAACAGCTGTTCTCTACTATATTACTCAAAGCACACAGGGCTTTTATTGATTTGGCTGTACTGGATCTTCATTACTGTGCAGGAGAGTAGGGGCTACCCTGTAGTTGCAGGGTGTGGGATTCTCATTGCGGTGGCTTCTGTGGTTGCAGAGCATGGGCTCCAGGGTGCCTGGACTTCAACAGCTGCTGCATGTAGGCTTAATAGTTGTGGCACATGGGCTCTAGAGCAAAGGCTCAGTAGTTGGGGCACACGGGCTTAGATGCTTCACAGCATGTGTGATCTTCCCAGATCAGGGATTGAACCTGTGTTCCCTATATTGGCAGGTGGATTTCTTACCACTGAGCCACCAGGGAACCCCTAAGAGGGCACTTTTAAAACAAGTTTCCTTTCTATTTCAAGTGCTGCTGCTGCTAAGTCGCTTCAGTCATGTCCGACTCTGTGCAACCCCTTAGATGGCAGCCCACTAGCCGTCCTGGGATTCTCCAGGCAAGAACACTGGAGTGGATTGCCAGTTCCTTCTCCAGTGCATGAAAGTGAGAAGTGAAAGTTAAGTTGCTCAGTCGGGCCCGACTGTTAGTGACCCCATGGACTGCAGCCCACGAGGCTCCTCTGTCCATGGGATTTTCCAGGCAAGAGTACTGGAGTGGGGTGTCATCGCCTTCTCCTCTATTTCAAATGAGACGGCTAAAGTTAATAGGAAGGTTTCATTGTTACTAAGGGCTTCCCTGATAGCTCAGTTGGTAAAGAATCCACCTGAAATGCAGGAGACCCTGGTTCGATTCCTGGGTTGGGAAGATCCACTGGAGAAGGGATAGACTACCCACTCCAGTATTCTTGGGCTTACCTTGTGGCTCAGCTGGTAAAGAATCCACCTGCAGTGCAGGAGACCTGGGTTCGATTCCTGGGTTGGGAAGATCCCCTGGAGAAGGGAAAGGCTACCCACTCAGTATTCTGGCCTAGAGAATTCATGGATTGTATACCCCGTAGGGTCACAAAGAGTCGGACACGACTGAGCAACTTTCACTTTCTCAGTTGTTACTAAAACTGATGCAACAGATTTCGTCATAGTGTTAGCTGCTCAGTCATGTCCCACTATTTGTGACCCCGTGGACTGTAGCCTGCCGGACTTCTCTGTCCATAGAATTTTCTAGGCAAGAATACTGGAGTGGGTTGCCATTCCCTCCTCTAAGGGATCTTGACTCAGGGATAGACCCTGGGTCTCCTGCATTGTGGGCAGATTCTTTACTTGTCTGAGCCACTAAGGAAGTGATTGATTTTTTTTTTTTAAATCATAATTTGCAAAGTTGAGAACCACTGTCTTCTAGATAATAAACAATTTTCAAAATGAAATCTACTATTAATTGTTCAGTAGAATTTGGCATATTTTCTTAAATAGTACAATAATTAATGTTGTGCTGTTTGCTTATTAGTTCATCTTTACACATAAGCACATCCCTGTTTAACAGTTTTGGGAGCTGTTTAATCTGCTTTTATCCAAGCAAAGAATCTACAGATAATTGAAATCATAGAAAATTATTTAACAAACCTAGAACTTGGTTTGTTCATTCTTCTTGTACAACTGGAATTGTGGAAGTCTTTCTTTTTTTGCTTTAAGGTTGATATGGCAATTAAATGAGGTTATTGATATAAAAAGCACCATATCATTGAGCTAAGTACAAAACAAGAAACTTGGGTCACAAAAAGGACTGAATTAAAAGCAAAAATTTTATACTTTGTTTAGGTACCTGTACGTGTATTTTTGGACCTGGCCTCATTGCCTTGTATACCTTTAAGCAAACCAGTGGAACTCTTAAGACTAGACTTAATGACGCCATATCTGAACACCTCTAACAGAGAAGTGAAGGTAAAATGATTATTCTTGTCATATTCAGAACTATCTTAAATTATGTAATACCTTACATACTTAAAATAGCTTTAGCTACTTTCTTCGGATTTAAATGTTACTTTCTAAACAGTATGCAGACCTGAGTTTGGGTAAATATCAGTGACTAGAATGGGTTGGTATTAATTTGAATTGGGTAATTAAATGTATTTCTTTGTAAAATTTGGATCTAAATCTTACTAAAAAGACAAAGACTTATCCAAGTCTACTCCATCTGATGAAATTCTTGCGATTTCTTAATTTTCATAGGTACGCATTTGTAAATCTGGACAAGTGACCGCCATTCCATTTTGGTATCATATGTACCTCGACGATGAGATTAGGTTAGATACTTCGAGTGAAGCCTCTCACTGGAAGCAGGCCGCAGTTGTTTTAGATAATCCCATCCAAGTGGAAATGGGAGACGAACTTGTACTCAGCATCCAGCACCACAAAAGCAACGTCAGCATCACCATAAAGCAATGAAGAGCAGATTTCTAATGAAAAAGTGTGGAAGTAGAGCAGTGGGTTTCCAGTTCTAGTCTGAATTAGTAGTGGGATTGTAACCATAAAATGCAGGTGTATTTAAGTCCTTGAAATGGTCAAATATTTTTAAAACATTGACATTAATAAAGTGTATTTAAACACCCTAACTAAAGAGTAGCATTATTACAAAAATCTTACTGCAGACTTCCTTTCTGGCAAAGGCTGTCATTAATTTTTCAAATTAAGAACTTTTTATTGCTTGGTTTTACTTAAAATTTGCCAAACTTGTTAGTCTGTACTCTAAAGCTGTAAAGATAAGGAATTTTGAGTCTCCTATCCATTTTTTAGACATCTTGGCTATTTTCCTTAAATCTGAATTTTTGGTGAGGATACCTCAAAAAGTTGGTTTCCACTGAAGATTGAGGGTTTATGTTTACCTGTAAATTCTCAGCTTGCTTCTTGTAAATGTTGAAATACTTCTGAGCCACCTTCTCAGTTTTGTGTTAAGACTTTTAAGCTACAGCCTAAATGTAATTACAGAGTAAAAGAAGGACAAAAGAAATCTTAGGAGGCAGCATTTTTCCTGGTCTGCCTTTGGCAAAGAAAAATTTTAAAGCTGATAAATTCAGAAAGAGTTAAACCTAAACCAGTATTTTTAAAGGTTTTGATGTGAATACACAGTAAGAAAAAAAATTAGTCCAGACCCGAAATAGGGAGATTAATAAAGATTATCACGCTTTGTGTATACTGTGTGCTCTGTAGGTAAGCCCCGCAGAAAGTAAGATGTGCCTTTCTTCTCTCCACACTGCCTGTTCTCCTTGCCTTTAGGATTATACCGCCCAACTTTACTTTCAGTAGAAATGTTTCGTTTATGATAGCCAATAAAAACTTTGTACCTAATTACTGTGTACCAGCGTGTGTGTGTGTGTGTGTGTGCTTAAATATATAAAGCATAGATTTTGAGAAATAAATACTTACGCTTGCTATTTGCAACATACTGCTCTGGCACTTTCTATATTTATTTTCAGTGTAAAATGTTAGGCGCAAGGGGTTGTGATTAACAATTAGAGGAACTCTATCTAACCTAAGTAGTAAATTTCTCCCAGAGAGTATCTGCAAGTCTTGTGACTGTGGTTTGATAAACAGGACTACTCAGCCCAGATTTACATTTGCTGACACCTTTAGTAGCCCTAAAGAAAAGCAGACTCTGTTTCTATCACAAGTTTCTTATTCTTCCACTCTTTCGTCCAGTTTATTCTTTTCATCTCCAAGTCCTAGATAACCTATTAATCTGTTCGCCTTGGTGCAGATAATGATTTTTTAGACAGTAGTTGTTTTAAGATTAATAGATTAGGTCCTAGACATTTCTCCCAGTAGGAATGTAAGACACAGGCATCTCTAATTGTAGGTATATGATTTTCAACCCTTTAATCTGGGGGGCTTAAGTTTTTCTGCTGTGCTTCTAATCACAAGAGACATAAAAGGTTGCAGAAAATAAATGATAAATTCTCATTTATTGAAAGACATTCATTTGAGAAATAGAGAAATAATTGTTAGGTAAGCATATATGGCACATGATTATGATTGAGGTCCACTAACTCGCATTTCTGAATTATACTTTCTGCTAGTTCCAGAGCATTGTATTCATGCAGCAGTGGTAGGAAGCACAGGTTTTTTAAAATGTCCTCCTCTTGATAACGTAACGTCAGGAATGGTTAGTAGTCATCGTCTACCAGTTGAGTATGTGATACTCTGTAGTGTTAAGTCTAAGTCTAGGATATTTAGACTGATTATTTGTGATATACAAAACCTAGTTGTATAAATCCGGTGGTTGTACCTGGTTTTTGCCGTTGTGTTCAAATTTTCCATCATTAATGGCTTGTCCCAAGCACAAGATCCTGAGCAACGGGACACCAGGTAGTGAAGTAACACAGTAGCAGCACAGTCTGCTTCTGCACACTGCTCAGGAGGCCACGGGCTTCTCTGACGGCTCCTCTCTCGCTCCTGCAGCATCGTTACCTGTGTCGTCAGATGCGTTAGCTGTGGTCGGTGTAGTCTGGGGGGTCACCGTGTGTCCAAACCCTTGATAGTGACCCACGGGTGAGGGCGGCACTGAAGAGGCAACGGAGAGTGCATCTTGTGATGATGATGACAACAAGCTTGTATGTTCATTTTGATCTTGATCCTCAGGAAAAAACTTTTTCCTAGGATGTCCCATGACTGTCCTTCCTTTAAAATAAAAGTGTCCAAGTTAGCCAAAAGTTAGGTTATTTTTAAATCTACTAAGATGTTGCCATGCTAAACGTTAAGCTCCTTTCCCCCTCCCAATTTGGAGAGCCTTATTGTGGTACCGATTTACACAAAGTCTTTTCAAAAACTTCTTCTACAGACTGGACAGGAGAACTACAATAGCCTATTCGAATAAATAAAATGGCTGGTACTTACCAACATGCCTTACTTGTTCAGAAATATCATCCCTAATATCTGAAACGTCCCACATAGCGAGAAAGGAATCAAAGCATGAGCCCTCTTCTGCTTCTTGGACATACGGTTTATATGAGAAAGTGTAGTGATGAGCAATAGCAGCAAGGAACATCTCAATACAGATAATAAAGTCCTGCAACAACAACATCAACATCATCAGCAGGCATACTGGATTTTAAATCTAGTTTTGCAGGCAAAAAGCACTATGTCTCTCTTCAAAAATGTATCAACAGCTATTTTTTCCCTCACAAGACTGTCCTCCTATTTTCATTTTCCAAAATAACCATTTTTGACCTCTTCATAAAAACACAAAATGCCAGAAGTTTAACTCAATTTTGTACTACTTCAATCACCACAAGTATTTCTTGGCCAAGTACAATGTATTCTCTTCCAGTATCCAAGGACTTAGAGGAGAAATGCAGAAAAAAGAAATTGAGTAGGAATAACAAAATCTAGGTTCTGTTACTAATTTGTAGAAGAACCAGGAAGTAGGGCCAATTTTTGGGGGTTCCCTGTTCCCTCATGTGTAAAGTGAGGTAACACCAGCCCCACAGCCTGCATATGCGCATGCTGTCGGGTTCAGGAGAGAATATGTAAAAACCCGTAACAAAGCAAAGTTCTGCTGGGAGTCAGAGGGCACTGCTTACCTGGAGTCCTGTGGCCACAGCTTCTACCGTCTGCCATTCCCATGTATGCTTTTCAGAAATAACGCCAACTTTTACCAACAAAGCAATAACTACTGCTTGCCTATATGTTAGGAAAAGGTAAACGCCAAATCTATATCAAGCATAAAACCAGCAGTTGTTTAAAAAATATGCCATTTAAAAAGTGAAACCCCAGCACAACCTGTGGCCCACGACCACCCTGCTTTTCAGCATATTCCCGAAGACACTGTATAACTGCATTAGATACGTCTGCTTTACACACTGACTCGTCCAGTACAGTTTCATCAAATGAATTTTGATTTTGTATTCTTAGAACTTCGGGACTTGGTTTATAGTCTTTTTCTGTTTTGAAAGTGTGCATAAGTCATTATATTTTAAGTTGGTCCTATACACAGACCATGCCTAACACCTTACACAACAGGAATTTAAAATGAAATAAAGGAAAGATACTTAAATGTTAATTTATGCACACAACTGGTTATTTAGATTATTTTAAAGAACATTTTGGAACCAGTCTTTTTTTTTTTGGAACCAGTCTTGTTACACAGCTAAAATGAGATAAGGTTTCATATATCTATATGCAAGAATATTCACTTCCATATTACTTGTAATGGTAAAAAAATAAGTTAGGAACAACCTAAATGTCAATAAGAAACAAATTAAAAAATTGTATCCATACATTAGAATACTGTGCGTGGCAAAAGCAACAAACCCAGTAACAAAACTATATTCTCACTGTATTTACAAAGAACTCTAACTACAGTATACTAACACTGAGTTTACAGGTTTTTATAGAATGACGCTCTTTCTGTGGTTTTATAAATGACGTGGAGCACAGTGTCATTCATTCTGGGTGGTGGGATTGCAAGGATTTTTCTTTCCCCCTCTTTGTATTATTTGTATATTGTTACATCTGGTATATTTGTTTCCAGGCCCCTATCACCCACCCCCTTTACTAAACAGTTTTGTCTGTTTTAAAATTTTTACTAATGAATATTTTCTCACATTATTAAGTATTCTATATCATGTGTATCTTCCAAACTGTACTATATGAAAAAACCATGACTTATTTTAATGATTCCCTTAAGTGTTGACATTTAGTGTCTCAAATTATTTTCTTCTTATAAATGTTAGGTGACCATTTGATTATTTCTTTATGAAAAACCAAGGGCGGCTAAAAGAATGAACTTTTAAAAAGGGAAGTAGACATTTTAATTCCTCTTCCATATTAAGACTTACAAATGCTCATTAAACTGCCCTTTAGAAAATGGTGACATGCAAGAGAAAGCAACACTTACCAAAAAGAAACAAAAACCACCAGCTTTACACAAAGAAATTTGCCAACAGGCTGGATTGGACTCAGCTCTTCCTTCAGCACTTTATAAAAGAGCAGGAGACAATACATGGCGAACTAGAAACAATCAAACATATTCAGTAAGAATAAATAAATTTGGTATTAGAAATATCAAAATCACAGACCAGACCTGGCACAGAGTAATTTTTCAGGCAAAATTTTCTAGGCTTTATTATGCTCCTTTTAGATTAACAAGAGGCTTTTAAATAGTTTACTATGGATGCAAATATCCAATATGAAATTTCTCAGAAGAGACGTGTAACATCATCTCTGAAAATGATTTTAATTGTTCATTTACAGGGCCCACAAAAAACACAGTAAGAAGTGACTGCCGTGAATGGAAGAAAAGGCTCTCATTTAACCAAAATAAAAACACTGTCTGCTTATTAACAGCTTTTATATACAAGTTACCATTCATTTTATAAGGGTTGAGCTTACCACTAACTGTACATATATTATTTGTAAGTGAACATGTTAAATAAGTACTATTTCAGTAAAACCATGCCCGTGAAATCAGAAAGTAAGGAATCAGGGAGACCATTTTTCTTGAGGGCAGTGTGTTAATCCTGCTGAATTTACTTTTTAAAGGTAATTAGCAACTCAAGATAGTAATTATTTTAAAAAATCAGTTGTAATTAGCATTGCACAGCAATAAACATTTTTCTAAAAGTTTACTTTCCCCACTATAAAATGCTTATTTATAATATTTTAGAATATGAAAGCAGTAAAGTATAAAGTTGTTCATAGCCCCATCATCCAACCATTCCTTTCTACACATAATATGGTTTTTAACAGGTATCATAAATATAAAATTTTGTTGCTTTATGTTTTCCCACTTAAAGTACCCCTTTCCATATATTTGATTAAATAACTGCCTAATGTTTTGACCAATGGAAGGACACAGAATATTTAACCAGTTCTCATCACTAGACTTTGGACTGTTTCCAGGCTTTTGCAAACAATAGGCCTTCTATACAAACATATTGAAAGCAAAAGTACTTCTGGCCATTTCTTGAGGCATTCCCCAAAATCGAATTATTGGTTCCAGAAAATACAAACATGTGGAAAAGCTTTGAATACACAAGCATTTAATTTTTATTATAAATCTCTAATAACTCACATGCATGTCACTGTACCTAAACTAATATTTTGGAGAAAGCACTAAAGATTTTCAGCACACCTCACACCAATCAGAATGCTGCTGCTAAGTCACTTCAGTCGTGTCCGACTCTGTGTGACCCCATAAACGTCAGCCCACCAGGCTCCCCCGCCCCTGGGATTCTCCGGGCAAGAACACTGGAGTGGGTTGCTATTTCCTTCTCCAATGCAGGAAAGTGAAAAGTGAAAGTGAAGTTGCTCAGTCGTGTCTCTTAGTGACCCCATGGACTGCAGCCCACCAGGCTCCTCCATCCATGGGATTCTCCGGGCAAAGAGTACTGGAGTGGGGTGCCACTGCCTTCTCCCCCAATCAGAATGGCCATTATCAAAAAAAGTACAGGCAATATATGCTGGAAAGGATGTGGAGAAACGGAAATCCTACTGCACTGTTGGTGGGAATGTAAATTGATACAGCCACTATGGAGAACAGTATAGAGAATGCTTAACAAACTAGGAATAAAACTACCATATGACCCAGCAAATCCCACTCCTGGGCATACCCCGAGAAAAACCACAATTCAAAAAGGCACATGTATCCCAATGGTCACTGCAGCACTATTTACAATAGCCAGGACATGGAAGCGACTTAGACGTCCATCGACAGATAAATGGATAAAGATGTGATACATGTATACAATGGAATATAACTCAACCATAAAAAGGGAAAAGTTAAAGTCAGTTGTAGTGAGCTGAATGAACCCACAGTTGGTTATACAGAGTGCAGTCAGTCAGAGAAAAATGAATATCGTATATTAATGCATATATATGGAATCTAGAAAAAGTATTGATGAACCTATTTGTAGGGAAGGAACAGAGACTCAGACATAGAGAACTGACTTGTGGACACAGCAGGGGAAGGAGCGGGCAGGACGAACTGAGAAAGTAGCACTGACATATACATATCATGTGTAAAACAATTAGCAAGTGGGAAGCTGCTGTGTAACAGAGGGAGCACAGTGGTGTTCTGTGACGACCTAGAGGGGCGGGACAGGAGGGGGAGGGAGGCTCTAGAGAGAGGGAAGATGTGTGTGTGTCTGTGTGTATTACGGCTGATTTGTGGTGTTGTATGGCAGAAACCAACACAACATTGTAAAGCAATTATCTTACAATTTAAAAAATCTCAACATTTACATTAAAAGATTTTTAATAAAGTGCACCTTAAGTTGAAAGGATTCATTTCAGTTTCTATAACATTTTTAAAAACTTGGCATTCTCAATTTTCAATTCCAAATATATGAGAGAATTTTACTCTCCCACTTTTATTAAAACCCTACACTGTCATATACCAGTAAGACTTTTTTTTATTGAATATACCTAGGATTTTTGTTTTAAGGAGAGGCATTATGCTTTTATTAATGACATATCCATAGAACTATGCAATGAATACCAGAACCAATGAAAAAATACAATCAACAATTCAGTGCAGTTTGGGGGAGAATGTATACATGTGTATGTATGGCTGAGTCCCTTCACTATTCACCTGAAACCATCACAAGATTGTTAACTGACTACACCCCAATACAAAATGGTTTTGGTGTTTAAAAAAAAACACACTGTGCCCCTGAGCCACATTACATAAAAATTCAATGTATAAGTCACAAGATAATTAACAGATATGATATCTTTACATATGTATAAAGACTTATATTAAAGTTTCTTCAAGTTCTTCCTACAAATCAAGTTCAATATTAAAGTTACAATTAAGCTTTATTCCAGAAGAAACTTTCCCTAAAAAATTTTATTATAGATGTAAATTAAGTACAATTAAGATGAATATTTACTTACCAACTGAGACATATTGTTTATGATAACCAAGTAAGTCCAAGCATTTGAAAAGCTAAAGTTCCCTTCATCATATATACCAAGTAACTCACAGACTCTAAAAAAGATGGTAAAAATGAGACTTTATGAATAAGTCAAAAATATATTTTAAAATACAACAATGACAGCAATACTTTAATTAATTAATTTGGCTGTACCACATGGCTACTGCTAAGTTGCTTAAGTCATGTCCGACTCTGTGCGACCCCACAGACGGCAGCCCACCAGGCTCTGCCGTCCCTGGGATTCTCCAGGCAAGAACACTGGAGTGGGTTGCCATTTCCTTCTCCAATGCATGAAAGTGAAAAGGGAAACTGAAGTCGCTCAGTCGTGTCCGACTCTTAGCGACCCCATGGACTGCAGCCTACCAGGCTCCTCCGCCCATGGGATTTTCCAGGCAAGAGTACTGGAGTGGGGTGCCATCACCTTCTCCTACCACATGGCATGAGGGATCTTAGTTTCCTGACCAGGGATTTAACCCATGTCCCTTGCAGTAGGAGTACAGAGTCTTAACCACTGGCCCGCTTAGGGAAGCCCCAATACTTAAATTTAGAAGTAAGATTATTTCAAAGTTTCTGTAGATAATCACTTGATTTTGGCCATAGAGGTGGTTCAAAAATTAAAAACATTTTTCTAGAGATGTTACCATATGATTATCCCTCCAATCTGAAATAAATCCAAAAGACAAAAACATTGAATTAGAAAGGGTAATTATTAGATTAAAAAAAATGATGCTGCCTAATTTTAAAAACATGTAATGCAGGTTTATAACTAAACTATATGTTTTTCTGCCAAACTGTTTTGCAGGCAACTTTTATGATAACCCAGATCTGAGTATTTACTTGTATGATTACCCAATTTCTAAACAGCAGAGAAATAAAGTAGCCTTAAAAAAAGGTAAATTAATCTTAATTCCAAGGCAAATGCTGCTAAAGAACTGCTAGCACAAAAACAGAATAAAGAGCTGGATGCTTCCTTCAGCTTTCTTCCCATTCTTGTGAGCAGACAGCAGGCTAGCATGACAAGCAGATGAGACACACAGTCTATCTGATGCTCTTACATTCTTAGGGAATAGTTTTTACCAGGCAGCTTAATGATGCCCCGTTTTACCTCAAATGCTAAGACTTGACAGAATTTTTAAAAAGGAAAGATATGTTTTCTTCTTTAAAATACAGTATTCATTTAGAAAATCAAGCCATGTAATGAATCTCAAGTGGCATACTTCAACTTCATGTACTAGATGTTTCTGTAAAGCTGTGTGAATACTTGAAAAAGACTATTTTGAAAATGCTTTCTAGAAATCTCCACAGGGAATGTTATTTAAAAAAATTATATGGTGATTCCTTGGACCATTCCTATGGTCACCTTATTTATTCTAACATAGTAGGGTTTATACATACTGTTTTTATAAAAGACTAGATGTGTTATAAACAAGCAACAAGTTTTACATGCTTTCTACTCAATTGTTTCACTTAGGTAAGAGCGTGAGAATGAAAAAAAACAATAATGTACGTTCTGTGTACTTACAGAGCAATGATGGTGGTGAATGGTCTGACAACTGTATATTGTAATACACCCAGTTTGCATCTAAACAGCAATACTCTGTCAAAGAAAAATAATTCAGCATTTGAGTTACTCATTTCATACTATCAGGTTTTCTCCAAAGCCCCCAAATTAAAATCATTTTGACAAATGATGCCATATTTATGTTTAATTTTTAAAATTATTTTTATTGTAGTACAGTTGATTTACAATGTTGTGTTAGTTTCAATTGTACAGCAAAGTGATTCAATTATACATATACACACATCTACTCCTTTTAAGAATAATCCTTTTAATTTAGTCATTCTAAATGGCTACTGGGGAAGAATGTGGATGGAAGCAAACACATTATTTAAATACTGTTTTTTAAATTATGTAACAACGACATCTGAAAGATTTCCCTTTCTATGTCCAATTTCAAATTCCTGAGTAGTGCAGCACAGAACAGGAACAAAAAGAATGGAAGTGGGTCCCTGTGTGTTTCTGGAAGAAAAACCAAGCAACAAATAAATTACATGTAGGCTTGTATATATGGAAGTGTATTGAGAAAATAATATTTACATTTAGGATTCAGTTTCCTTTCCAGCTTGGCCTTTATATATCATTCCAGACAGTATCACTAACTAGATACTCTGAAAGAACAAAACAAAGATCCTGCATAAAACAGTTTTTAATCACTGAGCTCACTTAATGTAGGGGAAAATTCACAAACAGAAACAAAACAAAAAAGTCCCCAAACAGCTACTACCAAAAAAAAAAAAAAAAAGGCCCTCTACCTGAGCGCCTTGTGGAACTTTCTTAAAAAGACCAAGATGCTCTGAGGGCAAATGTTTATTTAACACTCCTTCATCAATTCTATGTATTATAAATCCCCTAGTTTAAGAATTACATCTAGACTGAGAAGAATGAGTCTGACACACACATCTTGAGGGCCGGGGTTACCAGGATTGAATTAAAAGCTGAAGGGGTTCCCCATGCTGAGAGCCTTCTCTGTGCCGGGGTAGTTCACTCCCACTGACAACCAGTGCCCCTGTGCAGGTGGCCTGGGAGCTGCACTTGGGGGCGCAGCAAGAACTCTTGATGACAATGTCTGGGCCACACATGCTGTGGTCCCTACAAAGCTAAACCAAGCAGGAGCTGAGTTAAACCTGTAGTGCTCTGTGAACTGACTGTCAAAACAAACTTGAGACCACTAGGAAGACTAGGCAAATATATTAGTCAATTAGATACCTTTGAAGGCTGTGGGGAATTAATGAACTGGAAGGTGGACCTGAAGACATCCAGAGCCCAACAATGCTGGCACAAAGAAGAGCACAGACTCGGAAGGTCTAACACACATGCAAAGTGAGGGAAGAGCAGAGGAAGAGCAAGCTCAGAAGAGACTATGGCTGAGAACATTTCCAAACCGATCAGAAATGCAAAGCTACAGACTGAGGCACACTGTAAATTAAATAGGACTAAAACCAAAAAAACCCTAGATATTCCGTAGTGAAACTGCGAAATATCAAAGACAGGGTCTTAAAAATGCAGCTGAAGACAGGTCACCTACTAATATAATGGAATGACAACTAGATTGAAAGTAAAGGCTTAACAGTAACACCTGATGCCAGTATAGGGTGGAACAAAATCTCCACAATGTTTGTGGAAAATTCTTGTCAACAAGGAATTACATCCAGCAAAACAATCTTTCAAGAATGAAGGCAAAATAAAGACACTTTTGGATTAAGTGTATCTGAGAACATCTGCCACTGCTATGCTGATGCTGCAAGAAATTTTAAGAACCATACATTAGAGAGAAGGAAATGATCCCAGATAGAATATCTGAGATGCGAGGAGTAACAAACAAACTGTTACACTGTAGTTAAATCTATAAAAGCATTACAAAACATACAGATGGCTAACAAACACATGAAAAGATGCTCAACATCACTCATTATCAGAGAAATGCAAATCAAAACCACTATGAGGTACCATTTCACACCAGTCAGAATGGCTGCGATCCAAAAGTCTACAAATAATAAATGCTGGAGAGGGTGTGGAGAAAAGGGAACCCTCTTACACTGTTGGTGGGAATGCAAACTAGTACAGCCACTATGGAGAACAGTGTGGAGATTCCTTAAAAAACTGGAAATAGAACTGCCTTATGATCTAGCAATCCCACTGCTGGGCATACACACTGAGGAAACCAGAAGGGAAAGAGACACGTGTACCCCAATGTTCATTGCAGCACTGTTTATAATAGCCAGGACATGGAAGCAACCTAGATGTCCATCAGCAGATGAATGGATAAGAAAGCTGTGGTACATATACACAATGGAGTATTACTCAGCCATTAAAAAGAATACATTTGAATCAGTTCTAATGAGGTGGATGAAACTGGAGCCTATTATACAGAGTGAAGTAAGCCAGAAGGAAAAACATAAATACAGTATACTAACGCATATATATGGAATTTAGAAAGATGGTAACAATAACCCGGTGTACGAGACAGCAAAAGAGACACTGATGTATAGAACAGTCTTATGGACTCTGTGGGAGAGGGAGAGGGTGGGAAGATTTGGGAGAATGACATTGAAACATGTAAAATATCATGTAAGAAACGAGTCGCCAGTCCAGGTTCGATACACGATACTGGATGCTTGGGGCTAGTGCACTGGGACGACCCAGAGGGATGGTATGGGGAGGGAGGAGGGAGGAGGGTTCAGGATGGGGAACACATGTATACCTGTGGCGGATTCATTTTGATATTTGGCAAAACTAATACAATTATGTAAAGTTTAAAAATAAAATAAAATTAAAAACAAAAACATTCTATACAAACTGATATCTATTTTTTTTAAGATTAAAGACTAGAAACAGAAAGTATAACTTCCAAACTAGTAATGAGGGCAAAAAAAAAAGCATAAGAAAAACATCAACAGAAACAGGTAAACAACTAGCAGGGACATTTGGAGCAGCGCCTGTTCCCCAAACACAGGTAAGAGCCACATTCAAACTACAAATACTCAAAGACTATAAAGTTTTAACATTGGAGAAGCTATAAGAAAGCTTTGGTTTTTAAGGATATATATATATATAATATCCCAGGTGCAGGAGACATGAGACCCAGATTCAATCCCTGGGTGGGGAAGGTCCCTTGGAGGAGGGCATGGCAGCCCACTCCAGTATTCTTGCCTGGAGAATCCCATGGACAGAGGAGCCTGGAGGGCTATAGTCCATGGGGTCACAAAGAGCTGGACACAACTGAAGTGAAGGGACACAACTGGAGTGACTTAGAGTGGTGGTATCCACATATCTGAGGTTGTTGATGTTGCTCCCGCCTATCTGGATTCCAGTTTGTAACTCATTCAGCCCAGCATTTCTCATGATGTGCTCAGCTTACAGGTTAAACAAACAGGGTGATAGCAGACAGCCCTCTCGTACTCCCTTTTCAATCTTGAACCAGTCAGTTGTTCCATACAGGGTTCTAACTGTTGCTTCTTGACCCACATACAGATTTCTCAAGAGACAGGTAAGATGTTCTGGTATTCCCATCTCTCTTAAGGGCTTTCCAGTTTATTATGGTCCACACAGTCAAAGGCTTTAGCACAGTCAATGAAACAGAGGTAGATGTTCTTCTGAAATTCCCTAGCTTTCTCTAAGATCCAGTGAATGCTGGCAATCTGACCTCTGGTTTCTTTTCCTTTTCTAAACCCAGCTTGGGTATCTGCAAGTTCTTGGTTTGCATAATGCCTAGCATGCAAGATTTTAAGCATGACCTTACTAACATGGGCTGCTGCTGCTTAGTCACTTCAGTCATGTCTGACTCTGTGCAACCCTACAGACTACAGCCTGCCAGGCTCCTCTGTCCATTGGATTCTCTAAGTAAGAGTACTAGAGTGGGTTGCCATGCCATCCTCCAGGGGATCCTCCCTACTCAGGGATCAAACCCAGGTCTCCTGCACTGGAGACAGATTCGTTACTGCTGAGCCACGAGGGAAGCCCTGACTAGCACAGGAAATGAATGAAACTGTCTGATGTTTACAACATTCTTTAGTACTACCCTTCCTAGGAGTTGGGATGAGGACTTACCTTTTCTAGTCCTGTGACCACTGCTGGGTAGTCCAGATTTGCTGACATTGAATGCAACACCTAGATGGCATCATCCTTTAGGGGTTTGAATACTTCTATCAAAATTCCACAGCATCCCTTTACTTTATTAAAAGCAGTACTTCTGATTCATGAATCGGAAGAATCAATATAGTGAAAATGAATATGCTACCCAAAGCAATCTGTAGATTCAATGCAATCCCTATCAGGCTACCAACGGTATTTTTCACAGAGCTAGAACAAATAATTTCACAATTTGTATGGAAATACAAAAAAACCTCAAATAGCCAAAGCAATCTTGAGAAAGAAGAATGGAACTGGAGGAATCAACCTGCCTGACTTCAGGCTCTACTATAAAGCTACAGTCATCAAGACAGTATGGTACTGGCACAAAGACAGAAATATAGATCAATGGAACAAAATGGAAAGCTTAGGGATAAATCCACGCACCTATAGACACCTTATCTTTGACAAAGGAGGCAAGAATATACAATGAAGAAAAGACAATCTCTTTAACAAGTAGTGCTGGGAAAACTGGTCAACCACCTGTAAAAGAATGAAACTAGAACACTTTCTAACACCATACACAAAAACAAACTCAAAATGGATTAAAGATCTAAACGTAAGACCAGAAACTATAAGACTCCTAGAGGAGAACATAGGCAGAACACTCTCTGACATAAATCACAGCAGGATCCTCTATGACCCACCTCCCAGGATCCTGGGAATAAAAGCAAAAATAAACAAATGGGACCTAATTAAACTTAAAAGCTTCTGCACAACAAAGGAAACTATAAGTAAGGTGAAAAGACAGCCTTCAGAATGGGAGAAAATAATAGCAAATGAAGTAACTGACAAAGAATTAATCTCAAAAAAATACAAGCAACCCCTGCAGCTCAATTCCAGAATAAACGAGCCAATCAAACTATGGGCCAAAGAACTAAACAGACATTTCTCCAAAGATGACATACAGATGGCTAAAAACACACGAAAAGATGCCCAACGTCACTCATTATCAGAGAAATGCAAATCAAAACCACAATGAGGTACCATTTCACGCCAGTCAGAACGGCTCCTATCCAAAAGTCTACAAGCAATAAATGCTGGAGAGGGTGTGGAGAAAAGGGAACCCTCTTACACCACTGGTGGGAATGCAAACTAATACAGCCACTATGGAGAACAGTGTGGAGATTCCTTAAAAAACTGGAAATAGAACTGCCATCAGTTCAGTTCAGTTCAGTCGCTCAGTCGTGTCTGACTTTTTGCAGCCCCATGAATTGCAGCACACCAGGCCTCCCTGTCTATCACCAACTCCCAGAGTTCACTCAGACTCACGTCCTTCGAGTCAGTGATGCCATCCAGCCATCTCATCCTCTGTCATCCCCTTATCCTCCTGCCCCCAATCCCTCCCAACATCAGAGTCTTTTCCAATGAGTCAACTCTTCGCATGAGGTGGCCAAAGTACTGGAGTTTCAGCTTTAGCATCATTCCTTCCAAAGAAATCCCAGGGCTTATCTCCTTCAGAATGGACTGGTTGGATCTCCTTGCAGTCCAAGGGACTCTCAAGAGTCTTCTCCAACACCACAGTTCAAAAGCATCAATTCTTTGGCACTCAGCTTTCTTCACAGTCCAACTCTCACATCCATACATGACCACAGGAAAAACCATAGCCTTGACTA
>NW_011494686.1:274061-289509 GCF_000754665.1 Bison bison bison | reverse complement strand
TTTGGCAAAGTAATGTCTCTGCTTTTCAATATGCTATCTAGGTTGGTCATAACTTTTCTTCCAAGGAGTAAGTGTCTTTTAATTTCATGGCTGCAGTGATTTTGGAGCCCAAAAAAATAAAGTCTGTCACTGTTTCTCCATCTATTTGCCATGAAGAGATGGGACCAGATGCCATGATCTTCATTTTCTGAATGTTGAGCTTTAAGCCAACTTTTTCACTCTCTTCTTTCACTTTCATCAAGAGGCTCTTTAGTTCCTCTTCACTTTCTGCCATAAGGGTGGTGTCATCTGCATATCTGAGGTTATTGATATTTCTCCCTGCAATCTTGATTCCAGCTTGTGCTTCTTCCAGCCCAGCATTTCTCATGATGTACTCTGCATGTAAGTTAAATAAGCAGAACTGCCATACGACCCAGCAATCCCACTGCTGGGCATACACACTGAGGAAACCAGAAGGGAAAGAGACACGTGTACCCCAATGTTCATTGCAGCACTGTTTATAATAGCCAGGACATGGAAGCAACCTAGATGTCCATCAGCAGATGAATGGATAAGAAAGCTGTGGTACATATACACAATGGAGTATTACTCGGCCATTAAAAAGAATACATTTGAATCAGTTCTAATGAGGTGGATGAAACTGGAGCCTATTATACAGAGTGAAGTAAGCCAGAAAGAAAAACACCAATACAGTATACTAACACATATATATGGAATTTAGAAAGATGGTAATGATAACAGTGTATGCGAGATAGCAAAAGAGACATAGATGTATAGAACAGTCTTTGGGACTCTGTGGGAGAGGGCGAGGGTGGGATGATCTGGGAGAATGGCATTGAAACACGTATAACATATGAAACGAATCACCAGTCCAGGTTCAATGCATGATACAGGATGCTTGGGGTTGGTGCACTGGGATGACCCAGAGGGATGGTATGGGGAGGGAGGTGGGAGGGGGGTTCAGGATGGGGAACACATGTACACCCATGGTGGATTCATGTCAATGTATGGCAAAACCAATACAATATTGTAAAGTAATTAGCCTCCAATTAAAATAAATAAATTTATATTAAAATAAAATAAAAGCAGTGCTTCCTTTTGCACACTTGATTTCACTCTCCAGAATGTCTGGCTCTGGGTGACTGACCACACCATCCTATTAATCCAGTATATTAAGATTTTCTTGTATAGTTCTTAAGTGTATTCCTTCCAGTTCTTCTTGATCTCTTCAGCATCTACTAGGTCTCTACCATTTTTGTCCTTTATTGTGCTCATCTTTGGGCAGAATATTCCCTTGATTTTCCAATTTTCCTGAAGAGATCTCTAGTCTTTCCCTTCTGTTGTTTTCTTCCAGTTTTATGCACTGTTCATTGAAGAAGGCCTTGTCGTCTCTCTATGCTGTTCTTTGACACTCTGTATTTAGTGGGATGTACCTTTCCCTTTCTCGCTTGCTTTCGCTTTTTTCTTTAGCTATTTGTAAGGGCTCCTCAGATAAGCACTTTGCCTTCTTGCTTTTCTTTTTCTTTGGGATGGTTCTGTTCGCTGCCTCTTGTAGAGTATTACAGACCTCCAACCACAGTTCTTCAGGCACACTCTTTACTAGATCTAATCTCTTGAATCTATTTATAACCTCTACTAATATTCATAGGGGATTTAAGTCATACCTGGTTGGCCTAGTGGTTTTCCCCACTTTCTTTAGTTTAAGCCTGAATTTTGCTATGACAAGCTGATGATCTGAACTACAGTCAGCTCCAGGTCTTGTTTTTGCTGACTGTATACAGCTTCTCCATCTTCGGCTACAAGGAATGTAATCAATTTGATTGCGGTACTGACCATCTGGTGATGTCTTTGTGTAAATCGTCTCTTGTGTTGTTGAAAAAGAGTGTTTGCTATGACCAGTACATTTTCTTGGCAGAATTAAGTTAGCCTTTTCCTTGCTTCATTTTGTTCTCCAAGGCCAAACTTGCCTATTACTCCAGGTACCTCTTGACTTCCTACTTTTGCATTCCAATCCCCAACAATGAGTAGAACATCTATTTTTGGTGTGAGTTCTAGGAGTTCTTCTAGGTCTTCATAGAACTGATCAACTTCAGCTTCTTCAGAATTGGTGGTAGGGGCACAGACTTGAACTACTATTATATTGAATGGCTTGCCTTGGACATGTTCATTTGCTTTAAAATAAAGTCTATGTTCAAACATATGTCCATACATTTAAAAACTTCATTTAGTCTGCCTAATTCCTAAATGGTGTAATTAAGAAAATTTTTGTTCTAGAAACAACAGGAAGCCAAAATAGTTCTATACTTGTCCTCCCAGAAAGAAACGTCCAGGGCATATCTTTCAAGGTATATAGTACCCCATCTCTTCCTGTAATATGTAAGTAAAGGCAGTAACTCTTCTGTAGGCAGTAAAACTTGGACATGAAGACAGTGACAGTATAAGAAAGGGAAATCATAACTTCATTTTGTTCATGAACAAAGATCTAAATGTTCTAAGCAAAATATTAGCGATCCAAAACTTATAATGTAGAAAAGTTGATGATACATCATAACCACTTAAAATTTGTCTTTCAAATGCCAAGTGGATTATAACATTAGAAAAGTCATTAATCTAATTCACTATATTAACAGGTCAAAAGCAAAAAATTATGATCATCTCAACAGGGATAGAAAAAGCATTTGATGATATTCAATACTTAGGTATGATTAAAAACTCTTAACTAGGGATAAAAAAGAGTTTATTTAAGCTAATAAAGGATGCCTACAAAACATCTTTAGAAACATTATATTCAAATGTGAGATTTTATAAGAATTCCCTTTAAAACCAGGAATGATACAATAAAGTCTATAGGTACTGAGCACAGTGAGAAGAGAAACATGTATAAAAACTAGAAACAAATTCTTTTGAAGGTGACTGGTTACATAGAGAATTTAAGATCTACAGAATAAGAAAAATTAACAAGATTTTTGGATATAGGCTCCGTATGCAAAAACCAATTGCCCTTCTGTACACTGGTAGTAATTAAACTAATTTTTAAAAAAGGTGTCATTTACAATAGAAATAAAATATAAGACATTTAAAAAGTCATAAAAGATGTACAAGACTTTTATGAGAAAACTATACTGAAAGATAAATGAAGAGCTAGATAAGCAGAAAGTAGACCATATTCATAGATAAGAAGATTCAAATAACCATAAAGATTTCAATAAATTGAAGACTGAATTCAGTAAATTGAAGAGTGAATTCAGTAAATTGAAGACTGAATTCAATTCCAATCAAAAAGTCCCAATAGGATTTTTCAAGTAACCTAACAAGCTGAATCAGAAATTTATACATAAGAGCACCAAATTAAGAATAGCCCATTTAAGACTTATTAATTAAATATAGTAGTCAATGTATGGAAATGGTCCAGGGATAGAAAAGTTAATTAATAAAAGAGAAAAAGGGAAGATCACAAATAGACCCACATGTATGGAACCTTTATATGACAGAGACGGCAACATAACCAGTGAGGCAGGAGAGAGAATGGTGCTAGGACAGCAAGTCAATCAAATAAAGTGAAACTGCATTCCTACTTCATATAACATATGAAAAAGAAATCAATATATGTTTATAAGTCTTAATGGAAAAGTAAAATGTTTAGGAAGAAAGCACAGGAGAGTTGTTTTTATAATGCTGGGGTCAGGAAGAATTTTTTTAACCAGACAAAAAGTACTTGAAATAAGACTGATAAATTCAACAATATAAACATCCTCAATAAAGTGCCAAAACATGCCAAAAACTAGAAGAAGGTATTTTTAACATGCATTAAATAATTAGTATCTTAATCTATAAAGATCCCCTACGGATAGACAACCCATTAAAAAATGAGGAACAGAAACAATCACTTCTCAGAAGGAAAACACAAATGGCTGATAAACACATGAAAACTTGTTTAAACTCACTACTAATCAGTAAAACCTTTATGACCTCTTGAGAGGCAAACATTAAGAAGTGTGGGTATTCTAAAATCTTTTCTACTGGTAATGGGAGAGTAACTTGGTACTGTCACTTCAGCAAATAATTTATCACAAAATCACACAAAAGCCAAAAAGATGTAGCATATCCACTCCAAGGTATACACCCTAGAGCAAATTTTTTCAAAGTGTGGCAAATTCAACATGGTGGGCTATGATCCAATTTTAAAAACAAGAGGGTGGAAAGGAATACACAGTAAGAGTTAGTACTGTTTCATGAGAACATTTGTTTCCTAACAGTATTAAATCACTAGGTAAAATGTTCCCCTCCTCTCATAAACTCACATACATAAAATCTAACATTCATTAAAAGAAAACTCACTGTGCTCACTGCATATGTCACATAAATCATAGTCTAAAAAGGAGATGCAGTTTTACATCTAAAGACTGCAAATTTGCATCTTAAATTAAGTATAATGCTTAAAACCAAAGCATCATATTGATTTATCCTCAACAGCAACAGGCTGATTAATGATCAGACATATGTCACCAGTTATCCAATAGAAGGAGACTGGTAACCTAAACTGTATTTATATACAAGAGAATGAAAAGTTTTATATTACTAAAACCATATCCCCAAACTGCGTGGCTTTGGTAATGTTTAAAGTCTTCAAAGGAAAGAAAACCTGGTTTATAGTTATGGACACACTGCTGATATCATTCAGGTAGTAGCTGTCAGAACTCAAGAGTCTCAGGAACTTTTAATATAGTTTTTTAAAAAGAGAAAATGTGATTAAATATAAAAACTAAAATTTTGATGTAAAATTATCCCTGAATAAAAGTGATGCATAAAAAAAATGTAAACAAGAATAAATGTAATTGCTTGTGTAGTTAGGAACAAATAAATTGCACAAGCACAGAAAAGGGAAAGTTTGGTCTACAGCCTTGAAACCCTGAAAAAGGTTCTGGGTTTTAGCTGACCACCTACTAACTGGGATGAGCCAGCCTGAAGAGGCAGCCAGAACTGCATCTCAGGTTCTGTATTAACAGAGGAGTCCTGATCAAAGCCAAGCTGCCACTGCACCTCCACTATCGTCATCATATTTACTAGACCACTGCAATCTCCTGCATCTATGCCCACTTCCAGTTCAGTACACAGAGTACAGTAATCTCTGAAAATGACACTTGGGTATTAGCCCTTTGCTTAACATCCTATAATGGCTTCTCACTTGACAATCTCTCTCCTGGACCAAACTTTAGACAGGGTTCCTCTTAGCCTTCTTTTCAACTAGGCATGAGCTAGGCCCTGTCCTTGGCCTGGGAAACCAGTCTGAGCAAAAAATCCTGCTAAGACACCTATTACCACCGCCGCTTCATCATCTCACCCTACCTCCCAATATCTGATTACCCTTGAGATCGAATCCAGCTCCTCATCCGTCACTCTTGATGTTTTCTTGGTCTGCCTTAAGTAACATTCTTTTTAGGGCAGTTTAGAAAGAATTCTCCTACCCTGATGTCTCCTCTTAGTAATTTTCCACCCAGTGACCACCCCAATCTCTTTGGTTATAAATCCCTGTTTGTTCTTATTGTATTTGGAGTTGAGTACAATATCCTTCCACCTGCAACTGTTATTCTCACTATCCTCTTTCATAGGCTCCTATTGTTTTTCCTTCATAGTGTTTCCTGAAGTAACTAACTATATATTTGTGTCTTCATTTAATTGCTAACCAAGCTGTAAGTTCCATGAGTTCTACATCTGTTATATGTATTATGATATACCTATATACTAGCACATACTAGGTGTTCAATACATATTTGTCAAATAAACACCTTAGGAATTTATTATTTCAAATAGCCAGGCAGCTCCCTGTCATTGCAAGGATGTTAAGGAGAGACACTTATATTTGGTGCTGATGTCGTCAAAGTGGTTCTGTATTGCAGGGAAGGCAATGTAGCTAACCCTAGGGTGTATATCTACACTGATTCCTCCAAGTCATTCCACCCACCTTGGCTTGCAAATTTCACCTACATCCCCATCTATCAGTAATCAAGTCTTGTTGATTCTCTGTTGGATTCTCTTATTATCTTTCCTTTCTATTTCAATTCCACGCCCCTCTTTTTCAGTTCGTTCTCACAAACGAATTATTCTAATAACATAATTTATTTCCCTTTCCGGACTCTTCTCCTCCTAATGAATCTTGCATAGTATTTTAAAATTAATCTTTCTAAAATGCCAGTCTTCAAATGCTTCCTGCTGAAAAACATCCAGTGGTTCATTCATAGCGTAAATGAAATCTTAGGTTCAACTTAACTTTGCAGGCTTTATCTCCTTTCTGTCCTACATGAATGAATAACAAGGCCAACTAACTTACATATAACTAGAATAAACATCACCATTTGTTACTCTTATTTCATGTCCAATGCCGTTTTCCCACCTAGACTATCTTCTCCTTGAGTCTTAGACCTGATTTTGCCATTAACTTGCTATGTGATTTGAGGAAGTTAATCTCTGCAGACTCTGGTTTCCAATCGTAAAAGAATGTTGGTTAAATGATTTCTAAGTTTCCCACCACCCCCCCTCTCCCAACTTTGTCAGTTTTCTATTTAGGGTAAATAATGTAAAAGAAACTAACTCATATGTTTGGATTATAAAAATGTGTTTTTTAAGTATTCAAACTTGACTATGAACTACATGAGGGTAGGGACTCTGTCTTATACTTCTTGTCCTGCATATAGCACTTAACACACTGCAGAGAAATGACACTTATATCTGTTTAAGTAAAACCAAACTTAAAGAATTAAAACCAAACAAACTTACTCTCCCATAGTCCATGGTGGACAGCAACACAAAGGAGGGAAATGTTTCTGCTGATCTTTGGCTTCAATGATTAATACCAGATTTGGATAGCGGTTAGTTAGATAATTGGTAAGGAATCCCATGAAGTTGTAAATGACATAAGCTTCATAGCATTCTCTGCAGGTATCCACATATATTGCAATGCTGGGATATTTCAAAGCTATCCACTATGAAGAAGCATAGATATTAAAAAGTTGTTTTAACAGATGTTAGAAACAATAAAAGGAATTACCACTGCAATTCATGGCACTCGCAATAGCCCTATTTTAAAACTTGAGTTGTCTTGTCACATACTTATATCAAACTTGCTAAATTTTATCATTATGAGGGCTACCAGGTAATCTGTGAAATCAATTTTTAAAAGCAATAAAGATCTTGCATATTGGTAAACAAAAACATTTCTGTTGGGGGTAAACAATGAATATGAAGAGAAAAGTTATATTATGTACTTGAGTTCTTCAATATTAATATAATCCAAAACTTCTTGACATGACCATAGAAAATGATGTTAAAGACATTTTCTTTATATTTAATCAAATTAAAGCAGTTATTTGTAACAATTACATATACTAGGATCCACTGGGGAAGATTTCTGCTTTGGTCCAAATAAATATTGTAATAAATAAAAAGGATGATACGGTAATTTTAAGTATTACAATCTTTAGAGGAATAAGAACAACTCATTTGAAATTTTAAAACATCTGCCTTTTCTATGGTTATACTTTACCTTCTTTATTAACATTAAAAACACTTATAAACCTAACTCCTTATTGCCAAATAACATTACTTTTATTACCTTAATTATAGTATCCTAAAACAAGTTTTTAGTTAATGAGTTAAAATGAAGCATACTTACACTATCCAAACTGTATATGGGTACCATCCAAAGAATCCTATTTAGAAAGCAAAAACAAATTTAAAACACTTTACATGATTAAAAGCATTTTACATTTTACATAACACTTACATTTTATGAGAGAAGCCACACAACACTAGTAGAATCAACGTGTTACCTTATTATGGGTTTCTGTAGCTCAGGTTGTGTGTAATGCACTAAATGTTGCAGTATCACCCAAAGCGAGATAGGTATAGTCAACAGCAAAAAGATTCCAGCAATAAACCAAGCCTTGGTGTGTATGCCAACCTTTAAGAAGCAAAGAACATATTAATATAATTCTCTGATATTAAAACTAAACAGGTAAATATGCTTTTTGTATTTTTTTAAATTTTAATTTATTACTGAGGCTCAGTATTTTCCAAATAACTAGTGGCTATTTTTATTTTTTCTTCAATAACAGCCTATTTGTGCTTTTATAGAAGGAGGGGGTGGATTTTTCCTCATATGGTCTTTAGTTATAGCACTGCATACATTAAGCATACTAATCCCATGTCATTTCCCTCAGATTGTTATTGGCCTTTTATATTTGATTTTTCTGATTAAGGATGTACAGAAATTTTAGAATTTTCTATAAGTCAAATCTAAAAATCTTCTGGTTTTATTCCTCTGTTTTTATGTTGGGATAAAATTTACCAAAGATTTCTCCAAATTTTACTGTTACTCAAAATATGAACAGAAGACTTATTGAGTGCTGTTTGCCTGATAACTTTGCTAAGTTCTTGACATGCATCATGTCTTTTAATCCTCCCATTGGCTAATGAGCACTGCCAGTGTCCAAGGGACCCGTTCAGAGGACCCATGCTAATACAGATTGCCCCTGTAAGAGCACACAGGGCTTCCCAGGTGGCTCAGTGATAAAGAGTCTGCCTGCCAATACAGGAGATGCATGATATGCAGGTTTGATGCCTGAATAGGGAGAATCCCCTGGAGGAGGAAATGGCAACCCACTCCAGTATTCTTGCTTGGAAAATTCCATGGACAGAGGAACCTGGCAGGCTACAGTCCATATTGGGTCACAGAGTTGGACACGACCAAGCACACATGCGTGTCTCTTATACACGATATTATCAACTCAGGACAAGACATTTTCAAAAGGTCTAATTTCTTTTTAAGGTCAATATCTGATCAACATTTTTTTCCTTTAAAAGCTCAATTTCTAAAAATATAATTTGAACTGCTTCATCCTTAAGGCAGAGCTAAAGTAATCCACTCATTTTCTGATAAAAAAAATTTATTTGAACCTCTGTTTTATCTGAGGAGCCCTCTAGAATAAATTTTATTCCTTGTACTCCTGAATGTGAATCCTTTTAATTAAAATTTAAAAAAAGCAAATGCTAGCTTTTTAAAGTGAAAAAGCTGGGAATCTGTTTTTAGTATTTGAGGAGTTTGAGCAGTTAATGGAAATAGAACTGAAGTCCACAACTTCTGTCTTTTGCTGTTTCGAACAAGATTTTTTTTTCATCAAGAGTCAAAGATTACAGAAGTAGAAAACAAAAGTATTGAGAACAAATGTATTTTTATAACAATGAATTTCTACATTCAACTGTATGGAAAACTTGAAAAGCAGATTAGAAAGTCTTGCTGAATGCTAGAAATTAATAAAGCAGTAAGTCAAAAGTGAATATGCAGAGGTGAAGATTTTAAAAACAATGTCTGAGCAATAATTTTCCAAAGATTTTTGCTTGGCTCAATTTCATTTAAAATTCAATACTGAGCTTCCCTGGTGGCTCAGTGGTAAAGAATCTGCCTGCTAATGCAGGAGACTCATGTTCGATCCCTGAGTCAAGGAGACACCCTGGAGAAGGAAATGGCAACTCACTCCAGTATTCTTGCCTGGGAAATCCCATGGACAGAGGAGACTGGAGAGCTACAGTCCATGGGGTCACAAAAGAGTTGGATATGACTTAGCAATTAAACAACAACTCATTTTAATGATGGCAATAATAGTAACATACCCTAGATTTTCTTTATTACAAGGTGATCATTAAGAACAGTATTGCCAAGTACTTTTAATGCCTACATTTGTTTTTATGACTGCTTTAGTGCTAAAAGGTAGAACTTGGTGGCAGACTAGAGAGAAAACTGATGTGCTCATGACTAAAGAAAGCCAAGCATCCTCAGTATGCTGTAAAGGAGAAAGTTCTTTTTCAAATGATCATAAAACAAGTGACTGGAGAATTGACTCATTTCAGTATGGTGATTCCAATTGTAGAAATCTTGCATATGAGAGTTAGTACTAGTTTTACATTGCAAGTGGTAATTTCGATTTAGAAAAGCATCATCCAGCCACATTAATGCTACTAATTTGAATCACTGGTCTTATAACTGTTTTGGTTTTTGAGCTATTTAAAAAGCTGTATGCCTAAGAAATTGAACCTATTGTATGTGTGTACATGTTTATGTAATGTTATAATAAAATATAATAAAATTATATATGTTCTACTAAAGTAGTATTATAAAACAAGATCTTACTCTAGGTATCTGCACAAATTATTAATATGATTATTACATTTATTTTAATTTCTATTTATCTCTAAATTATTCACACTTGAGACACACTGATAGAAGGATGCGATTAATATTAAACTTATCAGCCACTTTTGGGCTCAGAAAAAAGGAGACAAGTAGTGTAGATTTTTTCCCTAAGGTAATTTGAAGAGAGCAGAGAGGAAAGAAAAAACCAATAAAGACCAGCATCCAGAAGTGAGTCAGCTGTCCCTCAGCCAGTGGCTTTCAGAGCAGAGAGTAGAGGGACACAGGAGAGTGCCTTCTGGGCTCACTTCTCAGGGAGAAGCAGGGAGCACTGCCGGAGAGTAGGGAGAGTGGCTACTGGGCACACAGGGCTAGCAGGGCAGCATGGCATCCCGGGGGCGTGTCCCTTACTGACCTCTGTATATGTAAACACACGCTCAGCCCAGTAAGAGTGGACAGATGGCGGCACAGATGGTCGCCTGGCTGCTCCAGGCCTGAGTGTGTTCCTCACGGGCATGGGACTGGCTAGCCAAACCTCCAGTTTTCTACAACCTCAGTTGCCACTGACTTCTCACAGCATGAGCATTGTGACTGTGGTGTTTTCAAGAGAAGTATTTTTTTTTCATACAATACTGGCTCTAAACATGTCAACTACTTTTTCCAGTGCTTAATCAGATGCAAATAACTTTGCTTTGCGTGCTCAGTTGTGAACCTAATCCCAATGAAAATGCTATCCAAAAATGCTATCACATTGCTGCCCCACTATAACAATAACAGCAGCAACTAAATAGCAAATAAACAGCAATAACAACAGTGCTATTTTAAAAACAACAGTGGTAATTAGGGGCTTACTGAGTACCTACTATGTGCTGGGGACAGTGCTAAGCATTTTAAAGACATAAACTCATCCCGTAAATAATGAGAATGACTGTCACTTTAGCCACTTATTAGTCTCAGTGTTCACATCTGTAAAACTGGGATAATTCCTGTTTCAGGGCTTTAAAGAAGATTAAAGAAAATTACACCTTATCTTAGGGACATGCTGTAGTTAGTGTCCCTAACATCTTAACAACAAAACACAGAGGCGGGGGAGGCCCTCCCTTAATCCACACTCCTTTCTATCTGCTGTGCCATGCATTCCCGAGTAAAAAAAATACTCAAACAAAATGAACAAAAACCTGTCTTCATATACTGATACCACTTCTTCACTCCACATTTATTTTTAGCTTTTGCCCGGATGCCTCCAGGGTTTCCCTCAAAGCTCAGTTGGTAATCTACCGGCAATGCAAGAGACCCGGGTTCAATCTGTGTGTCAGGAAGATCCCCTGAGAAGGAGGTGGCAACCCACTCCAGTATTCTTGCCTGGAGAATCCCACGGACAGAGGAGCCTGGCGGGCTACAGTCCATGGGGATCGCAAGAGTTGGACGCGACTTAGCAGCTAAACCACCACCACCACCGATGCTTCCATCGAAACCATGACGAGGCTCACAAAGGACCCTCTTACTTGTGAAGACCAATGGACAGCGCAGCAGCACCAGACTTCTCACTGTTTTGTCCTTCTGGAAGAGGGCACGGCAACCCACTCCAGTATTCTTGCCTGGAGAACCCCCATGGACAGAGGAGACTGGCAGGCTGCAGCCCAGGGGGTCGCAGAGAGTCAGACACGACTGAAACAACTTAGCACATGCACATCTGACGAGCCCATGTGAATGTCTCTCACAGACCTTAACTATGTGTCCCAAGCAGAACTCAAGTGCTTTCAAATCTGAGTTTCCATCGAGTTTCCACCTTGGGAACTGGCATCACCATTTACCTTGTTCAAGACTGAAACCTCAGAGTGGTTCTTGACGTCCCCCTTTCTCTCACTGCCTCTCTTCCCCAATCATATCCCCTGTCAAGCTCTGTTTCTTCAATTTCCATGATGCTTAAAATTCACTTTTCCATCTCTATTTCTGCTATCCTGACTTGGGTCATAAGTCATCATAGCCTGGGCACCCACTACTTCTGAACCACCTTGAAGAGCTTTCTAACTTCTTTCCACTTCCACTTAATTTTCCACAGGCTGGTAGAGTTGTTTTTGGAAGATGTGAACAATGCTGCCCTGCTTGTTCACTTTTTAGATCTTTTTTAAATTTCCTCATAGCATTTCACATCATTTATTGATCTGTTTGTGCTGGTTGTGTTTGCCTCTATCACTAAGTCCCATGAAAGCAGGAGTCATGTTTCCCTCTCTAACCATACAGAATACAGCAGCACTGGGACTCAAACAATCATTTATTAAGTATCAGACATTTGGGCAAAATGAGAAAACAAGTAAAATATAAATTGTGTTAGATGCTGGTGAGTCCTAAGAAATATAAAGAAGGGAAGAGGATATGAAGAGTTGAGGAAAAGAAGCTTGTAATTTTTAAACAGGGGAGCTGGGTGACACTGAAATAAAAACCTGAAGGACACAAAGGAACGGAAATACCATCTAAGGAAAGGCATATTATGACACGCCAAGGCCCTAAGGAGGGAGCATGCCCTACACATTTGAGCAAAGCAAGTGTGGAGGCGGCTCACGAACTAAGGAGAGAAAGTCAGAGTGAGATGGTGGGGGGGTGAGTTCAGATCATGCTGGGGCTTGGCGCCACAGTCAGGGACATGTTGGCTTTTAATCCGGGACTAGCAGTGACTGGAAAACTTTACGAGGATACACATAACGTGACTTATGTCTTCACTAGCTGTTTGGCTGGTGTGCTCAGGATAGTCCAGCCAATACATGATGAGAACCTGGCTCAGGGTGTTAGCAGTGGAGATTGTAGATTAAAATATTCCTTAAAAACTGGTACAGAAAAAGTAGAGTTGACATCAATGATGAAATAAAGATTTACATTTTAAAGCAAAACCAGAAACACTTCACACACAACTTCTCTGCCTTCTGGCGCCCACCCGCCCCTCTGGGGTGCACTGTGCGTCTGTGCTGTGTTCGCCAGACCTCTCCAGTGGCAGCAGGACTTGCTCAAACATAAAGATCACTTTCTCTCCTCTGGCCTCTACTTAGAAGACAGCATTCCTTTCTCAATTCTGAAAGGGGCCATGACGACCCACCACTTGACTTGTAAGCGCAGACATCTCTGGTGAGCTTTACTGTAGTTGTTCAGTCGCCAAGTCGTGTCCGACTCTTCGCGACCCCATGGACTGCAGCACATCAGGCCTCTTGCCCAAGTTCATGTCCATTGCTGAGCTTTATGTACAATGCCAACGTTATCACTCCCCTTAAAGATGGTGACTGGAACTGAAGAGTGGTCAGACCTGGGGAGATGCTGGGCTGTAACGAAGTTCAAACTTAAATACTTACTTATAACCTTAGTAATGTTACTAACTATACTACTTGCATTCATGCCTGTTTATGGTTATTGGTTCTGGCACTACCAAATGTATCCGAATCTCCGATAAAACTAATGATTAGGCCACTTGAAATGATTGACCCAATATATAGTTATATAAGATCCAAGACTGTAACAGTGTACTTTTTCTCCCTGGGAGGAAGCAACAAGAGGGAACCATTTCCTGGACATAAGACAGAGGCCCAGAGGCTTTTGGTTACTGTTGACAGGGCTTAGTTCAGTAACAGTACATTGAATGGCTAAACCTGAAAATCCTCATTTGACCCGTGAACAAGCATTCCCAGTCCCATGGGACAAACTGGTAGCAAAATGCTTCCCAAACTTTGGTCTAAATTAAGAGCGAAAGGGAAAGGATTGTAAAATAACAAATACTGCCCATCCAGTTCTTTGAGAATTAAGTCACTAGCCACTGTGGGTTCTGACCTACAATACACCCTGGAAGGAATTCGGGGTGGGGGTGAGGGGCGGGGCAGACTCTGCAAAAATTGGCAAAACTGGCCTTCAGACAGTCGGCTGTTTTCAGAAATTTTTTATGAATCTGGATTCTTGCATCTTTCCATACTTAGAAACTCACTAAATTCACACCTGTTCCTTGTGACTAGCGATCTTCTACCGAGTACTTGACTGCATCTGCCTCCTTAGCCAGAATCACATATACACCGGCTTCCCCTGTATCTCTTCAGGACAGCGCTCAGAGCTTTCTGAGAGGCTGTCTCCCAGGCTATAATTCTCAGTTTGTCTTGAATAAAATTTTCCATCTCTTTCTTAGATTGACTACTATTTGTCACTGACACCAACAACTAAGAGACGTCTTAAATTAGGTTATGCTACACAGAATTAGTCTTTAAAATAGTTCCTATATTTCAGAGTAAGAAATACTCTAGAGAAATACTTAAAAGTAAGGAATCTCTATTAGTATTAAGATGTCTATACGTGGTTTGGTAGACAAATTATGGAAATAACCTAAATTTCTAACGGATGAGAAATACTTAATGTAGTGTAATAGTCTAGTAACATTAAAAATAACTATATGGACTATGCTAGTATGGGAAAGTGAACAAAAAAATTGAGTGAACATACATAAAACAAACACATACTGAATACAACTTGTTTAATTATATAAAAATATTTCCACACAAAAGGCCCCAAATTGCATAACTCTTGTGAAACAGTTGTTTCTAAGTAAAAATAGTCCCCTGGGTTTTATTGACGTCAAACTTGAAAGTTCACTTCAACTTTTTGCAAAGTGCTTAGTTAAGTATTTACTTTGGGGTCTTTCAGCTTATAGTACTTTCCTGATGTCATAATAAGAATATGACATCAAAAAACACACAAGGCATTTTCCCTGAAAACTTTGTTGGTTTAGAGTTCAATTTTAAAGTAGAACAAGGTCGAACCAACTCAATCCTTTAATTCAGGAAGCTAGTTAAATGCTAATAAAATTCTACACCTGGTCCTTAAGATAGACCTAACTAAGTTCAGTATTTGAACAGATCAGATTTCAGGAATAAAGTTATCTTACTTTCCGGAAATGGATGACTGCCTGCAAAACAGTGGTCTCCGAAGCTGCTATAGTAATATATTTTATTTTCTCAGTCCTACCTCCACCAGTAGCATGCTCTGAAAAACCGTGAACAACCAGAAGCCACACATCGGTTCTGCTATGGGTTCATTACATGACTTGTTTTTCAGGATATCAAGCCTGGAGCATCCGGGTAAAAACAGGCGACCTTAGATGGACAGGAGGTTGAAGAAAGGGTAGGAAGCTGATGGTGCGGGACCCTCTTACCTCCAGTTTCTGTAGTTCCCACACGCAGAGGGGAACCGCAACCACTATGGACAACAGGTAAAGAACCACCGCCAAAGGTCGAATCC
>NW_011494686.1:262957-273961 GCF_000754665.1 Bison bison bison | reverse complement strand
CCACTGTCTCCAGTTCCTCCAGGTACAAGTGCAAGGCATGTTTCCGCATAAATCAGCTCCGAGTAGGAAGGAAAAGAAGCTCGAAGTAGATGGTAACGCGGAGCCCTGTTCTTGGGCTGTTTTTTCGTCTCGCATATTACGGTAAAAGAGCCGACGAGCGACTCTACCAGCAGCTTGAACCGCCTCCTCGGCCCACGCTGTGCTTACTGTTACTGCTGCCACAAACGCGGCCGCTCACGGGGCTACCGGGGAGCAGTGCGGGCAACATTCTTTCTTCCCCACAAAGCATCGACCCAGTTCTTCCGCGGTGGAATCCCCGGCAGAGCCGCTGCCCTCACCTGGGGATCGCCCAGAGTTCCGCCGGCACCATGGCCTCGAGGGGAGCGGCGCCGAATGGGACCAGCCTGTAAAGACCGTGCAGTCAGTTCGTTTCTGCCCCGCGGCTGCCGGCCTGCTCGCTCTTTTCTTGGGTGGTGGCGTCCCTTTCCTGCGGCGGCTGCAGGCGTCACTGAGGATTCCGCGGACAGATAACAGACGAGAAAGCCAACCCAGCAGCCTCAGGATTTCTTCACTTGTTCTTTCGGGACAGTCCCCCAAGGCGGAACCCAAGGCCAAACCAGGGCTTCCGTTTCCGCCCTCGCTGTCTGAGGTTGGTGATTCGAGGACTGAGCAAGATAGGCCCGCCCCATCCGGCTCATTTCTCGCTCTGTGATTGGTCATTTTTCGGGGGCGGGGCTTCTAGGTGCGTTCCAAGCTACCAGGGTGGAGGAAGTCGAAATGTTCGGAAGTTGTGGAGTTGTTCCCGGCGGCTCAGTGGCCCAGGAAGATTCTGCAAGCTGTACAAGTCTTTTGAAAACATTTGAGGAACTCCTACTACACTGTTATGCTGACTGTATTCCAGCTTTAAGAAAGGCTGTGTAAGAAGCCATTATCTTAGAGCGGAACCTTTCTCTGACCCAAAGATCCGCGATTCTGCCTGGAAGTGGATAGGGGAGTTCGCTGGAATAAGAGGAAATGGGAAACGTCCGCCTAGTTTTGTGTCAATTGCTAAAATCTAGGGGTGGAGCCCGGAGAAGGCAATGGCACCCCACTCCAGTACTCTTGCTTGGAAAATCCCATGGACGGAGGAGCCTGGTAGGCTGCAGTCCATGGGATCGCTAAGAGTCAGACACGACTGAGAGACTTCACTTTCACCTTTCACTTTCGTGCATTGGAGAAGGAAATGGCAACCCACACCGGTGTTCTTGCCTGGAGAATCCCAGGGATGGCTGAGCCTGGCGGGCTGCCGTCTATGGGGTCGCACAGAGTCGGACACGACTGAAGCGACTTAGCAGCAGCAGGGGTGGAGCCACTTAGTTATTTCGGGACGCTCCGAAAGAACATTCTAGGGATAGCTTAATTTTAGAAGCAGTACTGAATATGTTTTCCGCATTTGGAACTTTGTAAAAACTGGCATATATTTAAGTTTCAAAAGGTTTACGTTACTACTGACAAAGAAGTTTTACGTGCTCAAAGCTTTTGAGGCAAACAATGGTGGTATCTTAAAGCCTTTTTAAACCAGTAGAGCAAACAAATTATCTACTTCTCAATTGATACACAAATATGTATTGTATCTGTTATTTTCTGAGGGTCAGGCACTGTACTAAGCGCTTTTCTTACATTATATCAGTTGATCAGTGCAAAATTCCTAAAAGGTAGGCAGTTTTCCATGTCACAAACGAGAAAACAGATTAAAGTATTTAAGGATAAAGTTTGAGGAACTCGTTGAACTTGTTACTGGTAGAGCCAGGATTCTGACCTTGGTATCTAACTCAAGCATTGGATCTGTCCATACCTACCACCTGAGAATTTTGGAGAAGATAATCGCACCCCACTCCAGTACTCTTGCCTGAAAAATCCCATGGATAGAGGAGCCTGGTAGGCTGCAGTCCATGGGGTCGCTAGGAGTCGGACACGACTGAGCGACTTCATTTTCACTTCCCACTTTCATGCATTGGAGAAGGAAATGGCAACCCACTCCAGTGTTCTTGCCTGGAGAATCCCAGGGACGGGGGAGCCTGGTGGGCTGCTGTCCATTGGGTCGCACAGAGTCGGACACGACTGAAGCGACTTAGCAGCAGCAGCAGCATGGACAAGAAGGCCTACGGTATTGAATATACCCAGCCTAGGATTCTGACAGAGGCACTGACAGAATGTCGTCTTCCCTATTGTCATCTGTCCTAGCTAGAGCCTACAGCTTGATAACATCTCCTTTTTACAACCTGGCCTCTTTTAAATACAGACTGCTTTTTTAAGGGGAAATGGGCCTTTTGTTTGTTCTTTCTAAGCTAACCTATAAAATTGAAATCATTATTTCTAAATTTTCTGATCATTAAATTAATGCATGCTCCATTGTTAAATTTTGGAAAATAGAAAAATAAAAGTAACCTTTATTCTACAACCAAATATAATCACTACTTACTTTTTTGGTACACAGTATGGTTGCCTTGGATACATAGATTGTCCCTGTGCCTTTTAGCTACAGTCATTGGCATCCGTAGTAATCTTCCCCATTCTTTCTCTTGGACAAATCTTTTTCACATAATCTGTGGAACTTTCCTTGATTCCCCCTTGCTCCCCATGTGCTTATAGCACTTGTTGTGTGTTATAAATCATTTCCTTATTTGTCTTTTAGATTGAATTTCTAGGAGCATGCTGAAGTTCTAGAACTATTAGAATAAAGCAAAGGAGGGAAGGGACCGGAATGTCAGATGCACAGGTGGTTTCCCACCCCAGTATGTGAACTGAGGTTCATCCACGGTGAAGTTTCTGCAGGTCAGTAGAGAAATGAGGAAAAAAAAATTACGTAGTTTTTAGTTTAGTCTAATCTATTCTTTCTAAGTGATTATGCTTTATTTTGAAATTGTTCATTCTATTTTTCTTTCATGTGAGGAATAGTAATAGAATAGTTGCTTTCTAAATATTTTTACTTTGGAAAATAAGAAGTTAGTAACTTAATTTGCTCCCATTTAGTTTACTTCTGAAATTATTCTTGGCCCATGAAATCAATGAGACAGGGAATGGCCTCTGATTTCAGCAACCACAGTGTTGGCCTGATCCTCATCTCCTTGCTTTATTTGGTATGTTTAGTTGCTCAGTCGTGTCCGACTCTTTGCAACCCCACGCACTGTAGCCCACCAGGCTCCTCTGTCCGTGGGATTCTCCAGCCAAGAATACTGGAGTGGGCTGGCAGTTTCTTCTCCTGATGTGCTATAGGTATTCTCTGTATTCTTTCTGGATATGATTTGGCCTAAGTTTGAGGGTGAATATGAACTTGATCGTGTTTGAATAGTAAATGGTTATGACTAGCAGGTGGTTCTAGGGTCAAAAGCAAGCTGTTAGTCATTCTTGATGCAGTGTACATAGAGAAAATGAATTTCTGCTGATACGTTACTGTGTCATATGAGAATAAGTAGGTGAAATTTTTCCATCCATGGAGGGTATGTTTGGATTAGTCTGACTTAAAATAATAGGTTAACAAAATTGGCTTTGAGGAATTCTGAGAGGTGCACATTGTTAAACCCTCGGCCTGTATCCTCCCATTTCTCTATGTAAATATGTCTGTGATGGTTTTAAAATGTAGCTGCAATTTCTTTACTTGTCCCGTAAATATATAGACTCTGTATCCCATCCCTTCAATATAGGTGGGGCATGGTTGATTGGACCACTAGAGTATAGTGAAAAGTGATCATAGTTACCATTTGACTTCAGAGGCTAGGTCATTCCACCTTGTCTGTTGGAACAACTTGCTTTCCAAACTCTCAGCCATCATGTAGAAGTCTGACTGCCAGAGGCTGATGTGCTCTGAAGAGCCAAATATACATCGGAAGGTCCCTTGAAGGTATGCTGAGTGACAGTCACAGCTGAGCCCAGCCCTCCAGGTAGCCAGCCCAGGTGCCTGCCCCACAAGTGGAGAAGCTGATTCTGGCTCCCAGAACTGGAGTCACCCATCAGCGTTTTGCATCTTTCAAGCTGAGGTGCTAAACCTGTGGACCAGAGGAAGCCATTCCGGCTCTGCCTTACCATGATTCCTGGCCTGAAGAACCCATGAGCTCAAGAGAACTAGGAGAAAGGCACAGACTGGGAGAAAAATTTGGAAAAGGCACATCTGTTAAAAGGACTGTGATCCAAAAATGTACAAAGAGCTCTTAAAATGAAGCAGTAAGGAAACAAAAGCTTAATTAAAACATGGGCCAACCGCCTTAACAGAACTCACCCAAGAAGATATCCAGATGTCAAATAAGCGTGGTGGGAAGATGCTCCACATCATATGTTATCTGAGAAATGCAAGTTAAAACAACAATGACATACTACCACATCCCTATTAAAGTGGCCAGAATCTGGAACTGACAACACCAAATGCTGGTGAGGATTTCACCAGTGTGTGAACTCTCACGCACTGCTAGTGGGAGTGAGGAATGGTACAGCTGCTTTGGAAGACAGTTTGGTGGTTTCTCACAAAATGAAATACACTCTTACTATACAATCCACCAATCACACTCCTTATTGGTTATCCAAAGATAGTTGAAACTTATGTCCACAAAAAAAAAAAAAAAATCTGCGCAAGGATGTTTATAGCACCTTTGTTCATAATTGCCCAAATTTGGAAGCAACCAAGATGTCTTTCAGGAGATAAACAGGTTAATAAACAGTGATACATTCAGACAATGGAATATTATTCAGCACTAAAAAGAACTGAGCTATCAAGCAATGAAAAGACATGGAGGAATCTTAAATTCATATTTCCAAGTGAAAGAAGCCAATCTGAAAAGCCTACATACTATATGATTCCAAGTGTATGACATTCTGGAGAAGGCAAAACTATGGAAACAATAAAAGATGAATAATTGTCAGATGGGATCAGTAATTGCCAGATGAATAGGCAGAGCCCAGAGGGTTTTTAGGGCAGTGAAAATATTCTATATTATATGATAATGATGAATATATGTCATTATAATTTTGTCCAAACCCAGAATGTACAAAACCCAAGAGTGAACCCTAAGGTAAACTGTGGACTCTGGATGGTTAACTGTTGTCTTTGGGTGATGATGATGTATCAGTTTAGATTCATCCTTGATGAAAAATGTACCGTTCAGGTGAATGATGCTGATGATGGGGGGAGGCCATGCATGTGTGGGAGTGGAGGGGATGTGGGAATTCTCTCCGTACGTTTCTTTCCATTTTATTGTAAACCTAAAACTGCTCTAAAAAAATGAAGTTAAAAAAAGTCCAGGAGTAAAATGAAATGGTTTTCCCTCACTGAGTTTAGGGTTCTTTGTTGGATTTGTTCCAGTGAATCAATAACTGAAACAATATCTTTTGTCGATGTATGTGTATACTCTCTACCTAGTCTGAAAGTGATTATTGATTTTTTTTTTTTTTCGCTTTGAGCTGACTTGAAGACTAGAGAAATTGCCTCAGGCTTTTCTCCTTTAGGAATATATTGCCTTCACAGTCTGAGATTGTGCCAACCAATCAAAGAATTAAGTGAGTTTTAGGTTTAAATGTTGCAAGAATGCAGGGGGGAGCTGGGGCAGATCTCCGGCAGAGTGCTTAATTTTGTAATATGTCACTTCCCCTCACCCCCGCCCCCCTCCCCTGCCCTGGCTAGATGGAAGGAAAATCGTTTACTCTGCACCAGGTGAGTGGGGAAGAAGGTAAAAGTGGTATAGGCTGTAATACCAGACTTTGAAATCTGAACTTTGAGACTGGGTACTTTCACCCGTTGTTTCAGCTTTACCCACCACATCTTTCAGGCTAAGTTTTACGCTTTGTTGCAGACACCATGATTAATTCATCTCTACCTGTCCTGTACCTCCCTACATCTCTTAACAGGTAAAGCTGTGGATACTTGTGTGTATCACCCTGTCTTTACACCCTGTCTTCACATACATTCTACCTCATCTTAAAGACACTCAAGTATTTTTTGATCCATAAATCCATAAAGTAGCTGCATTTATAAATTTTGGTAAGTACAAGTATATTAAATATAAAATCATAACATGTTCATGTTGAAATAAAAATGAATTATAATTTAAAAAATTATTTTATGTCATTTTGTTCATTTCATTGAGTGGCTTCATTTCATTCAATGACTTAGTGTAAACTATAGCATGCGACCCAGTTGCGGCAGCAGTCTGCTTCTGTATGACTCTGACCTAGAACAGTTTTTATGTTTCTTTTTTTTTTTTATTGTGGTAAAATACACATAACATAAAATTTACCATTTTGACTCTTTTTAAGTGGCTACAATTCAGTGGTGGTAAGTACGTACACACTGTTGTGCAACCGTCACCACTGCCCACCTCTGGGACTTTTTCATCATGCAGCTGAAGTTCTGTGCTCATTAAACACTAAGTCTCCATTCCCCTTTGCCCCAGACCCTGTGCTACTAATAGTGACCAGTATTCTACTTTCTGCCTCTGAATTTGACTCCTCTAGGTATTGATACTGTATAGAAGTGGAGGCATAGAATATTTATCCTTTTGTGTCTGACTTAATGGCAACCCACTCCAGTACTCTTGCCTGGCAAATCCCATGGACAGAGGAGGCTGGTAGGCTGCAGTCCATGGGGTCGCTAGAAGTTAGACACGACTGAGCGACTTCACTTTCATGCATTGGAGAAGGAAACGGCAACCCACTCCAGTGTTCTTGCCTGGAGAATCCCAGGGACGGGGAAGCCTGGTGGGCTGCCGTCTCTGGGGTCGCACAGAGTCGGATACGACTGAAGTGACTTAGCAATACTTCACTTAGCATAATGTTTTCAGGGTTCATCCGTGTTGTAGCACCTATCAGGATTTCCATCGTTTTAAAGTCTGAATGATATTCCATTCCCCAATGTTCACAGAAGCATTATTCACAACAAGCAAAAAGTGGAAACCAATGTTCACAGCCGCATTATTCAAAATCGGCAAAAAATGGAAAGAATCCAATTGTCCGTCAGCAGATGAATGGATAAAGTGTGGTTTATACATACGATGGAATATTGGTTTTGTTCTCAAAGAGTTGGACACGGCTGAGCAGCTGAACACTTTTGCAGTATTGCACTGTATGTATCAACCACATTTTGTATATCCATTCGTTTGTCGAAGGACAATGGGGTTCTTTCTACTTTTTGCCCATTTTGAATAATGCTGTTGTGAACACTGGTGTATGTACCTGGAGGAGGAGGTATGGATATGACCCTTCTCTGCTGCTTTTGACCTTGATCAGAGACTCCTCCTTCCTATCCTATTGGACACTAACAGTGTCCAATACTGCTTATACATTGGGGTACAGGGGAAATGGGGGATTATCAGTTCAGTGGGGACAGAATTTCAGTTTTGCAAGATGTAAAGCGATCTGGAGATTGGCTGGATAATGTGAATATACTCACTTCTTTTTGGCTTTTACATTTTTAAAGTTGTTAAAAAATATTTAGACATATTTACTATCTGGCCTTTTATAGTAATAGTCTTCCAACTCCTAATTTAGAATAAATTTCAAAAAGTTTATAATAGGCTGTTATGAAGTTGCTGAATGAATCTCAACATAAACTTCTGCCATTTCTTCACGAGGAGTGTATTTAAATTTCAGCAGACTTTCTCACACTTAATATTTAGGGAACTCTATAGTTCTGTCTCCAAATCAACACTCAAAAATCATGTTTTTGTTGTTGTTGTTATTAGGATTTGTTTTTGTGTCTAAGTAGGTCCAGGACAGAAGGTTTTTGCGTTTTTTTTTGCCACACCATGTGGCTTGTGAGATCTTAAGCCACGAGATCTCACAAGTGGTTGGGAGTTCCCTGAGGGATAGAATCTGGGCCCTGCAGTGACAGAGGCAGTCCTAACCCTGGGCTGCCAGGAAGTCCCAAAGGTCCTTTTCTTTAGAGTCGGGTCACATGAAAGAAAAAGCCCCGCCATGTATAATTAGGTAGAAACTAACCCTGACCCTAAGCCTGAGACTGGATGGTGGATACTTTTCTGATTCTACTCTGAGCAGGCTCTCAATGTCCTTTAAACCTCAGTTTGTCCCTAAATCTTGTTTCATTGCACCCTTAGAACTTAGTAATTTTTTCATGGTGTTCTTACGGCTAGTGAAATTTCTAGTAGCTCCATTTATTAAGGAATTTAAGTCCAAACAACCTAACTGTAGACATTCATATAGTGTCTAACCAGATGTCTCTCAAAAATTTAAACTCCCTCATCACTCTCCCAACTTTTTATTTTTGTATTTGTTGTTGTTTTTTGTTTTGCTTTATGATCACCCAGCATTGGCAAGTTCCCTGATCAGGGATCGAACCTATGCCCCCTGCATAGTAGGTGTGGAGTCTTAACCACTAGACTTCCAGGGAAGTCGCTAATTTTCATCTTCTTGATTCAGGTTTATTCTATCAGTACATTAACTTTTATGTTGGCTTTTCTTTATAAAGGCTCTTTATTTAAACTACTGAAATATTTAAATAGCACATTTGCTGCCTTCTTCAAAAGCATGTTACTGGAATTACTGGATTAATGACTGTCAGGATCTCCAATTACCTCACAAGAAAGGTGATAAAGTATCTTAAGCCACCTGATAATCCTTAGTGCGGTATATGTTGTTGTTGCTCAAGCGAAGAAGACGCTGTAAATGGTGCAAACGACTTACTTGGTAAATAATACATTACCTTGTCTATAAATTATTACTCATGAGATGAACTTTCCAGTAGCTCTATCTGATGGGGAAGTTTTCCTTTTTAATTGATTTTTTATTTTCAGACTGGTTTAAGTGACACTTGAATATCAAGTCACAGGATAAAAGCAGTGTGAAAAGTTTTAACAATTTTGAGATTCACAGCTAGATACTTTAGGAGATTTGGGAGGAGAAAAGGTGTGTTTGGTTAGGGAAAAGATTCTGTGCATTAGACAGAAAACATTTTTTATGGAGACAGATTCTTTTAGGATTTAAGCAAAAATCCCCATGTCATTTAGTGTACTTTAGATGCTCGACTATGGTGATCCCCACAGAAAGAAGGCTTTCTTGGTGAGGTAAGGAGAATTCATGGGAGGATTTTGCCCTAGGGTGGGAGAAGTTTCCTTTTTCACATGTGAGCAGAGCTCTCTGTGGAGCTTTAGTTTTACCTCTTACTTTTTTCATGCATTTCAGGCTATATTGGTTACCCTGAGTAAACTCATGAGCACCCGTTCTACATGGTTTTATGTGGGTCGAACATAGGGGTGGGGTGAGGACTGATTCCTCTCCTGCCCTGTAGAGTGATACTCTATGCATATTAGTCACTCAGTCGTGTCCAGCTCTTTGAGACCCCATGGACTGTAGCCCGCCAGACTTACTGGAGTGGGTAGTCATTCCCTTCTCCAGAGGATCTTCCCAACCCAGGAACTGCACCTAAGTGTCCCGTGGTGCAGGCCAATTCTTTACCATCTGAGCCACCAGGGAAGCCCTTATTCTGTGCACGCATAGCTCTGTGTGGAGTTCACCAGGCTAGGGCCTGTGTAATTGGTGCTTCTATTGATATTTTTGTATCCTCTTTACTTTGTGGAGGTAGAACTAGACTTTTTTTCTTTTATTCCTAGAGTGTAAACCTTATGCTTTGTACTTTTCAATTTTCTCACTTGGAGAGGAGAGGAAAACGGGCGCAGTGTCTGTTTTCTCCCTTCTTTCTTGACACCCTTCCTCGGATCCGTGCTAAGTCAGGATATACGAATCAAGCAAGTGTCCCAGAACTAAACTTTTCAATTTTCCTTATTCTCAGGAACCCTGGGTGTGTGGTCAGTGCCCTCAGGAAGAAAGACTTAGTACAAAAATACCTTGCCTGACATATTTTCTGTTGCTGCCATAAAAAATGACCACAAAATTAGTGACTGATGTAGAAACACATGGCTTCAGGATACTGGGTCGTCGGGTTAGGAGTCCTTGGACTGTTAACAACTGTGAAGGGTCTGAGATTTGTACCCATTTGCAAGTGAACAGGTCTGCCTGCTACAGTTTCATAGATACTGACAAGACCTGAGTTATCTGGACCAGAGACAAAGGACTTTTCTATGAACAGCGCAGCAGGCGGTAAGAGCTGTCACCCAGAGGTGTGCTATACTGGAAGGAGTTTGCAGCTGAGGAACTCAGAGCTTAGTAAACCCCCATCTTTTATAATGACCTGAAAGTAAACCTGTCAACCTTTGCCCTGAAGAGAGACTTACCTCCTAGTCTGGAAACACCTGTGTTCTTTGACCTAAAAGGGAATGCTATCTCTGCCTCCCAAGGCTGTTTCAAAGTAGAAGTGTTAATCACTCAGTCATGTCTGACTCTTTGCAACCCCATGGACTTACAGGAGACTGTAGCCCGCCAGTCTCCTCTGTCCATGAGATTCTCCAGGCAAGAATACTGGAGTGCGTTGTCATTCCCTTCTCCAGGGGATCTTCCCATCCCAAAGACCAAACCTGGGTCTCCAGCATTGCAGGTAGATTCTTTACCATTTGAGCCACCAAGGAAGAAAAAACAAGTATATACGTATATTGTTAGATTTCACTGGGACCCTAAATATGGTGAACTATCCTTGGGCAGGGAGAAGCCAGAGGAAACTCCAGTGGAGGTCCATAGTATTCCTAGTGTGCAAGCCTGTTTGCTATATGAATATTCTTGAAAAGCTATTCCAGAACAAAAGCATACAGAAATGCCATGGAGAATTGTCCCCCAGTAAAGATTAAAGTGTTCTTTGGAAGGATTGATGGTAAAGCTGAAACTCCAGTACTTTGGCCACCTCACGCGAAGAGTTGACTCATTGGAAAAGACTCTGATGCTGGGAGGGATTGGGGGCAGGAGGAAAAAGGGACGACAGAGGATGAGATGGCTAGATGGCATTCCTGACTTGATGGACGTGAGTTTGAGTGAACTCTGGGAGATGGTGATGGACAGGGAGGCCTGGCGTGCTGCGATTCATGGGGTCGAAAAGAGTCGGACACGACTGAGCAACTGATCTGATCTGATCTGATC
>NW_011494686.1:258398-262810 GCF_000754665.1 Bison bison bison | reverse complement strand
TAAGCGACTTCACTTTCACTTTTCACTTTCATGCATTGGAGAAGGAAATGGCAACCCACTCCAGTGTTCTTGCCTGGAGAATCCCAGGGAAAGGGGAGCCTGGTGGGCTGCCGTCTATGGGGTCGCACAGAGTTGGACACGACTGAAGTGACTTAGCAGCAGCAGCAAAGATTAAATTGGATGACCAGGTGATTTGTATCACCAAAATTACACATTTGGTGAATGGTAGCCTGACTTGAGTAGACCTGATGGAATTACTTGCTTTCCCTCCCCAAGGCAGTTTTTAGACCTAGAACCATTTTAATAAAAGTGAGGCCACATACCCCTGAGAAAGGTCTGAGATAATATTGAAGATACATTCCATAAATCTTGTCTCAGATTTATCAAAGGAAGTATACACAAGGTAGAGGGAAACAGCCACACCTTTTATTATTATCAAACAGTTGTTTTGAATTAACACTAGTTGGCAAATAATTCTAAATAATGATTACTGTTGTGCAATTCAGTCATGGTTGGTCAAACTAGGTGATTTGAAGAGCGTTCAATGGAGGGACTTAAATAAATTTTTTTATTGGAGTATAGTTTATTTTTATGGACATCCCTGGTGGTTCAGATGGTAAAGTGTCTGACTATAATGTGGGAGACCTGGGTTCGATCCCTGGGTTGGGAAGATCCTCTGGAGAAGGAAATGGCAACCCACTTGAATACTCTTGCCTGGAAAATCCCATGGACGGAGGAGTGTGGTAGGTTACAGTCCAAATCATGTATCCAAGATTTGGATACAACTGAGCGACTTCACTTTCCCTTTATAGTTGATTTACAATGTTGTGTTAGTTTCAGGTGTATAGAAAAGTGAATCAGTTATGCATATTATGTATTCACTCTTTTTTAGATTCTTTTCCCATGTAAGCTGTGACAGACTATTGAGTTCCTTGTGCTATACAGTGGGTCCATATTAGTTGTCTGTTACATATATAGCACTGTGTATATGACAGTCCCAGTCTCCCGTTGTGTCCCTCGCCTTCTCTTATCCTTTGGTAACCATAAGTTTGTTTTCTACATTTGTTACTCCATTCCTGTTTTGTAGGTAAGGTCACTGGAGCCTGTTTTGTAGATTCCACATCTAAGTGATATCATATGATACTTGTCTTTCTGTGTCTCACTTACTTCACTCAGTGTGACAATCACTAGGTCCACGTTGCTGCAAATGGCATTGTTTCATTTTTTTTTATAGCCCTAGTGTGTGCTCAGTCATGTCTGACTCTTTGCAACCCTGTGGACTGTAGCCTTTCAGGCTCCTCTGCCTATGGGATTTTCCAGGCAAGAATATTGGAGTGGGTTGCCATTTCCTCCTCCAGGGGATCTTCCTGACCCAGGGATCAAACTCGCATCTCCTGTGTCTCCTGTGTTGCAGACAGGTTCTTTACCACTTGAGCCATTGGGGAAGCCAGGCCAGAGTACTAGAGTCAGTTGCCATTCCCTTCTCCAGGAGATCTTGCCAACCCAAGAATTGAACCCAGGTCTCCCATATTGGAAGTGGATTCTTTACCAGCTGAGACACCAGGGAAGCTCAAGAATGCTAGAGTGGGTAGCCTATCCCTTCTCCAGCAGATCTTCCTGACCCAGAAATCAAACCAGGGTCTCCTGCATTGCAGACAGATTCTTTATCATATGAGCTACTAGGGAAGCCCTTCTTTTTTATAGCTGAGTATTATTCCATTGTATACATGTTCCACATCTTTTTTATCCATTCCCACTCCAGGGACTATTTACAAAGATTTGTTCAAGGAGCATAGAAACCACTTGAGATGGTGCAGTAATAGCAAAGAGGAGGATGCAGTTACTGGAACACAAAGGTGGGGAGGCTGTGTGGAAGGAATGGGTCATCTAAAAAGAGCTATGAGGTATGTATGATATGTACGTACCATATGTATATGATACATATGTATATCTCACTGAACGACTTTGCTGGACATCTGAAGCTAACACAACATTGTAAACCAACTATAAATCACTTAAAAAAAGATTGACCAAAAAAGATATGACAATAATGAAGTGATGTCAGCTGTGGCTCTCATAATATCACTTTTGGAGTATAAAATAATTCATTTATTTTGAAAAAGTAGTTGTAAAATTACTTACAATGTTTTACTTCCTTATAAAACTATAACCCAGCAAGTATTAGGATTTTATCCAAGAACAAAGAAGACATATTCACAAAGAAACAGAAACATATGTTGGCAGATACATAGATAAATGATTGTGATATACTAGGAATCAGATCAGATCAGATCAGTCACTCAGTCGTGTCTGACTCTTTGCGACCCCATGAATCGCAGCACGCCAGGCCTCCCTGTCCATCACCAACTCCTGGAGTTCACTGAGACTCACGTCCATCGAGTCAGTGATGCCATCCAGCCATCTCATCCTCTGTCATCCCCTTCTCCTCTTGCCCCCAGTCCCTCCCAGCATCAGAGTCTTTTCCAATGAGTCAACTCTTCGCATGAGGTGGCCAAAGTACTGGAGTTTCGGCTTTGGCATCATTCCTTCCCAAGAAATCCCAGGGCTGATCTCCTTTAGAACGGACGGGTTGCGTCTCCTTGCAGTCCAAGGGACTCTCGAGTCTTCTCCAACACCACAGTTCAAAAACATCAATTCTTCAGCGCTCAGCCTTCTTCACAGTCCAACTTTCACATCCATACATTACCACAGGAAAAACCATAGCCTTGACTAGACGAACCTTTGTTGGCAAAGTAATGTCTCTGCTTTTGAATATGCTATCTAGGTTGGTCATAACTTTCCTTCCAAGGAGTAAGCGTCTTTTAATTTCATGGCTGCAGTCACCATCTGTAGTGATTTCGGAGCCCAGAAAAATAAAGTCTGGCAGTGTTTCCACTGTTTTTCCATCTATTTCCCATGAAGTGATGGGACCGGATGCCATGATCTTCGTTTTCTGAATGTTGAACTTTAAGCCAACTTTTTCACTCTCCACTTTCACTTTCATCAAGAGGCTTTTGAGTTCCTCTTCACTTTCTGCCATAAGGGTGGTGTCATCTGCATATCTGAGGTTATTGATATTTCTCCCGGCAATCTTGATTCCAGCTTGTGCTTCTTCCAGTCCAGCGTTTCTCATGATGTACTCTGCATATAGGTTAAATAAGCAGGGTGACAATATACAGCCTTGACGAACTCCTTTTCCTATTTTGAACCAGTCTGTTGTTCCATGTCCAGTTCTAACTGTTGGTTCCTGACCTGCATGCAAATTTCTCAAGAGGCAGATCAGGTGGTCTGGTATTCCCATCTCTTTCAGAATTTTCCACAGTTTATTGTGATCCACACAGTCAAAGGCTTTGGCGTAGTCAATAAAGCAGAAATAGATGCTTTTCTGGAACTCTCTTGCTTTTTCCATGATCCAGTGGATGTTGGCAATTTGATCTCTGGTTCCTCAGCCTTTTCTAAAACCAGCTTGAACATCAGGAAGTTCACGGTTCACATATTGCTTAAGCCTGGCTTGGAGAATTTTGAGCATGACTTTACTAGCGTGTGAGATGAGTGCAATTGTGCGGTAGTTTGAGCATTCTTTGGCGTTGCCTTTCTCTGGGACTGTAATGAAAACTGACCTTTTCCAGTCCTGTGGCCACTGCTGAGTTTTCCAAATTGGCTGGCATATTGAGTGCAGCACTTTCACAGCATCATCTTTCAGGATTTGGAATAGCTCAACTGGAATTCCATCACCTCCACTAGCTTTGGTCACAGTGATGCTTTCTAAGGCCCACTTGACTTCACATTCCAGGATGTCTGGCTCTACATGGGTGATCACACCATCGTGATTATCTGGGTTGTGAAGATCTTTTTTGTACAGTTCTTCTGTATATTCTTGCCATCTCTTCTTAATATCTTCTGCTTCTGTTAGGTCCATACCATTTCTGTCCTTTATCGAGCCCATCTTTGCATGAAATGTTCCTTTGGTATCTCTGATTTTCTTGAAGAGATCCCTAGTCTTTCCCACTCTGTTGTTTTCCTCTATTTCTTTGCATTGATTGCTGAAGAAGGCTTTCTTATCTCTTCTTGCTATTCTTTGGAACTCTGCATTCAGATGTTTATATCTTTCCTTTTCTCCTTTGCTTTTTGCTTCTCTTCTTTTCACAGCTATTTGTAAGGCCTCCCCAGACAGCCATTTTGCTTTTTTGCATTTCTTTTCCATGGGGATGGTCTTGATCCCTGTCTCCTGTACAATGTCACGAAACTCATTCCATAGTTCGTCAGGCACTCTATCTATCAGATCTAGGCCCTTAAATCTATTTCTCACTTCCACTGTATAATCATAAGGGATTTGATTTAGGTCATACCTGAATGGTCTAGTGGTTTTCCCTACTTTCTTCAATTTAAGTCTGAATTTGGCAATAAGGAGT
>NW_011494686.1:248511-258298 GCF_000754665.1 Bison bison bison | reverse complement strand
GGCAATAAGGAGTTTATGGTCTGAGCCACAGTCAGCTCCTGGTCTTGTTTTTGCTGACTATATAGAGCTTCTCCATCTTTGTCTGCAAAGAATATAATCAATCTGATTTCGGTGTTGACCATCTGGTGATGTCCATGTATAGAGTCTTCTCTTGTGTTGTTGGAAGAGGGTGTTTGTTATGACCAGTGCATTTTCTTGGCAAAACTCTCTTAGTCTTTGCCCTGCTTCATTCCGTATTCCAAGGCCAAATTTGCCTGTTACTCCAGGTGTTTCTTGACTTCCTATGCATTCCAGTCCCCTATAATGAAAAGGACATCTTTTTTGGGTGTTAGTTCTAAAAGGTCTTTTAGGTCTTCATAGAACCGTTCAACTTCAGCTTCTTCAGTGTTACTGGTTGGGGCATAGACTTGGATTACTGTGATATTGAATGGTTTGCCCTGGAAACGAACAGAGATTATTCTGTCATTTTTGAGATTGCATCCAAATACTGCATTTCGGACTCTTTTGTTGACCATGATGGCTACTCCATTTCTTCTGAGGGATTCCTGCCCGCAGTAGTAGATATAATGGTCATCTGAGTTAAATTCACCCATTCCAGTCCATTTGAGTTCACTGATTCCTAGAATGTCGACATTCACTCTTGCCATCTCTTGTTTGACCACTTCCAATTTGCCTTGATTCATGGACCTGACATTCCAGGTTCCTGTGCAATATTGCTCTTTACAGCATCGGACCTTGCTTCTATCACCAGTCACATCCACAGCTGGGTATTCTTTTTGCTTTGGCTCCATCCCTTCATTCTTTCTGGAGTTATTTCTCCACTGATCTCCAGTAGCATATTGGGCACCTACTGACCTGGGGAGTTTCTCTTTCAGTATCCTATCATTTTGCCTTTTCATACTGTTCATGGGGTTTTCAAGGCAAGAATACTGAAGTGGTTTGCCATTCCCTTCTCCAGTGGACCACATTCTGTCAGATCTCTCCACCATGACCCGCCCATCTTGGGTTGCCCCACAGGCATGGCTTAGTTTCATTGAGTTAGACAAGGCTGTGGTCCTAGTGTGATTAGATTGACTAGTTTTCTGTGAGTATGGTTTCAGTATGTCTGCCCTCTGATGCCCTCTTGCAACACCTACCGTCTTACTTGGGTTTCTCTTACCTTGGGCGTGGGGTATCTCTTCATTGGCTGCTCTAGCAAAGCGCAGCCATTGCTCCTTACCTTGGACAAGGGGTATCTCCTGACCACCGCCCTTCCTGACCTTCAACGTGGCATAGCTCCTCTAGGCCCTCCTGCACCCGCTCAGCCGCGGCTCCTTGGATGTGGGGTTGGTCCTCCCAGCCACCGCCCCGGCCTTGGGTGTGGGGTATCTCCTCCCAGCTGCTGCCCCTGACCTCGGATGTGGGGTAACTCCTCTTGGCCGCCCCCCTGACCTGGGACACGGGGTAGCTCCTCTCGGCCATTCCTATGCCGTTGCCGTCTGGTACTCTCGGCAGCTGCCCCTGACCTCGGACGTGGGGTGGCTCCTCTCGGCCGTGCTCAGCGGGGCCTGTTGCAGCCGCCTGCGCTTTAGCGCACTGGTAGGAATACTACATAGAATAAAAGAAAAGAGCAAATTCCGAATCCACCTTAAATGAATCTCGAAAATGCTGTCCTAGTGAGACTGGAAGAGGGCAGGGCACAACCTTTAAAAGAATGACATAGCCCCAGGACATGATGTAAACTGATTAGAACCAATGAGGTCCAAGGTGGTGAACTCAGCTTCCACTTGACCTCGAGCCTCAGTATACGCTCACTGTAACACACCCTGGGTGCCATGACTCTAGTTGTTGTTGTTCAGCTGCTGAGTCATATGCAACCCGGTGGACTGCTTCACCCCAGGCTCCTCTGTCCTCTACTATCTCCTGGAGTTTGCTCAAATTCATGTCCTTTGAGTCAGTGATGCTGTCTAACCATCTCATCCTCTCCCACCCTCTTCTTTTGCCTTCAATCTTTCCCAGAATCAGTCTTTTCCGATGAGTCAGCTCTTCATACCAGGTGGCCAGAGTATCGGAGCTTCAGCATCAGTCCTTCCAATGAGTATTCGGGGTTGATTTCCTTTAGGGTTGACTGGTTTGATCTTCTTACAGTCTAAGGGACTCTCAAGAGTCTTCTGTAGCACCACAATTTGAAAGCATCAATTCTTTGGTGCTCAGCTTTCTTTATGGACAAACTCTCACATCTGTATATGACTACTGGAAAAACCATAGCTTTGACTATATGGACGATGACCACGGATGCGGCTAAGTCTTGTCAGTCGTGTCCGACTCTGTGCAACCCCATAGACGGCAGCCCACCAAACTCCCCTGTCCCTGGGATTCTCCAGGCAAGAATACTGGAGTGGGTTGCCATTTCCTTCTCCAATGTATGAAAGTGAAAAGTGAAAGTGAAGTCGCTCAGTCGTGTCTGACTCTTCGAAACCCCATGGGCTGTAGCCTACCAGGCTCCTCCATCCATGGGATTTTCCAGGCAAGAGTACTGGAGTGGGGTGCCATTGCCTTCTCCAACAATGACCACAAAGGGTCATAAAGTGATCTCATGGTAGGTGGCCCAATTCCTGGAAATCCCCACCCCATCCCCAAAATAGCTAGAATACTCCTCCCGCTCATTAGCCTAAGTAATTACCCATGTCCATAAAATCTGACAACTGCATACCCCGGGGCCTCTTTCCTTCCAAGATGACCCACTCTGTCTATGGAGTGTGTTTCCATCCTGAATTAACCTTCTTTCTCTTTACTATGGCTTGCTGTTGAATTCTTCCCTGTGCAAAGCCAAAAACCCACACTTGGGGGTTGTCCCAGAGGCTTGGACATTACCTGGGTCTGACCGTCCTCTTGCATCTCACTCTTTTTCCTGCAACATCGGAAGGAGGTTAACATCTGAATGATAAGAGTTAATGATGGCTGTCCCAAACCTGCTCATAAAAGCGATAAAAACACTGGCCAACACTTGCCAAAATTACCTTTTCAGGATTCTGGATATTAACTAAAGGCTCGCAACAATCCTAGGAGTGTTTATTCAAGTAAAAATGTCAGAATCTTGCTAAGAACTAAAAAAAAAAAAAAAGAGTTATGACTGTCTGTGGAGGGATGGTCCCTCCAAGGGGAGCAGAAGCCATTAGTGCAGGACTCCACCCTCCTGCCTTCCCTGATCTCACATTCATGTCTCTTATTGACCCAACCCAACTGAGAACCAGAGGACAAAGGTGCCTGTTGATGTAGTCCAAGCACATGAGCCTCCCAGGGCACAGAATGCAGCAAAGAAGGTTAGGGGGTGGATTTGGAGTGACACAGCCAACCCAGTGTAACATAACCTGGGGTCTCCAACTTCCGGGATCTAATGCCTGATGCTCTGAGGTGGAGCTGATGTAATAATAATAGAAGTAGAGTCCACAATAAGGGTAACACGCTTGAATCACCCTGAAACCATCGCCTCTCCCCGCCCCGGGGTCCGCTGAAAAGTTGTCTTCTACGAAATCAGTCACTGGTGCCAAAAATGTTGGGGACCGCAGCAGAGAAGGCATGTGAAATAATAGCTTAAAATGTCCTGACTCCCCAACGTTTCCATTACCTGACTAACTTTTTTATTATGAGAGGGAATGAACTGGAAATCAGGTGTTTGGGACATAAGTCTGCCTACAGCCCTTTGATAATAAACAGTGTTGTTTATTTTCATTCCGCTCCTGTGTAAGTGCCTCGTTTACATCATTTCACGTGCTAGTGTCCTTCCGAAATGGGCTGATACTTTACCAGCATCACTCTTTTACCTGCAGAGAGTGATTTGTTATAATTGTTTAATATGCCCTCAATTTTATGTGACCACTGAATTGGCCTGCTGCAGGGTTGACCCAATTATTTCAGCCATCTTCACGTTTGGTTCTCATCACTGCAGGTTGAATGGACTGTGTGGCCATCTATATCAATAACGAAGGGACTTGCACGCAAATGATAAGATCAGCGGTGCCATAGCCTGGTCGTGCTGCACAGAAACAGTCTTCTCAAGAATCAGTTTTTAAAAATCAGCAGAAGGAAAGATGCTGACCCTCTCCAATTCTTTTCCACTTGAATTTTCAGCTACACTGTCACCAGCATTTTTTTTTTTACAGCTAATACAGTAGGACAGGTGTCCTGAAATAAGTGCCTGTCTTTGGAAAGAGCAAATGGGTGACAATATCTAGATCTGAAGTTTACAGCAACACTGAACTGACCATACTGGTTATCCTCAGGGAGCCCAGAACTACATGACATATATTTTCTGAAAAGAGGCTGAAATCAAGCAGAGTGAGAGCAAAATTTGCAACTGAAGACTAGTTAAAATTTTATGCAAAAATATATAATACCGAAATGAGGCATGGTGGTTTGGTTTTCTTTACAATTATAGTTAACCCTTAAAATCTCTAATAAAGAAATATCATGGTATATTACAATAGTTATATCTTTGTCATCATCACTAATGGCCTTATAAAAAATTTCAGCTTTAAGGGGGGAGCTATAGTTTCTTAATCAGATTATTTTGATTTTAGGAGATTTGTGTGTGTGTGTGTGTGTGTGTGTGTGTGTACAATTACAAATTGTTATATAGAGCAGGATTTTATTTTTGCTTTTTCCCCAAAGATGGTTTGTAAAGCTAGACACTATCTTATGGAAACCTACTGATATGAACTCATATTTCTAATATTCATATTATTTATTTATTGTAAATATGTTATATATTATTGTTGTTTAGTTTTGAAGTCATGTCCAACTCTTTTGAGACCCCATGGACTATAGCCCGCTTTTGTCCATGGAGCTCTTTGGACAAGAACCCTGGAGTGAGTTGCCATGTCCTTCTCCAGGGGGTCTTCCTGACCCAGCAATCAGACCTGCATCTCTTGCATTGGCAGGTGATTCTTTACCACTGAGCCACCTGGGAAATTCTCATATTATGTATTACATATAAGTAATATAGAATAATATTTATTGAGGAGACCACATCATCCAGTTTAGTGCTGACTGAAAGAAAAGGATTTCTTTGGTCTTAACTGGCAACACTTTCAAGAAGAGTTATCAGTGTTACAACTTATTACCTCTCAGCTGCTTTTCTCATTACTTTTTTTTTTTTTTTTGAACTTTTGCTCAAGGGGAACCTGTAAGCAGATAGAGCAAGGAGTCCCCGGGGTGGGGTCAGGGGGAGGAGGACAAGACATAGTTTTCTTAACATAAGAGAAGCTATTTTAGGCTGAAGTCATTTTGTGATCTAAGACAATTCTTGCCATTGTAGAAGAATAGACCTTAGGAATTAAAAGATTTTAAGGGAACCAAAGAAAGTAAAAACAAACAGTTAATAGCAGGCTAGGGAGACAATGGTACCAGGAGACAATATATCAGTTGTAAAGACTCCCAATTCTGTTCCAAAAGTAGAGATTGGCATGGAGCACTTTCCTGAGCTGTTTCGCAGAATTCAAACCACTCAAGCACCAGATTAACTGGAACCTAAGGAATGATGCTGCTGACCTTTCTGACCCTTGTGACTCCAGTGAACCCACGCCTGGACTCTGTCAACCTGTTGCTGCTGCTGCTACTGCTGCTAAGTCGCTTCAGTCGTGTCCGACTCTGTGCGACCCCATAGACGGCAGCCCACCGGGCTCCCCCGTCCCTGGGATTCTCCAGGCAAGAACACTAGAGTGGGTTGCCATTTCCTTCTCCAATGCATGAAAGTGTAAAGTGAAAGTGAAGTCACTCAGTCGTGTCCAACTCTTAGCAACCCCATAGACTGCAGCCCCCCAGGATCCTCCGTCCATGGGACTCTCCAGGCAAGAGTACTGGAGTGGGGTGCCATTGCCTTCTCTGCTGTCAACCTGTTACCCTAGTTCTATACAGAATTTTCCTCTGCTTAAGCCCCTTGATGAATATGCATATATCACTCACACCCCTCATGAGTATTCATGTATCCTTAGCTTAAAACCTCCTTCTAAATCTTGTAAGAGACCATGATGACCCATAACCTACTGCTCACTAGATTGTATAAACTGTGAATAATACATCTTTTAGAATATTTGTTTATTTATTAATTGAAGGATACTTGCTTTACAGAATTTTGTTGTTTTTTGTCAAACATCAGCATGACTCAGCCATAGGTATATGTATATTCCCTCCTTTTGGAACCTCCCTCCCATCTCCCTCCCCATCCCGCCCTTCTAGGTTGATAGAGAGCCCTTGTTTGAGTTTCCTGAGGAAACTTTTAAAACTTTTTAAAAGATGAGTATATCTTTTAATGGACAGCCCTCTGTCTCAAAAACTTATATAATTGCTTTGACCTCTGATGGACAGAGGCTGTTCCCAGGTTATAACCCTCAAGCTGGTTCAAATAAAATCTTCCATCTCCTTCTTTGATCACCTGATTAATTTTTGTTGACAAGTGGAATAATGTCTCTTATGATTCTCTGATACCTCTTCTCCAGCTGTCCACTGTTGCTATTTACTCTTATTGAAGTATAGTTGATTTTCAGTGTTGTGTTAGTTACAGGTATACACCAAAAGGATTCAGATATACACAGTACCTTTATTTTTTTTGGCATGTAGCATAGAGTTCCCTGACCAGGGACAGAAGCTGTACCCACTGCATTGGAAGTGTGGAGTCCTAACCACTGGATCACAAGGGAAGTCCCTATAGTATCTTTCCTGACTATTTGGGCCTCTTGATTATTCTTTATTCTGTATCTTTCATTTAGTAGTTAGAATATGCTGTCATAAAGAGTTGGTTATATTCTGTGTTTGTATTCTAAACACTCAATCAAATTTTAAAAGGCTAGGACTGTGTTTTATACACTGACTTTTTCTGTTATGCCTGGTACAGTGCCTTATAATAGTATGCTCAATAGATATTAGTTGTTGTTGAAATTCTGGAAGGAAAAGAAACAATAAACTTCCAAGCCATTGTTCCACTTTGCTTTGACCTTTCTTTCTAGTTGAAGGTTCTTAAGTCTGAAACAGTGTCAATAGCAGTTTGCATGATTTTATCAAGTGTGGGTGTTTGTTTTGATTTGTTGCTGTTGTTTAGTCGCTAAGTCACGTTCAACTCTTTTGGTGACCCAGTGGATGGTAGCCTGTCAGGCTCCTCTGCCCATGGGATTTCCCAGGCAAAAATACTGGAGTGGGTTGCCATTTCCTTCTCCAGTGGATCTTCCCAATCTGGGGATTGAACCCACATCTCCTGCATTGCAGGCAAATTCTTTATCACTTGCTAAACCAAATGTACTTGAGAGTGAACACAGACTCCTGCTACGTGTAAGAAATTAGAAGGAGCTTTGATCATATTTACTGCAGTGGATGATCAAGGGCCAGTATTGAACAGGGAGGAGAGCTCTGCACCAGGAGTCAGGGTGGGCTCTTCTCCAGATGTGTAGACTTGGTCATCATTTTGTGTATTTTCTAAGGTCTAGTCATTTAGGACATGCCAAGGCATCCCTCTTAAGGTGAAGGGCAAGTTGTTGCATCTACTCTGTATCTGTTTTCTGTTGCTAGGTAACACATTACCAGAAACTTAGTGGCTTACAACAATCCAAACCGATTATCTCATGATTGACGTCAAAGCTCGGCCACTGTGCACCAACACTGAATTGAATCCGGGAGCCAGAGTTTTGGGTGAAGTAGAAAAGCTCGGGTGTACTGCTTTGCCAGACAAAGGGGAGCACAGTGGGCTAACGCCCTCAAATAAATACATGTGTCCCACCATGGAGGCAGGTGGGGGGGCTTGGTGAGGAGTTTTATAAATATGGTTCAAGGGGAGGGGAGGTTGCTGATAAGGATAAGGGTGTGTGCAGGGCCAGCACTCCTTCAATCTGGCCTCAGATGGTCTGATGAACTTCTGTGATTCTCAAGGTTATCAAACTGTGACCTTGTGTCTGGAAGGAAGAATGCATCATCATGTTAATGTTTCCCATTTGTTGAGGGTTTTAGTTCTTAGGCTTCCCTGGTGGCTCAGAGGTTAAAGCGTCTGCCTCTAATGCAGGTGACCTGGGTTCGATTCCTGGGTTGGGAAGATTCCCTGGAGAAGGAAATGGAAACCCACTCCAGTATTCTTGCCTGTAGAATCCTGTGGATTGAGGAGCCTGGTGGGCTGCAGTCCATGGGGTCGCAAAGAGTCAGACACGACTTCACTTTCACTTAGTTCTCAGAAGAGCTCAAAGATACTGTTCTGTGTATCCCTTGCCAGGGAACCAGGACCCTGCCCCAAGGCTGCTCTTATTGTCTCTTGGCTGCTCCTCCCTTGTCTCTGCATCTCTTCCCTTCCCTGATCAGCAACTGTTTGAACTTGCCCTTCGGAACTCAGGGAAGGTCATGGAGGCTAAAGCCTATTTATTCCCTACACGCAAGCAATGGCCAGGGGTGGGAGAGGGATGGTGGAGACATAGAAAGGCTTCAGTGCACAGGAGCCCCACAGGGTCCTGCTGGGTTTCATGACTTCAGTAGGTCAGGTGGCAGTTTCTCTGCTGAGCATTCACTGGGCTGAAATCAAGGTCTGGCTCAGACTTCACTTGTCATCTGGACCTCTTTATTTGCTGCTCTCCTCTTTTTGGAGGTCCTCCTTTGTTAGTGGCCACATAAGGGAGGGTGTGCTCCTAGGGACAATTTTAGATTTTTTTTTTTAAGTAAATCAAATAAACTGGATGTGGGAGGCAGAGAGAGGGGAGGACTGGGTGGCCAAGTGTCAGGAGAGTGTGTAATTTCCTTGGTTCTGTCTCTTGGCAGCAAAGATTTGAAATGGCAGACCAGTGTTACAGTTCAGTTACAGCTCAGAGTTTTATTTGGCAAACAAAGGATAGTACACCCTGGAGGCATGAGGGCGGATTGACCCCAAAGGAGAGGCTTCCATCTGTCTTGGCTTCCTCTTTTCATACATTTTGTCTCCTCCCCACTGATCCTGCAAATTGGGCTAGCCAAGAAGGGGACATGTTTGTTTCACCTGAGGTTCTCACACTAGTCTGTGGATTTCTTTTGTTCCACTTTTGCAGGCTTTTCCCTTTCTTTGTCTTTTAACCACCGCCATTTTGGACTCCTTTTTTACTATTTCTAACTACCGAACACAAGGAAGGTAAAATAATTTTTAACATTGTGTGGGCTGTTGGTGCAGACAGAACGCATTTTAATAAACAGCTAATAAAATTCAGTTCAGTTCAGTTCAGTCAGTCATGTCCGACTCTTTGCGACCCCGTGGACTGCAGCACGCCAGGCTTCCCTGTCCTTCACCAACTCCCAGAGCTTGCTCAAACTCGTGTCCATCCAACCATCTCACCCTCTGTTGTCCCCTTCTCCTCCTGCCTTCAATCTTTCCCATCATCAGAGTCTTTTCCAATGAGTCAGTTCTTTGCATCAGGTGCCCAAAGTATTGGAGTTTCAGTTTCAGCATCAGTCTTTCTAATGACTGTTCAGGACTGATTTCCTTTAGGATGGACTGGTTGGATCTCCTTGCAGTCCAAGAGACTCTTAAGAGTCTTCTCCAACACCACAGTTCAAAAACATCAATTCTTTGGTGCTCAACTTTCTTTATAGTCCAATTCTTACATCCATTCATGACTACTGAAAAAAACCATAGCTTTGACTATACAGACCTTTGTTGGAAAAGTAATGTCTCTGCTTTTTAATATGCTGTCTAGGTTGGTCATAGCTTTGCTTCCAAGGAGCAAGCATCTTTTAATTTCATGGCTGCAGTCACCACCTGCAGTGATTTTGGAGCCCAAGAAAATAAAGTCTGTCAGCGTTTCCATTGTTT
>NW_011494686.1:248274-248411 GCF_000754665.1 Bison bison bison | reverse complement strand
TGGTGGGCTACAGTCCATGGGGTCGCAAAGAGTCAGACATGACTGAGCGACTTCACTTTCACTTTTCAGAGGGCTTCCCTGGTGGCTCAGAGGTTAAAGCGTCTGCCTGCAATGCAGGAGACCTGGGTTCAATCCCT
>NW_011494686.1:235201-248174 GCF_000754665.1 Bison bison bison | reverse complement strand
TTAGCTCTTCTTCACTTTCTGCCATAAGGGCAGTGTCACCTGCATATCTGAGGTTATTTATGTTCCTCCTGGTAATCTTGATTCCAGCCTGTGCTTCATCCAGCCTGCCATTTCACATGATGTACCCTGTATATAAGTTAAATAAATAAGCAGGGTGACAATATACAGCTTTGACATACTCCTTTCCCAATTTGGAACCAGGTGTTACACAAGCTTATTTTTGGAGTTTTGCTGTTGTTCAGTTGCTAAGTCACGTCTGACTCTTTGTGACCTCATGGACTGCAGCATGGCAGGCTTCTCTGTCCTCCACTGTCTCCAGAATTTGCTCAGCTTCATGTCTGCTGAGTCAGTGATGCTATCTAACCAGAGCCTTGCCTCACACTGGATCATTCATATTGAAGGGACTATTTCATGTGAAAATCAATGGATTTTATGTATATGATATATATATTTGCTGTGGGCATTTTTGAATTAAATTCTGTTTTATAATTTAGTTTTTGAAAAGATTTATCTATAAGTAATTCACTTCAATTGATTTTTTAATTTAAGAGGGTGAGGGAGCCATGAACTTTGATGAGAAGAAATTTTTATTTTCATTAATTTCATAGTGACTGAAATTTGGTATTTTCATTACTTATGGATATAAGTCAGATATTAACATTAACTGTATCTCTGTTAACAATAGAAATCAAAGATATATTGGAATCACATTATAAGGGTTACAGGTATCTCAAAATATCATTCATACTCATTGTTGCTTTAAGAATAGTTATTAAATCTACTGCTACATGTCACTTAATGCATTAATAAATGAGCACATATGTTGCAAATTAGTTTTTTAAAAAATATTTTGAAAACTTTATTTTTAAAAGGTTGACTCCCTTGTAATATATTTAAAAAGATTTTTTTGTAATGGTTTCTAGAAACTTCACCAGACGTCCAAAGGGACCTATCGCATAAAAGTTGTAAAGATGCCCTGAGAGTGCCTCATGGGTGGCACAGCTTCGGCTTGAGGCACAGGTGACTCCTGCCTGATTTTACTTCTTTGTTCTTTTACGGAAACTAAGGGACACTTAGCAGGCTCAGAAGAGTATAATTGCATGCAGGAGCAAGAGAAAGTCAAAGGACGTCTAAACCTTGATGGAAAAATTGCTGGGTGTAGAGTTGAAGGACTTCGGATCCAGTCCAAACTTACCTTTACCATCCCTGCAACAAGGGCATTTTCCACTGTCAACAATGATTTACTGAGGGCTGACCACGCACCAGAGTCAGCATGGGCTTTGGAGAAGGGTCCAGCCCCTCTGTCACTCACCAGCTGAGTGACTTTGAGTAAGTTATTTCATATCCCTACACCTCAGTTTTCTAATCTATAAAATGGGCACACTGATCCTTAATTTTTAGGGTTGTTGACATGATTAGATAAGAGAATGAGTATAAACTACCATAAATACAAAAAAGATGACAGATACTGAGTCACCATTTTGTTTATCAGGTCCTGCCTCACTGGTGTTGCCAGATGTGAAAGAGAAGCGAGGAAAAGTGTCTTCTCTTTTAGGGAAAAAATATCAAAAAATACATGTTCTTTTTAAGAATGGAGATGAACTTAATTAACTAAATTTTTGTTAGCTGAAATTTCAAGGCTGGAGAAAAAGTCATGACAAATGCATCTTTTTTTTCTTCTTAACGTGCTTATTGTATCCAAGGCACAAAGGGGAAAAGAATCCTCAAAAGGCTGATAAACTATTTAATTTACTTTCCTTTATCACTCACTGAAGATATTTAGCCTCTTAAATACTTTTGAAGTGTTGGTCATATAATTTCAAAAATGATGAGGATTATTGTGAACATAAAAGCGTGTTAAATTTTGGGTCACTCATCTGCAACCTTATGAACTACTTAAAAGGTATATTATATTAAAAAAATAAAAAGCTCTACTCATAATTATGATATAAAAGAGACATTCCACTGTTCTTTTTCTTGGTAGTTTATTTTCTAAAAGCCTAGATATAAGATATTTTAAAATTTCTGTTCCTAATTTTGGCCATTCACAGGCGTAAACTATGGTAATATCGACAATCACCACCAGGATGCGCTGTAGTTCCACAATGGAAGCAGTCTGTGGTCTGAGGATTTCTCGAGTTCTTCTTTAAACCGTATTATTTCTGTTTTTTGAAGCAAAGAAGGATAGAGATAAATACTTAAAATGAAAAAGAAAAGATTTTGCTGAATATAAAGAATTCCAAATTCACTCTGATTGAAAACTGTGATATTCAACAACAACAGCACCAAAAGAAAGTTCTGAAGACATTGTTATAACCCTTTTTAGAAAAGATTGAATTCAACTCAGTTTTATTAGTTAAAACAATTTTCCTGATGGCAAACAAAGCAAAGCAAAACAAAACAAAACTCTGTCAAAAGTTTTGTTTTCTATTTTCTCTAGTTGGTGATGGATAAGACTATTTTTTAACATACCAAGATAAGGTATACCTAATTTAAAATCATAGTGATATCTTGGATATAAATCAGGCTTTGGAAAATATATGAACATTCCAACTTGAAACAACTTAAAAAAAAAAAAAAGCACCTCCTCCTCCTCCTCCTTTTTTTCTTTTCTGCTCTTGTTTTTCCCAAATGTCAATATTTATGAGTCAGGGGTTATGGGAACGCTACCTAGAGCTGCAAGGGGCCAGAGCTTGCCCTCTCGTTTCCCTGGGGAGTTGAGTATGAGAGCCAGAGGGCAACGTTTGGCTGGAAGGACCCAATCTTTTCTTTCTTTGTGCCCTGTGGTATGTCCTTTGAAGTGACGGAAAATTCTGTACTCAGCTGTGCTTCGTAAGATGTCAGCTCAAGCTGAGCAATGCATACAGGTTTCTGTATAGCCTTTTGGTATAAAACAGATGCAGACTTACTGAAAACAAAAAAGCCAGAATTATGCAAACAATTTTGAGATTTTTGCGAACTCCTCAGATAACATATTTACAAGTCTAAATTTCTGAATATTGCTTGTCAAATTTATTCAGTTAAAAAACTTTTTTCTTCTGGATAAGACTTTTTTTGTCCTGTCACTGTCAAAACATCAGTCACTTTAGGTTTAACTCCTTTTAGGATTTGGGTGGCGTTAGTTTTAGACAGAGGCAATGACAATGAAATCCTCACAGAAATAAGAATCTCAGAAAACATTAGGAAACTGGAACTTATGTTTATTTTAAAGTTGAGTTGCCATCCATCAAGATGATGAAAACAATTCGTTATTTAGTCCAATGCCTTCTTTTAGTTTGCTTCCTTTCAAATCGTCAGTCGTTAGGTGCTGAACAAGAAAATAAAGCTGAAAGTGAACAAGCTTTACTAGGCAGGAAAAACTGGGGAATAAGCTGGAAAATTGGGGTCATTAACAAATTAAAAAAAAAATCAGAAACATTTTAAAAACAAAAAAGTCACCAGTAAAATATGTCTCTAAGGTCAGTTGAAATGCCCTGACACTGATTCCCAACTTCCTCTTTGTTTTATTTGAAGGGTCATCTCTTTATTTATTTTTTTTCTAATTTAAATCTTTAACCTGTTACTTCCATAGGTGGTTAAGTCTCTTAATATCTTTTAATTAGGGTTCATGTTTTTTTTTTTCCCCCTTTAATCTATTTATTTCAACAGTTCTTTATTTAGCTTGCTTTATTTTTCTATGTCCCACCCAAACACTTAACTGGTTCAAGCACTTAACTGGTATCCAAAGACTCCTGTATAAATAACAAGATAAAAACTCATAGTACGTTTTATTTTCCCAGATTGGGAGATAACTGCACTTTCATTTTGGGGAAAATTATGGCCAAAAGAATACTGAGATTAATGAAAAAAATCATTAGGGGATATGCTAACATCAGTTTTTTTCGGGGAAAAAAAATGGTTCTCTGTGGGAAGATAATTGCATTTCATTTTCCAAAAGTCTTTGACTTTTTTCTCAGTGATTAGGTAATTCTGAATGCATTGCCCCCACCTGCCAGCAGTGTGCCAGTTGTTTAAATTTCCCATATCTCAGTTTCTTCATCCATCAATGGGGATGAGCTGTTTAGCTCAGAGATGTTGAGAGAATTAAATCAGTACCGTGTTCAGTTTTTCGTGCACAGTGGGAGCCCAGTGTGTGATGACTTCCCTTTGCCTTTCATCACCAACAGGAACACAAAGAGCAGAACACGTTTATCCACATATTGAACATCTCTAAGGGGGTCAAATACAAAACTTATTTAAACTAATTTGCACGGTACCTGACATTCCAGGATGTGCCGTTCTACAATCCAGTCATAGACATGTTTAAAATTAGCTTTGGAAACAGGACTTTGAAACCAAAAGTATAAATTCTAGTAGGTAGATTTAGTATTTTAACATTTGGTTAATATTTATATGTACATAAGCCTGGTGGGCTGCCGTCTATGGGGTCGCACAGAGTCAGACACGACTGAAGCGACTTAGCAGCAGCATAGCCTATGTTTATCTGTTGGCGTAGTATTCATGTTACTGAACTTAGGTTTGGCTGCTCACTGGTCAAAAGCCAGTAGTAGAGGGATAAGTGCTGGTAGGAATGGAAAGTTTGCTTTGTTCAGAAGGCTGGCAACCTTAGTGTGAGGAGAAAGGCAGGTCCTAACTGGAGTCCCAAAGCTACTTCAAGCAATAGCAAAGTCCTTGGAATATTGCTACCTATTTGAGGGGAAAGCGTTTATTTGTATGGATAAATTCAGGAGTGTTTGTTAAAATCCAGTGGCCTTGTCTGTAGTCAAGTCTTTTGAATGTAAATATATATGGATTCAAATAGGGATCATTTTGGGTTAATGGACCTTGCATAGACAAATGCTATTATTTAAAAAGGAAGCATCGTGGATTTTTAACCGGAGTCTGTGTTCAGCTGCAGACTTCAGAGGCTTCTGAATAGGGGAGTAAAATAAAGGCTTTTGTGCCCAGTCCAGCGTATGGTCTTCCTTTTACCCTCATGTGGATTTGTTTATCGAGTTGCTGAAGCTCTGTGTATATGATTAAATCTAAGCTGGTCACCAGGGAATAAAATGATGAAGATGTGTGGTCCATATTTTGAAACAGAAGCCGAAAAACAACTTGAACTCATTTTAGAATGACTCTAGACTTTAGTCTTAGCAAAAATATTAATAGTAACAGGATAGAAAGAGTAAAATATTTACAGTCTCTTTGTGTTTGTTTATTAATACAAATGCGAGATTGGTTAAAAAAAAAAGGAAGAGCTGAAAAGGAAAAGCGAAGCTTCAGCATAAGTACTTAGGAACGTCAGATCATATAAGCCTGGAGAGCCTACAGCACATAAAATATGTACCTCAGGCTGAAGCACTTGAGGGGGACCGCCAGTGTTTGGAAGTTTTCATTTTTTAAAAAATATTTATTTATGATAAAATTTTCCCAGCACCTTGCCGCCCTATCAGGGATTGAACCTGGGCACCTAGGAGTGGAGGCTCGGAGTTCTAACCACTGGACAGTCAGGGAATTCTCAGGTTTAGACATTTTGAACCGACTTCCCTAGTGGCCTGGTGGTTAGGACCGAGCCTCCACTGCAGGGGGCGTGGGTTCAAGCCTTGGTCGCACGCTGCCCTATATGGCCAAAACAGAGAAAAGCACCAGCGGACACAGATGTTTGGAAGCGGTCCCTTGTGCCCCTCTGGCTGTCATTTTCAGACCCTTTAGACTGAAGCCTGCCTAGTTGCTCCTTTCCCACAAGCAGGCTCACAGCCTGGACTGGCTGTCTGCGCAGGACAGTCACCCACACGGTAGAAACCAGCATCTCGGCAAACCCGGGGCCCTTCCACAGCTCCGTAGTTGTGCTGTGTGCTCTGGGGGTGGAGAAAGCCCATAAACGGTATACCTTGCTGCCAGACACATGCTTGCTTTTATTTTCCTCAAGACCTGCAGTGCCGGGAGACAACATTTTTGTGCCCCTCAGGGATGAATGACCTTCTGAGCCCATGGTCCTGCCAGGTCCCTTTCAGGCAAGGAATAGGCTGATGGGGTGGGCTTGGGGTTGGGAAGTGGGCCCCCTGAAGTGTCTTCGCATTTGCCACCCTGTCCTGATGCCTCCGACCCCCATGGAAAGAAAGAATGAATAACATGAAGCAGAATGTCTAGGATACAGGCATCAAAGACGAGTTTCCCAAATCTTAGTAAAACAACTAAATAGGGAGTTAACGTGATTTTAAAGATACGTCAAAGTGTTAACCTCACAAAAGATATTCTCCTTTCCCTTTTTTTTTTAACCTTCCCTTAGCGAAGGAGGGAAGCCAGACACAAAAGACCACGTAGTGTATTCGTCCATTTATACGAACTATCAGAAAAGGCAACTCCACAGACAGAAAGCAGTTTGGAGGTTGCCATGGACTGGGGGGAGGGGGCAGGGGGGAGGGGACCGACTGCTCAAGGGGTACGGGGTTTCCTTTCCAGGCGTTGAAAAAGTTCTGGCACTAGATAATGGTAATGGCTGTGCAACATTGTGGAGGCATCGAGTGTGAATCCCACTGAACTCCACGCTTTAAATATGGTTAAAATGGCAAATTTTGTGCTCTATGTATCTTATCACGATACAATTTTTTTCTTCCTTAATTAAAGGTCAGGTCAAAGGCACTAGTGAGGATAATCGCTAAGTCGTTTGCACTCACCAATGTCTTTGTAGTAATTTTTAAGGCAATCAAAGCAGTGTCTTAGATTCTGATTATTGGACAAAATCAGAAAATTGTGATCAACAGCTGAGCTGAGGGTTAAACATGTGAGCAAAAAACAAGGAAGCGGGTCAAGGGAGATTCCACCTGGTGTAATGGTCAGTTTGATGTGTCAGAGTGACCAGACTGTGAGGTACCCAGATATTTGGTTAAATATTATTTTGGGGTGTGTCTGTGAGGATGTTTCTGAAGCAGATTAACGTTTGAATCAGTAGGCTGAGTAAAGCAGATTGCTCTCCCCCGCCCACCCCTCTGTGAATGGCCTCATCAACCCGCTGAAGGCCTGAATAGAATAAGAAGGCTGAGTAATAGAATTCTCTCTGCCTGACTGTCTTTAGCTGGGACATGGGTCTTCTCCTGCCTTTGAACTTGGACTACAGTGGCTTTCCTGGGCCTACAGCTTGCTGACTATAGATCTTGAGACTTAGCCTCCATAACTGTGAGTCAATGCCTTATTATATGTATATATACATATATACACATAGTGGGTATGTGTATACCCTATTATATATATCCTATTCTATTTCTCTGGAGAACTCAGACCAAGTGAGATTTTGGTACCAGTACTGAGAAGTGGGGTGCTCTTGTAAGAAAAACCTAAAAATGTGAAACTGGGTGATGGGCAGAGGCTGTAAGGCTGGAGTGCATCCTGGAAATATGGACATTAAGGGCAATTCTCGTGACATCTCAGATGGAAATGAGGAACATATCATTAGAAACTGGAGGGAAGGTGATCTTGGTTATAAAGTGACAAAGAACTTGACCGGTGTTCTGGTGTTTTGTGGAAGGTAGAATTTGTGACTGATGAAACTGGATGTTTAGCTGAGGAGATGTCTAAGCAAAGTGTTGAAGGAGTGTCTTGATTCCTTCTGACTGAGGTAGAGAGAAGAGAGAGAGGAACTGAGGAAGAAATTGTTGAGTAAAAAGGGACCTGAACTTGAAGACCTGGAAAATTCTCATCCTGCCCATATTGAAAAAAGGGAGAAAGCTTGTCCTGAAGAGAACGCCAAGGGTGTGGCTGCCCTACCACTCAATAGAGGAAAGTCTGTGGGATTACAGGAGCAGGGACCCTGCCAGTTGAGCTGAAGGGGACAGGGATGGGACAAAATGAGGGAAGGCTGTTGGGCTTCTTGGATTCCACAGGACAGGACCATGGACCTACATGGCTGTGAGCTTGTGCTGTTCCTAAAGGAAAGGGAAAAATGATACCAAATGGGATTCTGAGTTCTTGAGGACTGTGCTCCCACTCCTGGGGGCAAGGCTGTTTCTTCCTCAGTTACCAAGGGTAGGACCATTTCTCCTGTTTCTGCGGGTCAGGAAGGTCTCACCCAGTGCCTTAGGAGTAGAGTTGCCTGGTGGAAGCTTAGGGGCCAAGTTTCCTAGAGCCTTGAGGGGGTAACTCCTGTCTGTCAAAGCATTGGAGCTGGAACCCCAGCAGGTCTCAAAGGCAGAGCATTAAACCACAGAGGAAGTTTCTCAAGCTCTAATATCTGACGGAGTCTGCCTTGCTGGGTTTTGGACTTGCTTAGGACCTGCTGCCTTTTCCTTTTCTCCTGTCTCTCTCTCGCAGAGGGCTTCCCTCATAGCTCAGTCGGTAAAGAGTCTGACTGCCATGCAGGAGACCTGGGTTTGATCCCTGGGTCGGGAAGATCCCCTGGAAAAGGAAATGACAAACCACTCCAGTATTCTTGCCTGGAGTATCCCATAGACCGGAGCATAGCAGGCTATAGTCTGTGGGGTTGCAAGAATCGGATATGACTGAGCAACTAAGCACACACTCCCAGAATGGGATTTCTGTCTTCTGTTTGTCCTACCATCGTATCTTGGTAGCACATGATTTTTCTGTTTTTGTAGGTTCATAGCTGAAGAGGAATTTGCCTCAGGACAAATCATCTCTCAAGCTTCACTTGTATCTGATTTAGATGATGTTTAAATGAGCCTTTGACTTTTAGAGTTAATACTGGAATGAGTTAGGATGGACAGGATTTTTTGGATAGAATGAAAGCATTTTGCATGTGAAAAGGACATGAATTAGTGGGAAGTGGCCAGGGGCAGAATGTTATAGTCTAAATGTTTGTCCCTCCCATTCATATGTTAAAGCCTTAACCTCCAGTGTGATGGTATCTGGAAATGGTTGGGAGGCAGTTAACATTAGATAAAGTCATGAGGATGGGGCCTTCATGATGGGATTAGTGCCCTTTTAAAGAGAAAGGGAGAGGACAGGGAGAGAACAACAGACAGTGAATCTCTCTCTGTGCAAGCACAGAGGAAAGGCCATATGAAGATGCAGCAGAGGCAGCTGTCTGCAACCCACAGAGAGAGAACTATCCCCAGACAGTGACCCTGCTGGCACCTTGATCCTGGCTTTCCAGCCTCCAGAACTGTGAGAAAGTTAAGCCATCCAGTCTTATTTGGTTACGGCAGCCTGGCCTGCCTAAGACACTCAGTGAGTCTCAGTGGAAAAGAAAAAGGCCAAAAATAAGGTGGGAACATACTGAAGGCAGACCTGCTCTATTGTGTTTGTTTCAGGCTGGTTGCACCTTGGAGCAGGAGATCTTAGATTCAGGCACCTGAGTGAGCTTTTCAAAACAGCAGTCCTTACCAGCCTTGTTCTCATCATAAGTTCACCAGGCTTGGGGAGGCATGCCCCAGAAAAGAGCCCAGTGCAGGCTGTTAAACAAGGTATCTGAAGTACTACCTGTCCATATGTCCCTCAGGAGACCAAAATCAAAGTGAACATGTACTTGAAATTCTTTGATGGAGAACGGTCATGTTCTTTGACCCAAATTCCCAAGTCATGAACACTCCATAAAATATTTGGAGTTACTGCAACTATGCATGTTTACTTCGACTGATGATTGCTCAACGACTTCTTGATGCTGGAGGGAGGGTGGGCGTAGGGAGGGAAAGATCATCACCCGCATGTTTGCATGGAGAAAAACAAAGCTCTCAACTACACATCATTTTTCATAGTTGTACTTTTCAGCAAACATGAGGGTCCAGTGACTACTTGGTATTGTGTATGGGGAAACGTTTTTAGTTTGAATAAGTACCCGAAAGGGGAAGCTTCCAAAGTCACATCTCCATGTTTTGTTGGATTATAAAGAAGCTGATCTGAGGGAGGTCTCCTTTTGTGAGCTCCCTGGCAGTGTGGAGGCAGTTTGGCCCTTGCAGTCTGGTTCTCACTTATCTTTGAAGACTTACCTTCTCATAAGGCTCAGTGGTAAACAATCTGCCTACCAATGCAGGAGACGTGGGTTTGATCCCTGGGTCAGGAATATTGTCTGGAGAAGGAAATGGCAACCCATTCTAGTATTCTTGCCTGGGAAATCCCATTGTCAGAGGAGCCTGGCGGGCTACAGTCCATGGGGTAGTAAAGAATCAGACATGGTTGAGCGACTAAATGATAACAACAAATCTCCCTTTCTTTCTCCCCTACCCCATACTGCTCCTTGCTGCAGCCACAATGAACTGCTTACTTGCATGTCCAGAGCACTGGGAACCTCGAAGAGTCCATGCTTTGCATATGCATATCCTTGGCCTAGATGTTCCTCTTGCCTTCTTTGTTCAGTGCAAATCCTCCAACCTCCAAACACCCCATGATATTTTATGAGCTATGAGAAACCTTAGATATCACATCACACTGGCCTGCAATTAAATGTTAGAAACAACTCTTGGGAGAATCCAATCTGGCTTTCCTCTTGTGTCTTTTCTTTTAGATATAAAAGATACCATCTGAATTCTTAACTGAACTCGGTAGAAAAATCTACATGAAAGCATTTTGTAAGAGCAGATTCCCTGAGGGTGGTTGACCTTGAGGACTCTTGGTCTGTTGTGTGAAATGCAGGAGAAGAATCGAGAACTCCCGAGTCTTTGCCATATGGGGCCTGAGTCAGCTACAAAGAGATCCACAGGGTGAGCTTTCTCCTGACCCAGCTGGGAAAGAGAAATGGTGGAGAAGAAAAAAATTAATTACGGGTGCTATTATTCATCTACCTCTGGGTTAAACTGAACAGTGAGATCAAAATGGTTTGTTTGTTCAATTTGTTTTTTAGTGAAGTACTTGTTTGTTTTGTTTTGGGGTAGTTTCTTTGGGGGGATTTAGGGCAAAGCAGAGTGGAAATGACTTGTTTCTTCCATGTAATCCTGTAATAACTACAAGTTTGTTATAGTCTTTTGGTTCCCACAAAGAGGTCTGTATTCTGTGTGTGGGTGTGTGTTGGGAGTAGGGAGACAGGAAGTGAAAACAGGGGAACTGAGCCTTGAGAAAGTGCAAGAAGGGAAACAAGGCATGCTGTGGTGAAAAGTGAAATAGAGAGAAATAAATATAGCAGAACCTGGGAAAGGGACGAGGAACTCACAAAGGACAATGGGAAGAAAGCATAAAGATATGTAACACAGTCAATCAGAAGGAGTTAGAGCTGAGCTCAATCTTCAAAAATATCGAATCCATCCCCTTTATATCAAAGATGAGGGAACAATTAGTAAATTGTTAAGGTCAGAGCTAAAACTAGTACCTTGCTCTCCTGTCCTATGAAGTACATGGCAATGTGCAATGAGTGGAGGTCAGGGGGTGGGGGAGAGTTCTGAGCTAAGACAGGACAGTGATATGATTTTCCTGTTCACTATTGTTAGAGAGTAGTATTTTTAAGTGGCAAAATCATGCCTCTGATACAAATATAAGATGAATATGCATCGCTGATTTTAACTCATTAATTGTTGAGGGAACCAGCATGTTATAGGTTGCAAGAATTCAAAGTAACACACATATACATATGTATAACATAGATACACAGACAAGGAATCCTGAAATGAATTAAACAAATGCAACATGACATAGATTTTATTGAACTCATTAATTATTAAGGGAACTTGATAAGAAGTTACAACTGGTTGAAAGGAGAATTCAAAGAACCATACACTTACATAGGGACATAAGGAATGCTGAAATGAATTTTAACATTAAAAACACATGCAATATGAATCTATCCACAGGCAACAATCAATTGCTTCTATCTGACACAACTAATTTGCATTTGTATGGACAAGAATCATTTGCATTGTTTTCAGCTGTCTACAAATTATAGCATTGTGAAAGAGCTCAGAAACAGTAAAGGGCAGATACGATCAGGAAGGGTATGCTGAAGACGATACACAATAATCTTATTTATTTTCTAGTCCAAAAAGTCTTGCATAATTTCTCCCAATGGAAGTGCATAATTGGAGCTGAAAAAGACACTCCTTCATCTCTTTTGGCTCACGAAAGGGATGAAACGCAGCTGATGAAATGGGAGGAGTCGGTGGCACAGTGAAGGGCCTCCTGCAGGCACCTGTGGCCAGGGTGCTGCTTGCTGCCACCTCCTCTGACAGACACGTGTCCCCAGCATTGCTCTAGGTCCCATATTGGGCTACCCTCTCCCTATTCAAAGTCTAGGGCAGGGGCATCAAGTTGGCCCAAGTCCCATACTCTCAGTCCAGCTGTCTTGGGCTAGGAAAAAGGACTATCTGGTCATTTGGTTTTACTCTGGCAAGCCAAGACTCACACTTTGGGGCTCCAAATAGGAAGGACATGTGGTATGTTGAGTAGTAAAAAAAGCAAATATTTACTGCAGTTACTTTACTAGGGATACACAAAACAATTGAAGAGGCGCTAAGCTTTTTCCGGAGAAAGATAACACAACGAAGTGGTTAGAGTAAGGGCATTAGACCCAGACGCACCTTCAGTCTATGCTGAGCTCCACCATTTACTAGCTAAGTTATTGTGAAAAAGCTACAAACCACTCTGAATTCCAGCTGTTTCATTTACATTACTGTTACTATCTATCTCACAGATATTCAAGACTCTGCAGGATCTGGTCCGTTGTTTCCATGACCTTATCTGCTTCTGCTCTTCCCGTGTTTACTCTGCTCCAGCCCTCCTGGCGTACTTGTTCTTTGAGTACACAAACACTGTCCTGCCTCGGGTCCTTTGCACATGCTGACTTAAGACGTCTTATTAAAGACACTTATTTCCTGTTAAAGACCCTCATCATTTCTTTCCTCACCTCTTCATTCAGCACTATTCTCAAATGTCACCTTGGCTTTGGTCATGTCTTCTCTGATGACACTATTTTTTTTTAAATTAATTTTATTTTATTTTTAAACTTTACATAATTGTATTAGTTTTGCCAAATATCAAAATGAATCCACCACAGGTATACATGTGTTCCCCATCCTGAACCCTCCTCCCTCCTCCCTCCCCATACCATCCCTCT
>NW_011494686.1:232807-235101 GCF_000754665.1 Bison bison bison | reverse complement strand
GGAATTTACTCGACGTTTAAATGCTCTTTTGATGAATTTGTGGGGGAGAAAGTGTTCTCCCCGTCCTACTCCTCCGCCATCTTGGCTCCTCCCTCTGATGACACTATTGAAAATTATAATTCCTTCCACCTAGTACTACCTCTCCCTTCTTCCTGCTTCCTTTTTCTCCATAACATTTGTTACTTGTCTGTCTCCCTTCTCTAAACTGTAAGATCTGCAAGAGCAGGAAGACAAGTCTGTGTTTACACAGCCCTATCCCCAGCACCTGGAGCAACGTCTGGCATGTAAAAAAGGGCTCAGTGTACTTCCCTGGAGGTCCAGTGGTTAAGAGTCCACCTGCCAGTGCAGGGGACACGGGTTCGATCCCTGCTGGATGATTCCACATGCTGCAGAGCAAGTAAACCTGCCAGCCAAAACTACTGAGCCCATGCACCTAGTGCCTGTGGTCTACCACAAAAGAAGCCACCACGATGAGAAGCCCGAGCACTAAAATGAACGGGAGCTCCCACCTTGCCTCAACTAGAGAAAGCCCATGAAACAAAGAAGACCCAGAGCAGCCAAAAATTAAGAAGTTAAAAAACATTAAAAAGTTATTTTAAAAGTGCTCAGTAATATCTGTTATTTTAAAAGTGCTCAGTAATATCTGTTGTATGTATGAATGATTGCAAAGCACGTGACATACAGTAGGCACCAAATAAATGCTAGTTATCGCTAGTTTTTAGTCAGGCTTTTCTTTTCTCTTTCCCTGGCCAGCTCCCCGCAAGCTGACCTGCTTTTCCAGAGGACTTTTGATCTAATAATAGCATTTTTACCAGTCCAGAAACTTCACCTCCAAATTTCCCAGCTAATAACAGAAGATAGCCAAAATATTATAGTACTCGCGTTAGGAGTAACATTTGGAAGTTCATATTTATTCTGCTTCTTTTTCCATTAATGTATCTCAACTATGGTGTGGGGGTACCAGATGGTTTCTATGGAAGCTGGGCAAAAGCTTGCAGAATTACCTAGAAAGCATGTTTTGAGGCACCAGAGAAACATAACATCTGGATATTAGGAAAGCTCCCTATTTAGGATTTCCCAGAGAAACAGATTATTTATGTGTTTATTATAAGGAGTTGGTTCACATGTTTATGGAGGCTGATAAATCCCCAGATCTGCAGGGTGAGTTGACAATGGGGAGGCCCAGGAGAGCCAATGGTGTAGTTTTCCAGTCTGAGGGCTGGCAGGCTGGAGACCCAGACAGGCTGATGTTTAAGTTGAAGTCTACAGGCAGGAAAAAAGGCAATGTCCCTGCTAAAAGGCTCCAGACAGGGATTCTTTTCTTCCTTGGGGTATGGTCGGCCTTTTTGGTCTATTCAGGACTTCAACTGATTGGGTAAGGCCCACCCACATTAGGGACACCCACACGAGGGAGGACCATGTATTCTATCCGGCCTACTGGTCTAAATGTTCATCTCATCCACAGCCCTCCCACAGAAACCCCCAGAATAATGTTTGACCAAATATCAGGGCACCCTAGAGCCCAATCAGGTTGACATAAGATTAGCCATTGAAGTCACTCTTTTATATCCACCATTAATTCTTTTCTGTTGTAAAGAAAATAGTGGGCAACAAAATCTTGACTAAAAACAGATGTAGGTCAGCTACTTTAGAAAAAAGAAAAATAGTCACTCAGTCATGTCCAACTCTCTGCAGCCCCAAGGACTGTAACCTACCAGGCTCCCCTGTCCATGGAATTCTCCAGGCAAGAATACTGGAGTGGGTAGCCATTCCCTTCTCCAAGGGATCTTTCCAACCTAGGGATCAAACCCAAGTCTCCTGCATTTTAGGCAGATTCTTTACCATCTGAGCCACCAAGGAAGCCCATTTTATATAGGTAAATCCTATTTAGTGTATGTGTGAAGGCTCAGCACTGAAATTAGCAAGAGAGACTATAAGCAAAATAAAATCAAGACTGTGAAACTGCATTCTAGTTACTAATTAGAGATTTGGTCTTTAGCAATTTATCTTTTGAGAATTTTCTGTTTTCTTTTGAAAGCTAGATGATTTTTATTTTTTTTACTCCCCATTTTATCAATTTATTTTTTATTTAAAATTATTTTGTTTAAAAAAATTTTTTTTATTGAAGTATAGTTGATTTACAATATTGTGTAAATTTCAGGTACGATTCAGTTATATATATATATATATATATGTATATATATTCATTGGAGAAGGCAGTGGCACCCCACTCCAGTACTCTTGCCTGGAAAATCCCATGGACGGAGGAGCCTGGTGGGCTGCAGTCCGTGGGG
>NW_011494686.1:231519-232707 GCF_000754665.1 Bison bison bison | reverse complement strand
GTTGTCCATTTTATTGGCATATAATTGTTGATAATAGTCTCTTATGATCCTTTGTATTTCTGTGTTGTCTGTTGTGATCTCTCCATTTTTGTTTCTAATTTTATTGATTTGATTTTTCTCCCTTTGTTTCTTGATGAGTCTGGCTAATGGTTTGTCGATTTTATTTATCCTTTCAAAGAACCAGCTTTTGGCTTTGTTGATTTTTGCTATGGTCTCTTCTGTTTCTTTTGCATTTATTTCTGCTCTAATTTTTAAGATTTCTTTCCTTCTACTAACCCTGGGGTTCTTCATTTCTTCCTTTTCTAGTTGCTTTAGGTGTAGAGTTAGGTTATTTATTTGACTTTTTTCTTGTTTCTTGAGGTGTGCCTGTATTGCTATGATCTTTCCCCTTAGGACTGCTTTTACTGTGTCCCACAGGTTTTGGGTTGTTTTGTTTTCATTTTCATTCGTTTCTATGCAAATTTTGATTTCTTTTTTGATTTCTTCTGTGATTTGTTGGTTATTCAGCAGTGTGTTGTTCAGCCTCCATATGTTGAATTTTTAATAGTTTTTCTCCTGTAATTGAGATCTAATCTTACTGCATTATGGTCAGAAAAGATGCTTGGAATGATTTCTATTTTTTTGAATTTACCAAGGCTAGCTTTATGGCCCAGGATGTGATCTATCCTGGAGAAGGTTCCATGTGCGCTTGAGAAAAAGGTGAAATTCATTGTTTTGGGATGAAATGTCCTATAGCTATCAATTAGGTCTAACTGGTCTATTGTATCATTTAAAGTTTGTGTTTCCTTGTTAATTTTCTGTTTAGTTGATCTATCCATAGGTGTGAGTGGGGTATTAAAGCTCCCACTATTATTGTGTTATTGTTAATTTCTCCTTTCATACTTGTTAGCATTTGTCTTAGATACTGCGGTGCTCCTGTGTTGGGTGCATATATATTTATAATTGTTATATCTTCTTCTTGGATTGATCCTTTGATCATTATGTAGTGACCTTCTTTGTCTCTTTTCACAGCCTTTGTTTTAAAGTCTATTTTATCTGATACGAGTATTGTGACTCATGGTTTCTTTTGGTCCCTATTTGCATGGAAAATCTTTTTCCAGCCCTTCACTTTCAGTCTGTATGTGTCCCCTGTTTTGAGGTGGGTCTCTTGTAGACAACATATGTAGCGGTCTTGTTTTTGTATCCATT
>NW_011494686.1:226176-231419 GCF_000754665.1 Bison bison bison | reverse complement strand
CTCCTGCATTTTAGGCAGATTCTTTACCATCTGAGCCACCAGGGAAGCCCATTTTATGTAGGTAAATCCTATTTAGTGTATGTGTGAAGGTTCAGCACTGAAATTAGCAAGAGAGACTATGAGCAAAATAAAGTCAAGACTGTGAAACTGCATTCTAGTTACTAACTAGAGATTTGGTCTTTAGCAATTTATCTTTTGAGAATTTGCTGTTTTCTTTTGAAAGCTAGATGATTTTTATTTTTTTAATCCCCATTTTATCAATTTATTTTTTATTTAAAATTATTTTGTTTTTAAAAAATTTTTTATTAAAGTATAGTTGATTTACAATATTGTGTAAGTTTCAGGTACAATTCAGTTATTATATATATGTATATATATTCATATATATTCTTTTTCCTGTAGAGATTATTACATAATATTGAGTAGAGGTCCTTGTGCTATACAGTAGGTCCTTGTTGGCTATCCATGCATAGTAGTGAGTATGTGTTAATCCCATCCTCCTAATTTATCCCTCCCTTCAAGCCCATGGGCTTCCGTGGTGGTACAGTGGTGAAGAATCCACCTGCCAATGCAGGAGATGCAGGAAATGTAGGCTGGATCCCTGGGTTGGGAAGATCCCTTGGAGAAGGAAATGGTGACCTTCTCTAGTCCTCTTGCCTGGGAAATCCCATAGACAGAGAAGCCTGGCGGGCTACAGTCCATGATGTTACAAAAGAGTCGGACACGACTTAGAGACTAAACCACTATAACCCAAGCCCCTCGATAATTTTAAAAAATCACTGGCCGCCCCAGGATCTTGGGTTCTTGATGAATGAACTGCAAGGGAAGTCCTGTGTGCCAGCCGACAATGTCACATACACACCCTCAAAGCTGTGTGTGTGGTATTGCCCATGTTTGCAACCCAATGACAAAAATAGTTCCTCCTGACCTTTATTTGCTCCCAGTGGAAAGTAAACAGAGTTTATTCTAGGAAATATCACGTCTTCGTCATGAATGTCCTCACGCCAACTCTCTTCCTGCCCAGGTTAATCTGCCCGCATCTGAAATGGCTTCACACCTCACCTGGTTAGCTTTGATTAAAGCGAATTATGTCACAGTATTACCTCAGCCAGACTATGGGAATTTAATCTTGTCATTTCCTTTTTTGAAGACTCAGCTCTGGTCTTTAAAAGAAATGCCAGTATTAGCAAACTGGTAAGAAAATGTGGAACACTGGAGTCTCCAGAATTCACATTTTATTGAAATCAGTGGATCAAGAGGACCCGAATACCGGTTTTACATTGCAGAATGAGAATAAGGAAGGTCAGAAGGAAAGGGGCATAGCTTTCCCCCTACTTTCCGCAGCCCCACCGTGAGGCTGGGATCGGGTGGGTGAGGAGCCAGGTCCAGTCCGCTGGTGGGAACGCCAGAGCACCACCTGCAGGCCCCGGGGAGCCACGCCCCGTGGAGGGGGGAGCCACGCCCCGGAGAGGGGGAGAGCCAAGCCCCGGGTGGGGGGAGCCAAGCCCCGGGTGGGGGGAGCCAAGCCCCGGGTGGGGGGAGCCACGCCCCCGGTGGGGGGAGCCACGCCCCCGGTGGGGGGAGCCACGGGGCAAGTGAACCTCCTCTTTTAACCGACTCTATCCTCCCCTACCTCTCCCCAAGGTCCTCAGATATGCTTTGTGTTTTCTGATAGAACAACATTCCTTTAGTTTGAATTTTAGATGCAAAATTAACTTAAAAAAATAGATCCATGGCTCTCCTATATTATTAAACCACTGCCGTACGGTTGGGTCATTGGAATGAATTCCCTTTATTAGGAAAGATGTTTATGCCCATATATAGAAAGTCAGTGCTGCTAAATCTGCTAAAGGAAGCCTGATTGCCAAAAGGAGTCAGAGTTCAGAAAAGAATATTGAATTTATTGAAAAGTTTAAAAATGGACCAAAAAGTTTACACAGTGTATTAGTAATGGTTGTCTTTGGTATTTTAATTTTCATCTACGTTTATCTGCCCCCCCCTCAATAATGAGTGTTATTTTTGTAAACAGGAAAAAACAATACTAAAACATTTACAAAACAAGCCATTTTATTTTAAGCAAATGCACATCAGTGAACACCAGCACAGTGAAAGCTTCTGGGAAACAAAATCAAAGCAAGTTTCAGCTGAGAAGATATTGAGTGTCTGTTTTCACAGAACTTCAGCCCAAGAATTGCAGAAAATTCTGCCTCCTTAGGTAAAGCTTACATCTCACTTCATTGTTAAATAAGAGATTTCCTTATCACAGTTAGAATGTTATTAATTTTATTACTTTGTTTTGCTTTCCATAACTTCTTAGAAGCTAAATATTGTATTAAGTGAGACTTGGTTTGCAAATTATTTTCCTTATTAGAAAAGACCCAATTTCCTTGAATAATAAAGTGATTATCAGGAAAAAGCAGCATATACTATTTCCCTCATTACTGTGACATAATCTCCCTTGCCTTGGCCCATCTATTGTAGAATTGTCTAGATGCCCAGGATTTCTGGTGAGCTCAGTTTTACTGTATACCAAATTTATGAAGATGATAATGATAATACTAACAACAGTGACATGTGATTACAACAGCAGTAGCATGTGCTTAGCGTTTTACAGTTTACAGAGCACTTGTGTACATATTCTCAAATGATCCACAAGAGCTTTATGTCCAGATAAGGCAACTGATTCTGAGTGATCAAGAGGTCAGCCCAGAGTCAGCAAAACATGATGGACTCAAAAAAGATCCTACACATTAGAATTAGACAGACTTGGATTCAAAACCAAGGCCAAGTATGTACTAACTGGCAAACAACCATTTCTGCACTTAGAGACCCGTTTTCTTCCCCGTTCCTAAGGATGTCTTGAGATAACGAATGTTAAGTGCCTGCAGTAGATTGCCAGGTACAGAGTGGGTTCTCAATAAAACTTAGTTCTCCTCCTTTTCTCCTTCTACCACCTGTATCCTGGTTTCCAAGCATCGTTTGAGAAATGGAGCTCTTGGTCATGGCCTGTGTGGCCTCTCTGTGCTTTCTTGCTAATCATACTGATGAACTCTTGGGCACCGTCACAGTCTGGTAGATCAGGACCCCAGGAGAACCAGGGTGCTCACTGTTGGCACCTTGCACAGTGCCTAGCCCATGGGTCCTCGATACACATTTGTTACGTGAATTATTGAGCCAATGCACATTTGGTTCCTGGACACAGCACTTGGAACATCCCAGGGTGCCTGACCCGTGTGGGAGTTTGCTCTGGTTGGTTAGTTGCACAATGGCCCGTGAAGCACCCCTACTCGCTTTCTGCCTGCTTTCTGCTTTTCCAGTAGAGATCAGATTTCCCTTTCTATTAATTGAATGTCTGATGCTGGTGACAACAGCCCTCTTTCCCATACCCCAGGAGCGGTAGCCCCTTGACATGGTGGCAGAGGTGGGATAGATACGAACGTCCTCCACTTGAACAGCCATGAGCAGGATCTGAAAGATGAGGGGTTTCTGAGGGTATGTTTCTTCATCCAGGCTTGTTGCCCCTTGTGAGCCCTGAGGAAAGTAGAATGCTTTTTTATTTTTTTTTCCAGTTCATTCATTTAAAAATTTTTTTAAAATTCATTTGCCAGTAGTTGCTTCCCATTTTCCACTCCTGGACCATTTTCATCAGTTTTGAGACCTTTAATTGAATTGAGTCTGCTTTCAGCACAGGGCAAAAAGAATTAGCACAAATACTGATGAAGTATTTGTGCTAATTTGTCAGTATAAATACTGACATCAGTGTATAAGGACAGCCTAAGAGACCGACCACTAAAGAAGACAGGCTTTATATCATTTGTTGCAAGATCCTTCTGTCGATGTCTTGAATCCTGCTTCTCTATTTTAAAAAATTCACTGGCTCTTAAAAAAAAAATATTTATTTTATTGATTTACTTGACTGTTCTGTTCTTAACTGTGGCATGCAGGATCTTTAGTTGCTACAAGCAAACTCTTAGTTGAGGCGTGTGGGATCTAGTTCCCCGACCAGGGATGGAACCAGGGCCCCATCAATTGGGAGCTTGGAGCCTTAACCACTGGACCACCAGGGAAGTCCCATTATTGTGACTTTTGGAACCACTTTTCAGGCTTTTGTATTTAAATATCTATCAAAATAACAGATTTATAGAACATATGATAATTTATAGTGTACTTTCAGATACAGTGTCTTGCTTATTTTTTCACAGCAACCTTATGTTCAGATAAAGCAAGTGTTACAGAATCTTTACATCATAGGTGAATAATCTGAGTTTCAGAAAAGTTCAGATATTACCCAAGCTCACTCAACTGTTTTGCGGTAGACCTTAAATTTGAGTTGAGGTATTTTGCTTCTAGAACCAGGATTGTATATCACGTTTCATGTAGTATTTATGTATTCATGACGTTTTGTCTGTGCTGTTTTGAGATGGTCACCCCTCCTGGTCTTTCTGCCCCAAGTAAAGCTACAGAAAACTGGTAGAACTTTTGAAATCAAAGAGAACCTTGTGCACTTCTGAATCTGGGGGGCTGAATGTGTGAATGGGAAAAAAACTACAATTTTATAGTCACTCACTTCCAACTGGACAATTACAATTCCTTCAATTATGAACATAGGCAACACACCTCAGTAGTTAGCAAAAAAGCAAAATGGCTGTCTGGGAGGCCTTACAAATAGCTGTGAAAGGAAGAGAAGTGAAAAGCAAAGGAGAAAAGGAAAGATATAAACATCTGAATGCAGAGTTCCAAAGAATAGCAAGAAGAGATAAGAAAGCCTTCTTCAGCGATCAGTGCAAAGAAATAGAGGAAAAAAACAGAATGGGAAAGACTAGGGATCTCTTCAAGAAAATCAGAGATACCAAAGGAACATTTCATGCGAAGATGGGCTCGATAAAGGACAGAAATGGTATGGACCTAACAGAAGCAGAAGATATTAAGAAGAGATGGCAAGAATACACAGAAGAACTGTACAAAAAAGATCTTCACGACCCAGATAATCACGATGGTATGATCACTCATGTAGAGCCAGACATCCTGGAATGTGAAGTCAAGTGGGCCTTAGAAAGCATCACTGTGAACAAAGCTAGTGGAGGTGATGGAATTCCAGTTGAGCTATTCCAAATCCTGAAAGATGATGCTATGAAAGTGCTGCACTCAATATGCCAGCCAATTTGGAAAACTCAGCAGTGGCCACAGGACTGGAAAAGGTCAGTTTTCATTACAGTCCCAAAGAAAGGCAATGCCAAAGAATG
>NW_011494686.1:219661-225430 GCF_000754665.1 Bison bison bison | reverse complement strand
ACTCTTGAGAGTCCCTTGGACTGCAAGGAGATCCAACCAGTCCATTCTGAAGGAGATCAGCCCTGGGATTTCTTTGGAAGGACTGATGCTAAAGCTGAAACTCCAGTACTTTGGCCACCTCATGCGAAGAGTTGACTCATTGGAAAAGACTCTGATGCTGGGAGGGATTGGGGGCAAGAGGAGAAGGGGACGACAGAGGATGAGATGGCTGGATGGCATCACTGACTCGATGGACGTGAGTCTCAGTGAACTCTGGGAGTTGGTAATGGACAGGGAGGCCTGGTGTGCTGCGATTCATGGGGTCGCAAAGAGTCAGACACAACTGAGCGACTGATCTGATCTGATCTCATGATTTTGTGATCAGTAGAAATCACGAGTATTTTCATGCCATATTACAGTTATTGGTAGGTCTCTCAAACTATCACCTCTACTCATCACTACCTTGAAATGACGATAGTTACTTGACCTGCCACTAGATTTTATTATTTAATGTGCTAATACAGAAGATATATATTGCTATATCACAAATTCATTTTTAAAAAATATTCTTTTTTTCTGAGTATCTTTATTTTTAAAAAATTATTAAAAATTTTTAATTGGAGTATAGGAGACTGGGATTGACATATACACATTACTATATATAAAATACATAACTAATACACTACTATATATAAAATAGATAACTACTTATTAGTAGTTATCTACAGCATAGCGTAGGGAACTATACTCAATACCCTGCCTATGTGGGAGATGAATCTTAAAAAGAGTGGAGATATATATATATATATATATAAAATATATGTATAACATTCACTTGGCTGTAAACCTGAAATGAACACAACATTGTAAATCAATTAAATATTCTGGGGCTTCCCTGGTGGCTCAGGGGTAAAGAATCCACTTGACAATGCAGGAGACACAGATTCAATCCCTGGTCTCGAAGATCCCACATGCCCTGGAGTAGCTAAGCCCATGCACCACGATTGAGAGTGTGTTCTAGAGCCGAGGACCTGCAACCGCGGAGCCCACACAGCCTAGAGGCTGTGCTCAACAACAAGAGAAGCCACCACCAAGGAGCCCGTGGCCGCAGGTAGAGAAAGCCCACATGCGGCACAGACAAAAATAAATGAATAAAATTATTTAAAAGTGTCCCGATAAGTGTATTTTAGTGTAATTGGTATTCATATATTATACTACGGTATTCTATGTATTATATGTATTGGTATTCTATGTATTGTATGTAATTGGTATTCTATGTATTATACTATTGTTTTTCTTTTTAGAGAATGCAGAGTTGATCCCTAAAGCAGAATTCTACCCCTGAGTAATGTGTACTGTCATATATGTAGGTGAGGATATACGTGTGCATACAGATACACAGGCATGTCTATTGGAGTTTTTATATTTTCCCTAGAAATACATTCCATACGTTTTCAAAAATGCATTTAAGAATACTCTTCACTGGCCTTCCAAAAGGATGCATGACCCCTAAAATATTAAGAGCACTTGCTGAAGTTTGAATGTTTGTGTGGCCCTCCAAATTCCTAATCTGAAGCCCTAAACCCCAATGTGATGGCCTGCAGAGGTACAGCCTCTGGGAAGTAACTAGGCTTAGAGGAGGCATGGAGAGTCCAGCCCCCGTGATGGAATTAATGCATTTACAAGAAAAGGAGGATGGCTCGCTCTGTCTCCACCAGGTGAGGAAACACCAAGCAGATAGATGGCTGTCAGCAAGCCGGGAAGTGACTCTTACCAGACACCCAGTCTGCAAGTACCTTGATCTTAGCCTTCTCAGCTCTAGAACCATGAGAAATAGTTTTGTTTTTTTTTTTTAGCCATTGAGCCTATGGTATCCTGTTGGAACTCAGAGAGAGACAGCCCCTCGTACTAAGAACTAGTCAAGTTGGAGCTGTTGGCACAGTGTCCGTTGGGTGAAATATCCCATATTCAGTTCTCACAAAAATGTTTGTAATACCACTTAGCAATATTTTGATATTAAAGTTGTTTCCAACTAGCTATTTGCCCTATATCAGACTCAGCAAGTTCTAATATATGAGAATTAATACATTAAACTCTTAAACTATCTAGGACAACAAACTGAAGTGCTTTCTTGGGAGCAGGACTTCAAAAAAACTTAGCTGACCCATTGCCTCATAGGCCTTGGCGTCTCGACAGATAATTCCTCCCTTTGGTAAAGATTCTAAAGACGTATCGAATGGCTTAGTGTCTCACTTTTTTTTTTTTCTTAATGTTCTGTGGGTTTGTGTGGAGGGATGTTTCTTCCTTTAAATGTCATTTTATTTATTTTTTCTCCACATATAAACATTTCTCCTTGGAGAGATCAAAAGATATAAATTGTTATTGATTTATTTATCTTGAATGCTTTTATTTGGCCTTGTATGCATGCTGAGTGCTCACAGAAGGTATTAGATTAATGAGTCTGGAGACTGAAGTCTTTTGTTTATCTACTTATTTGGGAAACTGAAGATCTCTAAGTCATTTAGTATAAACTTGCCTGCACTATGTAGTTAATTGCCTCAAACTTGACCCAGGAAACTCTAGAGCTTCATCTATGAGTCCATGTTAGGGCCATAAAAACACTAGCTACTACTCCAAATCATTGTATGAAAAGGGCCATCCTTCCTTTTCTCTTCAACTTTTTACTCTCTCTCCTGGTATTTCCAGGAGGCCACAGATTGGTTATTTTGTGACCTTCCATCTTTTAAATACTGAAGATGGCCAGAACCATTTCCTCTTCAGCCCTTCAAAAATTCACTTTTTTCTTCCTTTACCTCTTAGCCCTTATGTACCTATTTTCTCTGTGTTCCTGGTACTTACCAATTACTTCCTGAATTAAACAGAAAAGAAAATAAGGAGATTTCTAGTAATATTCTGTGAAGCTCCTATCCTTATAATAGGAAGGGGAGACCTTGGTCCTTCTGGCTCCATTTCTACAAGAGAAGCTTTTATCCATTACATTTCTGTCTGAACACTTCCAGTATAACTTCACTTGAACAAAGGGTTCTGTGGGTAAAGGAATTTAAAAACTGTTGAACTAGAGAAAGTTCTTGCTCTGTCCATTGAAAATAGTGTTATTTCTATAAATAATTGGATACTGTTATGTCTTGCTTTCCTTGTCAATTTTCATTTATGAATTTGCCAGAAAAAAAACTTGGGAAATCAGTGGTTTGTTTGAAAAGTCACGAAGTAGGAGTGACTTTGAATAATGGTCCTCACGTCATGTTTCATTAGTCAAATCCACTTCTCACTAACTGACACAGTATACCAAGAGAGAACTAAATAATGTTGTCCTTCACAAAAGAAATTTCTCAGAAAAAAATATGTTCATGTACAAGAAAGTCCTAGGACTCTGAACAGCTTCTAATAAATCATTTCAATAAAATTGCTGTGTATGTTAGAGAAACAAATGGAAGTCTCTTCTCCCTTAAGGGCTTTGTTGTTGTTCAGTAGCTTCAGTTATGTTGCAACCTCATGGACTGTAGCCCACCAGGCTCCTCTGTCCATGGGATTTCCTAGACAAGAATACTGGAGTAGGTTGCCATTCCCTTCTCCAGGGGATCTTCCTGACCCAGGGATAGAACCTAAGTCTCCTGCATTGACAGATGGCTTCTTTACCACTTAAGGGCTTTACCAGGTAATAAAGTATCACCTAAACTTTTTGTCTTTTTGATGGGGGTGGAGTTTATGAAGATGTACAGATAGAAAGCAAAAAATAATAAGCTAAATCAGAAAATTACTTTCTCCCCCACTCAGATTTATAGTGTTCATTTATCTTTCACTATATAAACCACATCCTTTGGCTCAAGAAAAATAGACCTTAAAAATAGTTGACTTTCCTGGTGAGTGATGTTCATCTGTGCAATGGGAAACTTCACTAACTCTGAAGACTGAGAACTTAATTGATACCAAAGTTTGTTTTTAAAATAAGTTCACGTAAGAAACATTGTGGAATATTAAAGGCGAAGTTCACAAGCGCACCAGAAATGTATTACTTTAGTGTTTAACTTAAGCTCTGGGGCTAGAAGGTAAACGAATTATAACAGACTGGGTTGTTTTGAAGTCAGTATACTACTCACAGGGTCTCCCTGGTGGCTCAGATGATGAAGAATCTGCCTGCAATGCAGGAGACCTGGGTTTGATCCCTGGGTCAAGAACACCCCCTGGAGGAGGAAATGACAACATGCTCCAGTATTCTTACCTGGAAGATCCCATGGAGAGAGGAGCCTGGTTAGCTACAGTCCATGGGGTCACAGAGTCAGAACGGAGCCACTAACACTTTCACTTTCACACAGCTCACATATTTTATTTAAACATTTGTGATGAATATAAACCAGATTTTGGCTGAAATAGACATCTGTTTCCTCTTCTTCTCAAAGTCCCAAAATAATAAAAAAATACATTTTATAAAAAATAAGACCAAAAGAAAAAAATCACTGGAAGGTGAAGAGAAGGACTATCAGCAGCAAACCAGAAGATCTGGAGAGTTTCAGATTGATAGAAGGCAGAAGGCATAGTATTGATGGAAAAAGCATAGCAGTAGAAAAACATAAGAATGTAACGGCAAGGAATTTAAGAATATTTAATGGCACCCCACTCCAGTACTCTTGCCTGGAAAATCCCATGGATGGAGGAGCCTGGAAGGCTGCAGTCCATGGGGTCGCTGAGGGTTGGACACGACTGAGCAACTTCACTTTCACTTTTCACTTTCATGCATTGGAGAAGGAAATGGCAACCCACTCCAGTGTTCTAGCCTGGAGAATTCCAGGGACGGGGGAGCCTGGTGGGCTGCCGTCTATGGGGTCGAACACAGTCAGACACGACTGAAGCAACTTAGCAGCAGTATTGGTAGAAAAGGGCTTCCTTTATGACTCAGCTGGTAAAGAATCCACCTGCAATGTGGGAGACCTGGGTTCGATCCCTGGGCTGGGAAGATCCTCCAGAGAAGGAAAAGGCTACCCACTCCAGTATTCTGGCCTGGAGAATTCCATGGACTGTATAGTCCATGGGGTTCCAAAGAGTCAGACACGACTGAGCGACTTTCACTTTCACTTTCACTTTCACTGGGAGAAAAACATGCTGAAATGCCCAATGGGAAGCCAGGGCTGTTTCCATGGGTATGTGATCTGTATAGTGGCAAAGTCCCTGTGCTTAGAAGCAGCCTCAACTTGGTTTAATGCTCTGTTGTTGTCTTGAAATTCTTAATTTTAAAATGAAGAATCTTGCAGTTTTATTTTGCACCAAGACCTGCAAATTATATACTGGGTCCTTACATGGAACCACAGCCCGGCTCCAAATAGGAAAAGGAGTACGTCAAGGCTGTATATTGTCACCCTGCTTATTTAACTTCTGTGCAGAGTACATCATGAGAAACGCTGGGCTGGAAGAAGCACAAGCTGGAATCAAGATTGCCGGGAGAAATATCAATAACCTCAGATATGCAGATGACACCACCCTTATGGCAGAAAGTGAAGAGGAACTCAAAAGCCTCTTGATGAAAGTGAAAGAGGAGAGTGAAAAAGTTGGCTTAAAGCTCAACATTCAGAAAACGAAGATCATGGCATCTGGTCCCACCACTTCATGGGAAATAGATGGGGAAACACAGTGGAAACAGTGTCAGACTTATTTGTCTGGGCTCTAAAATCACTACAGATGGTGACCGCAGCCATGAAATGAAAAGACGCTTACTCCTTGGAAGGAAAGTTATGACCAACCTAGATAGCATATTCAAAAGCAGAGCATTACTTTGCC
>NW_011494686.1:218305-219516 GCF_000754665.1 Bison bison bison | reverse complement strand
TGGCGTCACTGCCTCGATGGATGTGAGTCTCAGTGAACTCCGGGAGTTGGTGATGGACAGGGAGGCCTGGCGTGCTGCGATTCATGGGGTCGCAAGGATTCGGACACGACTGAGCGACTGATCTGATCTGACCAGTATTCCTCTTCTACCCCTAAACTGGGGCGATGAGGAACAGTCATTTTACTCTTAGGCCCACAGTAACTGTTTTTAGTCAACAACGGGCTTGCATGAGGATCCTGGAGAGATTAGTCTGAACAAAAAAGTAGCACAGGATTTAAGATAATTGTCAACTTCTAAAATGAAACAAAACAAAATGAAGAAGAAGGAGGAGGAGAAGAAGAAGAAAAAGAAGGAGAAGAAGGAGAGGGAGGAGGGGAGGAGGGAGGAGGGAGGAGGAGGAGGAGGAAGAGAGGGAATGGAAGGAAGAGGAAGAAGGAGGAAGTTTTCCAGGGGGTAGAATGCACTAAGAAGTCCTTCATAATTTGATATTTGAAAGAGTTCTTGGCTCTTCACCCATACTGGCTGCTGGGAAACACACTGCTGTCCACTTACCCACTGTCAGATTTCAAGGGAGAGCCCACTGGAGAAAGGAACCCACACAACTAGAGAGAAAAACTGCCTCAGTAATACTGTGTTAACTAGTATTGTCCATCACTGATGGATATGAACAGATAGCAGCTTAGTAGACACAGGAAGAAAGCAGACAGTGAGAAATGGGAGACTAAAGTGGAATCAATAATCGATCCTGGACAAAAGAGATAGTTCAGAGAACAGAAGAGAATTTCTAAAATTCTGAAGACTATCCTCAGAGATATTTAACAAATTATTATGTCCATCAAAAACCAGGCTGCTATATAAAGGGAGAAAGTGGATTTCAAGAAAGAATACACAGAAATTTAAGAAGGAATGGTAAAATTTTAAAAACTTGTACACATGAGCTGAGTTATAAAATTAATGGGGAAAAAGATCAGTTTGAAAATTTAAGAATAAAATGAGATAATCCCTTAGAATTTAGAGCCAAAAAGACAAAAGAGATGAAAAAACATGAGAAATCTTTTTCTTATACCTTGCTTCCGTGAGTAAAATAAAAATATGATAATAATTAATACAGTTCCCTGAATCTTAAGGCCTTTGACTGTGTGGATCACAATAAACTGTGGAAAATTCTGAAAGAGATGGAAATACCAGAACACCTGACCTGCCTCTTGAGA
>NW_011494686.1:215891-218205 GCF_000754665.1 Bison bison bison | reverse complement strand
ACCAGAACACCTGACCTGCCTCTTGAGAAACCTGTATGCACGTCAGGAAGCAACAGTTAGAACTGGACATGGAACAACAGACTGGTTCCAAATAGGAAAAGGAGTATGTCAAGGCTGTATATTGTCACCCTGTTTATTTAACTTCTGTGCAGAGTACATCATGAGAAACGCTAGGCTGGAAGAAGCACAAGCTGGAATCAAGATTGCCGGGAGAAATATCAATAACCTCAGATATGCAGATGATACCACCCTTATGGCAGAAAGTGAAGAGGAACTCAAAAGCCTCTTGATGAAAGTGAAAGTGGAGAGTGAAAAAGTTGGCTTAAAGCTCAACATTCAGAAAACGAAGATCACGGCATCCAGTCCCATCACTTCATGGGAAATAGATGGGGAAACAGTGGAAACAGTGTCAGACTTTATTTTTTTGGGCTCCAAAATCACTGCAGATGGTGACTGCAGCCATGAAATTAAAAGATGCTTACTCCTTGGAAGGAAAGTTATGACCAACCTAGATAGCATATTCAAAAGCAGAGCATTACTTTGCCAACAAAGTTTCGTCTAGTCGAGGCTATGGTTTTTCCTGTGGTCATATATGGATGTGAGAGTTGGACTGTGAAGAAGGCTAAGTGCCGAAGAATTGATGCTTTGGAACTGTGGTGTTGGAGAAGACTCTTGAGAGTCCCTTGGACTGCAAGGAGATCCAACCAGTCCATTCTGAAGAAGATCAGCCCTGGGATTTCTTTGGAAGGACTGATGCTAAAGCTGAAACTCCAGTAGTTTGGCCACCTCATGCAAAGAGTTGACTCATTGGAAAAGACTCTGATGCTGGGAGGGATTGGGGGCAGGAGGAGAAGGGGACGACAGAGGATGAGATGGCTGGATGGCGTCACTGCCTCGATGGATGTGAGTCTCAGTGAACTCCGGGAGTTGGTGATGGACAGGGAGGCCTGGCGTGCTGCAGTTCATGGGGTCACAAAGAGTTGGACACGACTGAGCAACTGAACTGAACTGAACTGAATCTTAAAATGGAAAGGGCTCACAGAGGTCTGAGCAAATAACAATAAATACTAAAACAAAACAGAAAGAGCATTAATTTGTTTTGTTCACAGCTCTGCCACTTGCGCTTATATCACTTGTTCAGTAAAAACTTGCTGAATGAACAGATGAAAATATTCCCAGGAAGCCTCAAAACCAAGGAAAAAGAGAAAAATCTCAAATGTGACCAGAGAGAACAAAAGAACAGCATACTTCAAAAGAAGAAGCATTTGATTGTTAGTAAATGTCTCTTTCCTGTTGGCTCAGATGGTAAAGATTTGCCCGTAGTGCAGGAGACCTGGGTTCAATCCCTGGGCCGGGAAAATCCCTGGAGAAGGATATGACTGCCCACTTCAGTATTCCTGCCTGGAGAATCCTGTGGACAGAGGATCCTGGCGAGCTACAGTTCTTGGGGGTCGCAAAGAGTCGTACACGACTAAGTGATTATATTGATGGAAATTGAAACGTCTCTTCAACATCTGTGGATCCTGATGACACAAGCAATACCTTCAAAATTTTAAGGGAAAATTATTTTGTACCTTGTTCATTATGCAGCAAAATTATAATTTCCATTTAAAGAAAAAAAAATAAAAGCATTTCCAATACTTTCAAAAGGAAGACATTTTCTCCCATCTGAAAAAATTACCTGAGGATACTCACCAGGAAAAAAAACAAAAACAAAACAAAACAAAACAAAAAAAACCCACAAAAAACCTTAAGAGGATGACACTGAATCCAGAGGCAGTACCAGCCAGAAGTTCAATGCAAAGTGGCTGCAGGATGGCAGTTCTATAGAGGCTCAGAAAGCAATGCCCATAATAGAACAGGAAGACAGCAGCTCTGTAAAGAATGTCTTTAAGAAGCAAAGTATTTCCAACCACAGCTGGTGTGATTAAGAACACAGAGCATCTTCATATCATGAAAGCATATTTCTCTTCAGTTGTCAAAAAAATAAATGGAAGACAGGAAGTTAAATGCTTTGTCCCATCAGTTCAGTTCAGTTCAGTCACTCAGTCATGTCCGACTCTTTGCGACCCCATGAATCACAGCACGCCAGGCCTCCCTGTCCATCACCAACTCCCGGAGTTCACTCAGACTCATGTCCATCGAGTCAGTGATGCCATCCAGCCATCTCATCCTCTGTCATCCCCTTCTCCTCCTGCCCCCAATCCCCCCAGCATCAGAGTCTTTTCCAATGAGTCAACTCTTCACATGAGGTGGCCAAAGTACTGGAGTTTCAGCTTTAGCATCAGTCCTTCCAAAGAAATCCCAGGGCTGA
>NW_011494686.1:215517-215791 GCF_000754665.1 Bison bison bison | reverse complement strand
CTGGTTGTATCTCCTTGCAGTCCAAGGGACTCTCAAGAGTCTTCTCCAACACCACAGTTCAAAAGCATCAATTCTTCAGCGCTCAGCCTTCTTCACAGTCCAACTCTCACATCCATACATGACCACAGGAAAAACCATAGCCTTGACTAGACAAACCTTTGTTGGCAAAGTAATGTGCTTTTAAATATGCTATCTAGGTTGGTCATAACTTTCCTTCCAAGGAGTAAGCGTCTTTTAATTTCATGGCTCCCATACATAGTCCAAATACATACCA
>NW_011494686.1:214249-215417 GCF_000754665.1 Bison bison bison | reverse complement strand
TTCAGAATGGACTGGTTGGATCTCCTTGCAGTCCAAGGGACTCTCAAGAGTCTTCTCCAACACCACAGTTGTAAAGCATCAATTCTTCAGCGCTCAGCCTTCTTCACAGTCCAACTCTCACATCCATACATGACCACAGGAAAAACCATAGCCTTGACTAGACAAACCTTTGTTGGCAAAGTAATGTCTCTGCTTTTGAATATGCTATCTAGGTTGGTCATAACTTTCCTTCCAAGGAGTAAGCATCTTTTAATTTCATGGCTCCCATACATAGTCCAAATACATACCAAAGCAAATTTTACTTCCCTTTTGGTTTGTAGAGCAATTTCTAGGTAGTTCTGCCTGGTCCCATCTTGGCTGGAAGATGAGGCTTTCTCATTATGTTACTGCCATTCCACAAAGTGTTAAAGTCTCTAAAGGTTGATGAGCATTATTGCAACTGGATACTCATCGATGATGAGTGGAGAATCCTCCTTGATTCACGGCCTAAGTGAATTGATTTTGTTACTATTTGTTGAAAAGTTTTGTTTTTGTGTCTATAGTCATCAGGAATATTGACCTGTAGCTTTCTTTTCTTGTAGTGTCCTTGTCTGGCTTTGGTATCAAGGTTTTGCTGGCCTCATAAAGTGAGTTTGGAAGTTTTCCCCACTCTTCAAATTTTTTGAAGGAGTTTGAGAAGAAATAGTGTTGATTCCTTAAATGTTTAGTAGAATTTCACCAGTGAAACCATCTGATCCTGAGTTTTCCTTTGTTAGTAGGTTTTTGATTATTGATTGAAGCTCCTTACACAGTATTGATCTGTTCAAATTTTCTATTTCTTCGTGTTTCACTCCTGGTAAGTTGTATGTTTCTAGGAATTTATTCATTTCTTCTAGGTTATCCAGTTTCTTGGTACACAGTTCTTCACATTCATCTGTAATGATCCCTCACAGGACTGTTGTATTAGTTGTGATGTCTCCTCTTCCACTTCTGATTTTATCTGTTTGAATCTGCCAAGGCTCACTCTCACAACATGCTCACCATGTTGTGAGCATGCAAGGCAGCTGGCTGTGGGGTGGAGCATGTGTGGGTGAGGCGTGTGGCATGGGGCATGGTGTCTGAGGGCTGCTTGGGAACATCTGAGGCAAGTTGTCCCCAGGGCCTTGTGAACGGGATGTTTGAAGGAAAT
>NW_011494686.1:194326-214149 GCF_000754665.1 Bison bison bison | reverse complement strand
GATCTGCTTCCCTTTCATGCCCTCTGAGAGTCTTATCTGCCTCTCTCTCCGTCATTCTCTACTGCCCCCAGTCTTACCTCTGAGGATTCAGTACTCTGTTGGTGTGAGAGGGAAGTGGGCCTCTTTGGTAGCATCCTGCATAGCTGGAGAAGCCAGGTGCTCACTCACATGTTCCCTTCCCCTGCATCATCCATCACCTCCCCCCATGGGAGGAGTCACAGCTGAGAAGGGCTCTCCTGGCCCTAGGCTCTGCTGTCTCAGGAGGGGTTGTGTAGGTAAAGTCAGGCTGTTCCACTTACCCTCTCCCATGTGTCCAGACATGGATTTTTTTTTTTTTTTCCCCTTCAGGGCTGTGCTAGAACTTCTCTGCTGAAAACTTGGACTTCCATGAGCACTCTGTCATCTGTGGATGGCATGGGGTCATCACTGTCTAAGACAGTGTTCCCTAGGGGCTCCCAGTCCATGGCTGAGAGTAGTTGGAGCTGGTTCATGGGCCACTTCAGGTCCAAGATCTACAAGCCTATTACCCCATGCACAGAGTGGGAGGCAGGCCAAGACTTTTCCTGGGTCTCTCGGCATGTGATGCGGAACCCCACGGCTCCCACAAAGGCACTTTTGTCTGTGGGTGAATGCCACATTGTCTTTGAGGGAGGCAGTATGAGCGGGGGATGTCTTATTTGGCCATCTTGCTGATGTCACTCCTAGTATGACTCATTTTGGAGAGCTCTGAAACTTAGGGGCTGTTCCAAGTTGTTTGGTACTTGGTTCTTGGGTGATTAGAGCAAGGGATTAGTATCCCTGAGTGTGAGAGTCTGGTAAAGATGGTGTGGCCCTAGGTTAGCTGGTTTACATACGAAAGATGAGCTTTGCAGGTTGGTTGTTTTCTATCTTAGGAATTAGCTAATCCTAAAAAGGGGCAGTTGGGGCTTCATTGGTGGATAAGTGGTAAAGAATCTACCTGCAATTCAGGAGAAGTGAGTTCAATCCCCAGGTCAGAAAGATCTCCTGGAGGGGGAAATGGCTACCCACTCCAGTATTCTTGCCTGGAGGATTCTATGGGCAGAGGAGCCTGGAGGGCTACAGTCCATGGGGTCATGAAAGGGTTGGACATGACTTAGTGATTAAACAACAACAAAAGGGGCAGTAGGAGAAGAATAAAAATATATTTCTTTTATTTTACCTAACTGGGTTCATCCTGTTTAGTAAACTGATGCATTCATGTGGTGTCACTTGAGTAATGGGCCTGAGTTGCAGAGGAAAGATAGACTTTAATTTTTCCTTTTATACTCTTATAATTATTATCATGTTCATGTATTCCTTTCTAAATTAACAAGTATCATTTCATGGAAAAGATAATCTTGCAAATGAAAAAAAAAAGAGAACAAAGAAAAAGTTTGTAGAATCCATATTTTTGGGTTTCTCAATGCAAAAGACTTCATAAAAATTGCTACTGTCTCTCTTTGAGGAAAACTTTGCATCTGATCTTTTGATGCTATTAAGCATTGATCAAGCTCTCAGAGTGGGAACAAGTCCCTTCCTTCCTTTCTCTCTTTCCCTCTCTCTCTCCTCCCTCCCTCCTTCCTTCCTTCCTTAAATTCTCTGCTGTTTTTCCCTTAAGCAGATTTTCAGTGACCTGAGTACCATTGGAAGTAGATCTAGCATAACTACAGTGATGGCTGAGGGTTGTCATCTTAAGGAGGACACATTTATTTGAATGTGAAAATGAGCACTATTAATTAATAATTATCCTGGGACAACAGGCATAAACTGGAATAGTTTTGGTTGAACGGGGACATCTGTTCACTCTAAGCAAAGCTCTTCTTCGCTGAATTGCGCGTAGTTGAGGAATAAACGTCAAACTCCTCAGAAAGGCACACAGCCCAGTGAGATAGCCCCTAGGTAGGGCGTCCTCTTGGGTCACTCCATGCTTCCAGTGCCTACTTGGGCATCATGTAACTGCTCGCAGAGCCATCCCTGACCAGGTACCGGCCCACTTGCAAGCTGTACTCAACCCAGTGCTTGCTTTGGGGCTGCCCATGCTCCTCCCTTCCTGGGATGGCCTCTTTCTACCCAACAATGATGCCTTTTCCTACTTTGAGATTGTGCTGAGACTTCTCTGGTGGTCCAGTGTTAAGACTCCATGCTCCCAATGCAGGGATCACAGGTTTGTTTTCTGTTTGGGGAACTAAGATCTCACATGTCATAGGGCTCGGCCTTAAAAAAAAAAAAATTGTTAATTTCCTTCATAGAGGCCTTGGGTGCCCTCCTGTGTAACCTCATGCTACACTGTGCTTATTTTTTGTAACTTTTCATTTTGTTTTGGCAGTCACTTAACAGTGTTGTGATAGTTTCAGTTTCCGGTGAACAGCCCACATATACATGTATCTATTCTCTCCCACTCCCCTCCCATCCAGGCTGCCACAGAAGTACACGGTGCTTATTATTCTTATTCTTCTCTGCCACACTGTTTATACTTGTCTATCGAATTCTTTGTCTCTCCACTAGCCTATGAGGTCCTCCAGGGCAATAGGTGACTTTGTCTGCTCCTGACACACTATTAGGCTCTTAAATATTTGTTGAATGAATGAGTGAATAATACACCTCAGATACACTTTCTTAAAAGCACAGAGAGTCTTTAAAAGGCAGCATGAGTTATTCTTGCCCAGAAAGCCATGGGTGTATCCGCCTAGAACATCCTTTCTGCTTTTCTTTAGATCTTAACAATGTCGTTAACATAAAACATGCTAATCAGATTAAATAATTATTTGGGGAGGATGGGTATTGGAAACACTGATATTTGAGACCTAGTTTTCAAGATCAGTTCTTTCCTGGTTTCATTTTTTTCCTGAAACCCCTTCGAATGCTGGGTGACTCAGGGCTCAGGTTTTGAGTTTTAATTATTGTGCTTTTTTCCAGACATCTAGCAGTTTGAGTTGCAATCTGCTAGCCAGAAGCTGAGCTAGTTATACATATATATATATATATGGACATTCCCTGGATTTAAAAGGATTAATGATTCTATAATTGTGGAAGATATCTAGATAAGAAAGGCATTATTGTAAGAAGTATAGAAGTAAGCGCCTTCAGTTTAGAGTAGGGTGAATATTACCGTATTTCCCAGCCTCTGATTTTGTAACTCAAAGGGAACTTAAAATTCTGATCTGTTAGAGTATGTTGTTGCTAGAAAGAGAAATAACTTAAATATCCATCAGTAAATTGCTAGCTAACTAACTTCTAGTAAATCCACACAGTGGAATATTATGCAGTCACTTAAATTAGTAAACTATATCTTTAAGTGCTGGACTGGAAATAGGTATAAAATATATTAAATGGAAAAATGTAGATGATATGTAAAGTATGACATGCTTTTTGTTAAAACTATATAAATGTGACAAGATATAAACATTCAAACTTGTTATTTTTTAAGCTTTTCATTTTTAGATAACTGTAGAGTCTTGTGCAGTTGTAAAAAGTAGTGACCTCCTACATCCTTTCTCTGTCTCCTCCAATGGTAACAGGCTGTATAATTACAGCACAATGTTGAAACCATGACACTGACATCAATACAGTATATTGACCTTATTCAGAGCAAACTAACCTTAAAATTTTATTTATTTCTTTGTTTTTGGCTGTGCTGGGTCTCCGTGGCTGTGCCTGGGCTTCCTCTGGTTTCCGCGAGTGGGGGCTGCTCTTCCTCGCGACGCACACGCTTCTTGTTGCAGTGGCTTCTCTTGTGGGGCTCTCTTACTGTGGGGTTCAGCAGTCGTGGTGCACAGGCTTGGCTGCCCCTCGGCAGGTGGAATCTTCCCAGACCAAGGATCGAACTTGTGTCCCCTGCATTGGCAGGTGGATTCTTAACCACTGGACCACCAGGAAAGTCGCCAAAGTATTTCAAATTAATTTATGTTTTAATGAAAATGACTCATGTACATTTAAAAGATCAGTACTAAAACCTTACTACTCTTAAGTATCAATACAAAAAGACTTAGGTTCTAGTTATCTATCGATGTACAACAAAGTACTCCAACGTGTAAATGGTTAAACCAACTGTGATTTTATTATCTCATGATTTGCAGATGAGGAACTCAAGCAGGGCTTGGCTGGGTGATTCTTCAGTTCCACGTGGTATTGACTGGTGGTGATCAGCCTGTGTCCGGTCCAGTCTGGCTGTTTGAAGACTGTCTTGTTCAGATGTTTGGTGTCTTGGTGGAGTGACCAGAAGGTTGGGCTTGGCTGGTTATTTCTCTCTCAATGCTGTCTCAGGGTCTCTCTGTGTGGTCTCTTGAGGGAGGTGTTGGTCTTTTTCCATGTTGGTTCAGGGATTAATGAGCCCACACTGGAAACTTCTAATCTTAAAAGCCAGGACCGGAAATGGTAGAGTGTCAGGCCTATTACTGGGAAGCAGTTACAGGCCAGTCCGAATTCATTCATGGGGAGGCAAAATATATCCCAGCCCTCCGTGGGAAGACTTTCAATGACTTTGTGATGATCTTTAATACACCACAGCTAATAAAAAAGACCCTGCCCCTCCTTTTCCTCTCTTGAGACCTACTCCCCAGTTGTTGTTCAGTCGCTGAGTCCTGCCTGGCTCTTTGTGACCCCATGGACTGCAGCACACCAGGCTTCCCTGCCTTTCACTGTCTCCTGGAGTTTGCTCAAACTCATGTCCATTGAGTCAGTGATGCCATCCAGCCATCTCATCCTCTGTTGTCGCCTTTTCCTCCTGCCTTCAGTCTTTCCCGGCATCAGGGTCTTTTCCAACAAGTCAGCTCTTCACATCAGGTGGCCGAAGTATTGGAGCTTCAGCTTCAGCATCAGTCCTCCCAATGAATATTCAGAGTTGATTTCCTTTAGGATGGACTGGTTTCATCCCCTTGCTGTCAAGGAACTCTCAACAGTCTTCTCCAGCACCATAGTTTGCAACCACTTTCAACTTTTAAACAGTTTTTTACTAGTATTTAACTCCATATTTTTGAACAATGGTTACACGGCATTTCATTGGATTTGTCAAATTTATGCATTACTTTTTAGCTTCTTTTCAGAGCAAATGAGATCTTACCTCAGTCAATCCCACTGCCCCTTCTGTCTTACACACACACACACACACACACACATGCAATTTTCCTTCTCTAATTACCCCAATGGAGTAAAGTTGTAATTTGGACAATATTAGATCATCTACTAATTTTGTCTTTTTTTCTCTGAAGACAAGACCCCCTTTCCAGAACTTTCTGTCCTCCTGCTCCCATCTGGACTGATTGCTCTAGGCCAGCTGCTGCTCAGCTGTCACCCTGGGATTTCTCTTCACTCTTATTCTGGGAAGTCTCTTTGCCTCTCTCCTGTGTTGGAGCCTCTGTTTTTTCTGAATCTCACATTTTCTCTTATTTTGGTTAACCCTCTTGTTTTACTAGAGTCAGTCTCTTTGTCCACCAAACTCTCTCAGGTCTGTCTTTTTGGTATTAATAGAAGTCATTTTTCTTACTGGGGATGGAGAATGTTTGGGTGACCTTCTGAAGCATGGGAAGCAAAGCTCTCTCTGTCCTTCCAGGAATGGGAGATCTGGAAATAGTGCTTCTGGAGAAAACACTTCCTACTCCTGAACAGAAGAAATGGATGCTATGGCATCCAGGTTTACCAGATGGTCACAGCTCTAGCTGTTAGTCATTAATAGCCACTATGTTAGGAAAAGAGTAAATAGGCAACAGAAGAAGAAGGTTTAATTGGAAGGTTTAATTGGAAGAGGTTAGTTTAATTGGAAGAGGCTGAGGAAGGGAGAAGGTTTAATTGGAAGAGGCTGAGGAAGGGAGAAGTGGTGTATACAGGGGTGTGGAGGTGAACACAGGGCTTGGAGGGAGGCGTCACTGCCTGGGAAGTTCAAGGTTACGCCATCGATGTTGCCGATCTTTACTGGGAATTTCGTTTTGCCGGCCTCAAGTGTCCTGCCCATAAATGATACATCTGCTGTGGTGTGGAAGCAATGCCTACCTGTCTCTACTCTCCTTGACTCTACAGCACATAGAGGAAGCTACTCTCTTATTGGTACCCTACGTCTGCCTCCAGGACAACTAAAGATTAAGAGGATCCTTGGACACCTGATGAGGAGATTTGTGAGTTGAACTCAGCATGCTCGAGCATCTCAGTTTGGAACATTAGAAGCAGACACTTGTGCTGTATGTACAGAGTACAATAAAGCCGGAATCAATCTAAGGTGACTATAAGATAAGTTTAACTTCTCTGTTTCTATACTTGACTTCTTCCCCTGCACCTACTTAAATTTCTGGTGATTGTAGAAAGTAATTTTTTAAAGCTCATGATTAACAGGTAATTTAGCTTATTCCAGCTTAATAGGTTCATTTGTGTGGGTGTCTATATATTCATATTCAAGCAATTAAAAATTCCAACTTCCTACCAGGGTTGTTGGGGCTTCCTGGGTGGCACTAGTGGTAAAGTACCTGCCTGACAATGCAGGAGATGTAAGAGACTCAGGTTCAATCTCTGGGTCTGGAAGATCCCCTGGAGGAGGGCATGGCAAGCCACTCTAGTAGTCTTTCCTGGAGAATTCCCTGGACAGCAGAGCCTGGCAGACTACAGTCCATAGCGTTGCAAAGAGTCAGACATGACTGAAGTGACCTAGCACGCATGCACCAGAGTTGTTACTCTTCTGAAGAGTTTCCTTTCCTCCTCCTTATGCCCAAGTTGGTGTCTGGGTGCAAAAGGGAGCTTACGTAATATCTGTTGCTCACCGGTCAAGGGAGTGACCTGTTCTTGCTGTATCCACTGCTGAAATGTCCATCCTTGTCCTCTCTGGGCTCTCTGACCTCCCCTGTCTCCCCTGTGGACTTCAGTGTCATCACAGCTTTCTCTAATGACCCAAAGGCAAGCTCCCTGGACTTGACTCTTGGTAAGCTTCTGTGACCTTCTCTGGGAGCAATTGGAACTTCTATATCCTTCTACATGGGAGCCTTGAGGATAGTTAGCACAATCTTCTCTCTCTAGTCACTCATACTTATTTGTCTTTAGCGGCAGACAACCACGTTGGTTTAGGTCAGCCGAGGTGGTCTGCTCATGTGTTCTAAATAGGAGCTGTAGTGCACAGGGCCTTTTCCTACAAAGGGTGCAATTCACCATCCCGAACCTTCCGTCTTGTCTTTCTTTGCCTGATTTCTGTCTCCACAATCAACCAGCACCTCAACTGGCTAAATCTTAGGAGTGTAGGTAGGAGTCATGAAACCCTAAAGAATCCAGGTGGAATGTGCATGGTGTTTCCCACAAGGCTTTCCCACTGCTCATCAAAAGAGTGTGTGTTCTTTCCATTCTGGTGGATTCTGGCGGATACTTCTCTCATCATGTCTTCCACTGTGGATTTTTGTTCTAGGTGGTATCTGCCATCCCATTCCATCAGGTGATTAAGTGATGGATGAACCTTCAGAGAAAAAAAAATTCTGGAATATTGAAAAGGAAAATGTTCTGGGAAGCATTGACAATTATTTTTCTTGTTGTTCAGTCACTAAGTTGTGTCTGACTCTTTGCGACCCCATGAACTGATTTCTCTTATTACCTCTTTTATTTGATTTAAAAATTATTTACTTTTGGCTGTGCCACCAGTACATGGGATCCTAGTTCCCTGACCAGGGATTGAACCTGTACCCTTTGCAGTGGAAGCATGAAGTCTGAACACATTGGACCACCAGGGAAGTCCTTTTCATTACCTCCTTTAAACCCACTTTGTACGTTCAGTCTTATACCTGTTCTGTTGAATTCTTGGGCCAAGTTCATAATTTTTGGGGTCACTCATCAATAGTTATAAAGCTTTTGTTCACAAGAACAGTCTCATATCAAATTAAAAACATGCAGGCTGATGTAATAATCAAAACCCTGTACTCTTATGTAATTGTCATTATATACATTTTAACTAAAAAGTTGTCATCCCAGAATGACCTTCTCTGACCATCCTTTATTAAAAAGTAGCCTCTGAGTCATTTTTATTGTTACCTTGATTTAATTCATTTAACATACACATACTGGGGGTTCCTCTGTGCCATTCAGAATTATTCTAGTGTGCCTGTGTGCTCAGTCAGTACGTCGTGTCTGACTCTTTGAGACCACATGGACTGTAACCTGCCAGGCACCTCTGTCCATGAGATTCTCCAGGCAAGAATACTGGAGTGGGTTGTCATTTCCTCCTCCAGGGAAATCTTCCCAACACAGGGATTGAACCCCTGTCTCCTGCATTGGCAGGCAGATTCTTTACCACTGAGCCACCTGGGAAGCCCAGAATTATTCCCCAGGCACTGGGAATAATATTATAATAAACAAGATAGACCAGATCCTTTATAGAGTGGAAGGGAGCCGACAGTAGACCAACTTAAATAAGCATGAAAAATGTCATGTAACCATGAGTGCTATGCAGAGAATTAAAACAGAGTGAAATGCTAGACTGAATGGGTGACTCATTTACGTTATGTGGTCAGGAGAGGTCCCTCAGAGGAAGTGACCTTTAAGCTGAAATCAGAATGACAACCTTTTACGTGTTGCACACTGTCTGATCCACAAAGTCAAGAGCCTGTAAGATCATGTCATATAGTATAAATTTCAGATGAGAGTATTCAGCTGTGACCACACAGCGTTCTCTGGAGTATTGGGACAACCTGGTGGAATGATGAGTGATCCCCAGCATGGTCAGAAGTTACGCCATTATTTTGCCTGAATTAATTTATGGTTCAGTAGAATGCAAAGTTCCCATGACCTTGCTGCTTTTTGATTGAAAGAGACCCTGGGATGTTGGACTGATGGCAAGTGTGTGGTTGCACCAAGTAACCAAGCCCAAAGAATTATGCAATTTACAGCATAATGCAATTGCCGGATACCTGAAAATGATGTGGAATGTGAGACATGGAGGGTCCATGGTGGAGGAAGTACAACTCAGGCTCCTTCTGTCTGATGAATTTTGGAAATGGAGCCCTCAGTGAAGAGGGAGGAGTTAGAAAACGGTCTAGCATGTTATAGATTCTCTACGGATACACAGAGGAAGGGGAAGGAAACATGTTGGACCACTTCAGGGCTTTATCTCCACCAGCCACCCTTGACTAATAGATTCGGAAGACTGAGAAAGACTCTTTAGCATGGAATGGCTATGAGAGTAGGAGATGTTTGTAAAATAAAGGCTTTAAGGCATAGTTATGTGGATAGTATTATTATCCAGCTTTATGAAAATTTATTTTCCCTGATAAATTCTCCAAGGAAGCATATCATGGAATGGTTTTGATTTATCTTGAGTATTTGTTACATCACTATGATGATTAACTTTATGTGCTATTTTTATTTTTACTTGATTTGGACTAGGGATGCTCAGATAGTTGGTAAGATGTTATTTCTTGTTTAAAAAAATGTTTATTTTCTTTATTTGGCTTTGCTTGGTCTTCGTGGCAGCATGCGAGATCTTCAGTTGTAGCGTGTGGGATTTAGTTCTCTGACCAGGGATTGAATCTAGTCTGCATTGGGAGCGTGAAGTCTTAGCCACTGAACCACGAGGGGCATTCCTAAAATGTTATTTGTGGGTGTGTCTGTAAGAGTGTCTCTGGGAGAGGGGGACTGGCATTTGATAGACTGAATAAAGATTTCTCTCAACAATGCAGGAGAGCATCATCCAACCATGCAAGCTAATTCCTGTAATAAATCTCTTATGTCTTATGTTTAGTCATGTCTACTAACTCATATCTGACTCATTGTGACCCAGTGGACTATAGCCTACCAGGCTCCTCTGCCCATGAGATTTCCCAGGCAAGAAAACTGCAGTGGGTTGCCTTTTTCTTCTCTAGGAGATCTCCCTGACCCAGGGGGTCGAACCTGTGTCTCTCGTGCTTTACAGGTGGATCCTTTACCACTGAGCCATCTGGGAAGCCCAAATCTCTTATATGTAGCTAAATATGTATATTATGTTGGTTCTCTTTCTCTGAAGAACCTTGACTAACACACTTGGTAAACTGAAGAAACTTTAACACTATCATCGCCAAAAATTAGATAAACTTTCTTTTTCTACGTATGCTGTTTACAGATTAATACACATTTTTTATAGGAAAGTCATACAGTTATATTTCCCTGGCATCTCTGGACAGCCTTGAGTGTGGATGGAAACCTCCAACTCTACCCGTGGGTCTGTCTTCCCTGAGTCCCTCCAGTGAGGAGTTGAAGAGTTCATTCAGATTATACTTGTGTGGGTATCTTTCCAGGAAATTCCTGAGGGTATGATTTTGAAAGGGCACTCTTATACCTATAGTAGAAACAGGCCTGTCCTTATCGTTAATATAGACAGAGGACATTCATGAGTAGAAATAGGAAATCACATGCCTAAAGAAACAGAGGTTCATGACACTGTACAGGAGGTAGTGATCAAGACCATCCCCAAGAAAAACAAATGCAAAAAGATAAAATGGTTGTCTGAGGAGGCCTTACTAATAGCTGAGAAAAGAAGAGAAGCTAAAGGCAAAGGAGAAAAGGAAAGATAGAAGCATCTCAATGCAGAGTTCCAAAGAATAGCAGGGAGAGATAAGGAAGCCTTCCTCAGTGATCAATGCAAAGAAATAGAGGAAAACAATAGAATGGGAAAGACTAGAGATCTTTACAAGAAAACTAAAGATACCAAGGGAACATTTCATGCAAAGATGGGCACAATAAAGGGCAGAAATTGTATGGACCTAACAGAAGCAGAAGATATTAAGAAGAGATGGCAAGAATACACAGAAGAACTGTACAAGAAAGATCTTCATGACCCAGATAACCACAAAGGTATGATCACTCACGTAGAGCCAGACATCCTGGAATGTGAAGTCAAGTGGGCCTTCGGAAGCATCACTACAAACAAAGCTAGTGGAGGTTATGGAATTCCAGTTGAGCTATTTCAAATCCTGAAAGATGATGCTGTGAAAGTGCTGCACTCAATGTGCCAGCAAATTTGGAAAACTCATCAGTGGCCACAGGACTGGAAAAGGTCAGTTTTTATTCCAGTCCCAATGAAAGGCAATGCTAAAGAATGTTCAAACTACTGCACAATTGCACTCATTTCACATGCTAGCAAAGTAATGCTCAAAATTGTAAAAGCCAGGCTTCAACAGTATGTGAACTGTGAACTTGAAAATGTTCAAGCTGGATTTAGAAAAGGCAGAGGAACCAGAGATCAAATTGCCAATATCCACTGGATCATTGAGAAAGCAAGAGAGTTTCAGAAAACATTTGCTTCTGCTTTATTGACTACGCCAAAGCCTTTGACCGTGTGGATCGCAATAAACTGTGGAAAATTCTTCACGAGATGGGAATACCAGATCACCTCACCTGCCTCCTGAAAAGTCTGTATTCAGGTCAAAAAGCAACAGTTAAAACCAGACATGGAACAACAGACTGGTTCCAAATCGGGAAAGGAATATGTCAAGGCTGTGTATTGTCATTCTGCTTATTTAACTTATATGGAGAGTACAGCATATGAAATGCCAGTCTGGATGAAGCACAAGCTGGAATCAAGGTAACTGGGAGAAACATCAATAACCTCAGATTTGCAGATGATACCACCCTTATGTCAGAAGTCAAAGAAGAACTAAAGAGCGTCTTGATGAAAGTGAAAGAGGAGAGTAAAAAGTTTGCTTAAAATTCAACATTCAGGAAACTAAGATCATGGCATCTGGTCCCATCACTTCATGGCAAATAGATGGAGAAACAATGGAAACAGTGAGAGATTTTATTTTTTTGGGCTCCAAAATCACTGCAGATGGTGACCTCAGCCATGAAATTAAAAGATGCTTGCTCCTTGGAAGCAAAGCTATGACCAACCTAGACAGCATATTAAAAAGCAGAGACATTACTTTGCCAACAATGGTCCATCTAGTCAAAGCTATATTTTCCAGTAGTTATGTATGGATGTGAGAGTTGGACTAAAGAACTGAGCACTGAAGAATTGATGCTTTTGAACTGTGGTGTTGAAAAAGACTCTTGAGAGTCCCTTGGACTTCAAGGAGATCCAACCAGTCCATCCTAAAGGAGACCAGTCCTGAGTGTTTACTGGGAGGACTGATGTTGAAGCTGAAGCTACAATACTTTGGCCACCTAATGTGAAGAACTAACTCATTTGAAAAGACCTTGATGCTGGGAAAGATTGAAGGTGGGAGGAGAAGGGGACAACAGAGGATGAGATGGTTTGATGGCATCACCAGTTCGATGGACATGAGTTTGAGTAAGCTCCGGGAGTTGGTGATGGACAGGGAGGCCTGGCGTGCTGCATCCCATGGAGGTGTAAAGAGTTGGACGTGACTGAGCAATTGAACTGAACTGAACTGAAAGAAATAGATGCTGTTGATTACTCACCTTGATTTCTCAAAAATCCCATGGATGGAGGAGCCTGGTAGGCTGCAGTCCATGGGGTCACGAAGAGTTGGACACAACTGAGCGACTTCACTTTCACTTTTCACTTTCATGCACTGGAGAAGGAAATGGCAACCCACTCCAGTGTTCTTGCCTGGAGAATCCCAGGGACGGGGGAGCCTCGTGGGCTGCCGTCTCTGGGGTCGCACAGAGTCAGACATGACTGAAGCGACTTAGCAGCAATAGCAGCAGTGAAGAAGAATACTTCTTCTTTTCCAAGGCTTCCATTTGCATTTTCTTTTGTCTTGTATGGGAGCTTGATCCATCAATTATTTTCTTCTTTTTTTCATCCATGCATGATCTGTTCCTATCACTGACCTAATTCTACTGTCTTAAAATCGCTGAGGTTGTTTTTCTCTCTCTTTTTTAAAAAAAATATTTATGCTTCTGGCTGCACCGGGTCTTAGTTGTCTTAGTTGAGGCATGCAGGATCTTTAGTTGCAGCGTATGAACTCTTAGTTAAAGTATGTGGGATCTAGTTCCCTGATCAGGGATTGAGCCCCAATCCCCTGCACTGGGAGTGTGGAGTCTTAGCCACTGGACCGCCAGGCAAGTCCCTGGTTGTCTTTCTCTTGAAGAGATAAAAACCTTTCCTTTGACCTTGCCTTCCTCACCTTGTCATCTTGGCTCTTAGTACACTCGTGGGCAAACCCTTTGAAAGAGTGAACTGTGCTTGTGGCCAGCACTTCCCAACCAACAATTGACTAATCTTGCTTGCCTTCTCATTGATTTCTAGCTTCATACATTTCTAATTTCATACACAAATGACCTACACCTTCATTTGGCAGCCACTTGGGAGAGACATGTCCAGCTAAGAGAAATTGCAGTTGAATTCTTATATGAGGAGTGTTTGGATATACAGAAAAACTTAACTGCTATGCTCCAAGGAGCTTGTAATGGAGGTCCTAGAGTGGTTAAGTGGGTCTTCAAAGCCAATAGCACTGTGGCTGAGGAAGTTTGGATTGCTAGTTAGCAGAGAGCTCTCATGTATACTCCAATGCCTCAGAGAAAAATCAAAAGTGGTTTCAAATACCAGTTATCATTTAGTATGCTAAAGAATCTGACATGTTCAGTTCAGTTCAGTTCAGTCGCTCAGTCCTGTCTGACTCTTTGTGACCCCGTGAATTGCAGCACGCCAGGCCTCCTTGTCCATCACCAACTTCCAGAGTTCAACCAGACTCATGTCCATCAAGTCAGTGATGCCATCCAGCCATCTCATCCTCTGTCGTCCCCTTCTCCTCCTGCCCCCAATCCCTCCCAGCATCAGAGTCTTTTCCAATGAGTCAACTCTTTGCATGAAGTGGCCAAAGTACTGGAGCTTCAGCTTTAGCATCAGTCCTTCCAAAGAAATCCCAGGGCTGATCTCCTTCAGAATGGACTGGTTGGATCTCCTTGCAGTCCAAGGGACTCTCAAGAGTCTTCTCCAACACCACAGTTCAAAAGCATCAATTCTTTGGTGCTCAGCCTTCTTCACAGTCCAACTCTCACATCCATACATGACCACAGGAACAACCATAACCTTGACTAGACAAACCTTTGTTGGCAAAGTAATGTCTCTGCTTTTGAATATGCTATCTAGGTTGGTCATAACTTTCCTACCAAGGAGTAAGCGTCTTTTAATTTCATGGCTGCAGTCACCATCTGCAGTGATTTTGGAGCCCCAAAAAATAAAGTCTGACACTGTTTCCACTGTTTCCCATTTATTTCCCATGAAGTGATGGGACCAGATGCCGTGATCTTCGTTTTCTGAATGTTGAGCTTTAAGCCAACTTTTTCACTCTCCACTTTCACTTTCATCAAGAGGCTTTTGAGTTCCTCTTCACTTTCTGCCATAAGGGTGGTGTCATCTGCATCTCTGAGGTTATTGATATTTCTCCCGGCAATCTTGATTCCAGCTTGTGTTTCTTCCAGTCTGGCGTTTCTCATGTACTCTGCATATAAGTTAAACAAGCAGGGTGACAATATACAGCCTTGACGTACTCCTTTTCCTATTTGGAACCAGTCTGTTGTTCCATGTTCAGTTCTAACTGTTGCTTCCTGACCTGCATACAAATTTCTCAAGAGGCAGATCAGGTGGTCTGGTATTCCCATCTCTTTCAGAGTTTTCCAGAGTTTATTGTGATCCACACAGTCAAAGGCTTTGGCATAGTCAATAAAGCAGAAATAGATGTTTTTCTGGAACTCTCTTGCTTTTTCCATGATCCAGCAGATGTTGGCAATTTGATCTCTGTTTCCTCTGCCTTTTCTGAAACCAGCTTGAGCAACTGGAAGTTCACAGTTCACATATTGCTGAAGCCTGGCTTGGAGAATTTTGAGCATTACTTTACTAGCGTGTGAGATGAGTGCAATTGTGTGGTAGTTTGAGCATTCTTTGGCATTGCCTTTCTTTGGGATTGGAATGAAAACTGACCTTTTCCAGTCCTGTGGCCACTGCTGAGTTTTCCAAATTAGCTGGTATGTTGAGTGCAACACTTTCACAGCATCTGATGATGTGTGAAATAGCTCAGGATTTGAAATAGCTCAACCGGAATTCCATAACTTCCACTAGCTTTGTTTGTAGTGATGCTTCCGAAGGCCCACTTGACTTCACATTCCAGGATGTCTGGCTCTATGTGAGTGATCACACCATTCTGATTATCTGGGTCGTGAAGATCTTTTTTGTACAGTTCTGTGTATTCTTGCCATCTCTTCTTAATATCTTCTGCTTCTGTTAGGTCCATACCATTTCTGTCCTTTATCAAGCCCATCTCTGCATGAAATGTTCCCTTGGTACCTCTGATTTTCTTGAAGAGATCTCTAGTCTTTCCCATTGTGTTGTTTTCCTCTATTTCTTTGCATTGATCACTGAAGAAGGCTTTCTTATCTCTTCTTGCTATTCTTTGGAACTCTGCATTCAGATGCTTATATCTTTCCTTTTCTCCTTTACTTTTTGCTTCTCTTCTTTTCACAGCTATTTATAAGGCCTCCCCAGATAGCCATTTTGCTTTTTTGCATTTCTTTTCCATGGGGATGGTCTTGATCCCTGTCCCTTGATCCCTGTCTCCTCAATGCCATGAACCTCAGTCCATAGTTCATCAGGCACTCTATCTATCAGATCTAGGCCCTTAAATCTATTTCTCACTTCCACTGTATAATCATAAGGGATTTAATTTAGGTCATACCTGAATGGTCTAGTCATTTTTCCCTACTTTCTTCAATTTAAGTCTGAATTTGGCGATAAGGAGTTCATGGTCTGAGCCACAGTCAGCTCCTGGTCTTGTTTTTGCTGACTGTATAGAGCTTCTCCATCTTTGGCTGCAAAGAATATAATCAGTCTGATTTTGGTGTTGACCATCTGGTGATATCCATGTGTAGAGTCTTCTCTTGTGTTGTTGGAAGAGGGTGTTTGTTATGACTAGTGCATTTTCTTGGCAAAACTCTATTAGTCTTTGTCCTGCTTCATTCCATATTCCAAGGCCAAATTTGCCTGTTGTCTTGCAATTTGCCATTTAAGTTCAGCAGTGAGATAGAAATGTGTGCTGTCTTTGGTCAGATTTTTCTAGAAGACCTCGAGTCAGGTGTCTGGGTGTCCGTGGTTTGTTAAGGCACAGTCCCGCAGCAGAAACCAGTGAGGGAAAGGGAAGACGCTCCCTCATCTTTATTAAGGTGATGTTTCAGGTGAGGCTGCAGACTCAGCCTGTTCTCTGGGGGTGCTTGCTGTTTACCACCCACCCAGAACACAAGAGCTGGGCTTTTACACTCCCACACTGGTCAGTCCTTGGCTATAGGTCATGGTGGCGATGGAGCGGGGTGTAAAATCCCCAGGCTCCTCCTCTTCTCCTTTCATGCTAGAGGGCTCCAGTGTCCAAGGGCAGGCCGCTGACAGGTGCAGGCGCAGATAGTAGCAAAAACACCGAAACTGGAGATGGGTGAACAGAGCTAGTACAAAGGATCCAAGAGGATCTGGTCAGGTGTCCAGCTGTCTGCTACAGAGACCTAACGGCAGGGTCCCCCAGTGTGATGGTGCCCATGTAAAGAGGAGCAATTGCAAGGCGCTGAGAGCCCTGAAATCTTTAATAATGGATCACCCAGGACTGGTGCGCCATTCTGGAGATAGTTAGGCAGGATGTATGAATCGACTGCAATCCTGCTCCTCTTTAATTTTCCTAGAGAAGTCACACATATCTCCATGGGTGCTGCTGCTGCTAAGTCACTTCAGTCGTGTCCGACTCTGTGTGACCCCATAGATGGCAGCCCACCAGGCTCCCCCGTCCCTGGGATTCTCCAGGCAAGAACGCTGGAGTGGGTTGCCATTTCCTTCTCCAATGCATGAAAGTGAAAAGTGAAAGTGAAGTCACTCAGTCGTGTCAGGCTCTTCGAGACACCATAGACAGCAGCCCACCAGGCTCCCCCATCCCTGGGATTCTCCAGGCAAGAATACTGGAGTGGGTTGCCATTTCCTTCTCCAATGCATGAAAGTGAAAAGTGAAAGTGAAGTCGCTCAGTTGTGTCTGACTCTTTGCGACCCCATGGACTGCAGCCAACTAGGCTCCTCCGTCCATGGGGTTTTCCAGGCAAGAGTACTGGAGTGGGGTGCCATTGCCTTCTCCAATATCTCCATGGAGACTCGTACAAAGATGTACAGTCAATGTACAGCTTGTTTGTGATAACAAAGGAACTGGATAAATTAAATGCAAGATATTGAAGAATAAGGCATTATATATATGTTATATTGCATACATATTATATATTATGTATATATAAAATGCCCAGGTAGAGGAATTTCCTCTCTTTGCATACATGGATCATTCATTCATTATTGTTTTGTTTACACTGGCTTTAAATATATCCCATAGCAATTTTATTTTTTATAATTTGAAGAGAAAAATTTACTTTTAAAGAAAATAATAAAAATTGAGGAATTAACTGTGAAAAATGTGAAAAAGCAGCAGAAAATAGGAGGAGTGGGATATATCTTTATAGATGGAGAAATCTCCTTAAAGATGGAGTGGAGAAGTGGCTCAGCTATTCTCTCCCTTTCTAAGGCAATGTGGGTTTTCCTTTGAGACGTTACTCCCTGGACCCCCGGCTCCCCACCTCCAGTTCCAGGAGTTGGCCCATCTTGGCCTAAGCTGGTCCACAGACTTCTACCCCTCCCATCACGGTCTTGATTGAGAGCAAGTGATCCAGGCCGAACCCCACTGGATTGCATAAAATAGACAAAAGCCTGGACCTGGAAGATCAAATTTTCATTATGCATGAATGTTTGCCCTGAAAAGCTAAAAGGTACATGTGTTCCCCTTACTTGATCACGTTTAGCAGATTTTCTCATTTCAGGATATGTTAAAAATACAAGAATTTAATTGTAGTTAGCCAGACTTGTTACACTCTGAGAGAAATAGGTATAGTTCATGAAGAAATGTCTTATTCTGTAAAAACACGTGTCGATGGAGGGAGATAGGGTAGGCCCGGGGCCTGTGGTTTGGCCGATCGTGTGATCCTGTGTGGTCTGTGCAGCATCTCTTGCCCTCTCCCATCTGGGACAAATCTGCCACATGACACCAAGTACACAATTGCCTTCACCGTCATGGAATCAGATTCAAGTAAAAGATGATCAGTTCCATGTACATAAATTAAGTAAGGGGACTGTGAATGAGGACCAAAAGGAAAAAATCTGTGGAATTCTCTATGTCCCCTTAGCAAGATTCCATGACTCTTCTGATTCTATCTAGGTTGGCATTGCTGTTCCTAATTTATTACCTCCCAGGAAGAAATAGAAAGTCAACTGAATAATGTCGATGCTAAAGGCTTGGGAAACTGTACGATATTAGGATTTCTGACTTAATCAAATCAAGTGACCTTTGCTAGCTTGCTTCATAGGGAAAGCTGACTTTGTAGTTGCAACTTCCAGTACTTCCTCATTCCCTGATTCTAAGGACCGTGGTTCGTCTCCTTTCAGTTTTAGAAACAAAAAAGCAGGCATATCAGTGCTGACCAAATATAGGTTCTAGTTTGTTTTTGTGACTACTTATAGAAGAGAGTGACAGTAGCTTCTCGAGTGAAGGATTGTTAAAAACCCCTGAGGTTTTTCAGCGTGAAGACTCCATCGGAATTTTAGAAACGTTCAACTGTATATGGTCGACTTGTGCCTTGACTTAACTCTGCTTGTTTGAAGTATGGAGAAAAGTCAGTAAATTCAGCATGGTGCTAGGTTATGTTTCAAACCCAGGAATCAGAATTTCAGGCCTGGAAAGGTTTTGGAAGACTGACAGTGCATTTTCTTCACTCTGCACGTACATAGTGTTTAATACACTCTCGTGGACTGGCAATACATTAAAAATAACAATAGAGGTAATAATGAAAGATTCACATTTGTGTTGGCTATTTCCTGGACTTAATCTCCAATTTGTTTTGCTCCCATAATAACTTAAGTTATGCTGGGTAGCTTTATTTTTGGATGGAGAATAACATACATTTGCAGATATTTATTATTTTTACTTCTTTTTTTGGGGGGGCCTATGCCACTTGCCAGGTCTTAGGTCTCTGACCAGGGGATGGAACCTAGGCCCTTGGGTCCTTGGCAGTGAAAGCAAGGTGCCCTAAGCGCTGGACCACCATGGAATTCCCTTTACAGACCTTTAAAAAGCTTCTAATGTAGAGACAATGCTATATTGCTTCTTGTTATGTAATTCTGTAGCAGTGACATGAAATAAGGATTTCAGGGAATTCCCTGGCAGTACAGCGCTTAGGACTTGTGCTTTCACTGCTGGGGCCCAGGTTTAATCCCTTGTTTTGGGGAGAAAAGATCCTGCAAGGCATGTGGATAGTGAATTGTTTTTAAAGTTGTTAAAAGAAGAATTATAGAAGAGCCCTCACGCTGTATTCACTGATGTCACCAGCTGAAGTTTCAAGAATTTGGACTGCTCTTGCCTTTGTGCCGTTACTGTCCTTGATGCTGACAGCTACCGAGTCTCCATGAAGCACTTCAGTGCATGTATTTATTTGTGCATCTGATCTCATGTTCCTGGCAACTAGCACAAGGTAATGTGGTGGGTGTTTACTACATCTGTGTTGAGTGAAAGGCTAAATCGAGAGGGGGAGGAGGAGGGGAGGAAAGGTGGAGCCCAGAGGGGCTTTAGAGCAGTGAAACTATTTTGAAAGATACCACAATGGTAGATAACCGTGACTCTCCATTTGTCAAAACCCATTAAACGTACAACACAAAAGAGCGAACCCTAATGTAAACTATGGGCTTTAGTTAACAATATTTCAGGATTGGTTCATCATATATATTCCACTGACACAAGGAATAGATAATAGCGAGGAGCTGTGTATGAGAAATCTGGGAGAAGCGGGCACAGGGAGCTCTTTGGATTTGCCAATTTTTTTTGGGGGGGGTGGGTAAAACTAAAGCTACTCTAAAATACATGGTCTTT
>NW_011494686.1:184257-194226 GCF_000754665.1 Bison bison bison | reverse complement strand
ACCACAATGGTAGATAACCGTGACTCTCCATTTGTCAAAACCCACTAAACGTACAACACAAAAGAGCGAACCCGTGACTCTCCATTTGTCAAAACCCATTAAACGTACAACACAAAAGAGCGAACCCTAATGTAAACTATGGGCTTTAGTTAACAATATTTCAGGATTGGTTCATCATATATATTCCACTGACACAAGGAATAGATAATAGCGAGGAGCTGTGTATGAGAAATCTGGGAGAAGCGGGCACAGGGAGCTCTTTGGATTTGCCAATTTTTTTTGGGGGGGGGTGGGTAAAACTAAAGCTACTCTAAAATACATGGTCTTTTAATTTAAAAACAGTGGTAAGAAAATATAAATCAGCTGAGATATTCTTAGAATATGTGTCTTGTAAGCAAGAGAAAACTAAATGTAAGCAGTGAGGGACAAAGGTAAATATATTAGTTTGCTTGCTCAAGCTATGGGAAAGCATCAGGGAAAAGCAGAGCCAGGACTTAAAATGCTCTTTTTCATCTTTGTTACACTCTAGACTAACCTTCTTCAGAACACCCATACCAGCTGTGGCTAGCACCTTCTTGATTCATAACGTTCCAGGCTTGTGCTAGTGGGCTTTTTCTTACTTTAGCTGTTATTAGAAAACTCCCCATTGCTGGTTCGCCTGCCTTGGAAACGTCAGCATCTTTAGACCACTACAGGGGTTGAGAGATAGGCTCCCGTTAGAGTATGATGTTTCCAAGGCTGGAAAAACGTAGGCATTTGGGATCCAACTGCAGTTATCCTGGCAAGAGATCAGGAGATAGTGGTGGCTCACAAAAGGGAGGTGGAGAGAGAGTCAGATTCTGGAGACAATCTGAGGATGGGGTTGGGTATAAGCGCTGAGAGAAAGAAACGGGACATGACTCTGTCGTGACAACTCAAGGGATGGGGCTCTTTGAGCTGTGATGGTGCATCTTCGGTGTTGTGTGGCTGGGCTAAGGGACAACCAGATAGCTAGGAAGATATGATCTCTGGGTGTATCTATGAGGGCGTTTCTGGAAGAGATCAGCGCTTGAATCAGGAGACTAGAGCAGATCTGTTCTCAACAGTAGGAACAGGCATCAGCAATCAGGAGAGCACCTGGAAAGAATGAAAAGGAGGATGCAGAATGAATTCCCTCTGTCTCTCCTTGGGGTGGGACATCCATCTTCTGACACTGGTGCTCCTGGATCTCTGGCTTCTGGACGCTGGGACTTATGCAAGTCATCCATGGTTCTCAGGGTTTTGGCCTCAGACTGGGAGTTCTACCATCAGCTCCTGTGTTTCAGGCCTTAGGATTTGGACTGAATTATGCTTTTGAATTTCCTGTTTCTTCAGCTTGTAGGCAGCACAGCACAGCATACATATCTTAGAGGCCACAGAATCTTTTCTTTATCTAGCTATAATTTATCTATCCTATTGGTTCTATTTCTCTGGAGAACTTTGAGTAATACATGAGCAGAGGAATAATATGGCAGCACAGGTTAGAAAGCTATCAGGAGCTTAGTTTTAGATGTAGTATATCTATGAATTAGCCGTGTGTGCATGTGTGCTAAGTCGCTTCAGTAGTGTCCAACTCTTTGCTACCCTATGGACTGTAGCCTGCCACGTTCCCCCGCCCATGGGATTCTCCAGGCAAGAATACTAGAGTGGGTTGCCATGCCCTCCTCCAGGGGATCGTCCTGAGCTGGGTATCAAACCTGCATCTCCTGCATCTCTTGCATTGGCAGATGCGTTCTTTACCTCTAGTGCCACCTGGGAAGCCCCTCCCTAGTTGAAAATGGCAAATAACCAGTTATATATACATGAGTCCAGGTATCCACTTGACATATTGTTTATTGATGATAGTTTTTTATTTTCTGGCTTCTTCTAGGATGCAAGCTCCATGAGAACAGCACTTAGCCTGTTTTGTTCCCTGCTATACCCCTGGTCGCTAGAAGAACTCCTGGTGCATAGTAGATGCTCAGTAAAATTTACAGGCAAGGTGAATGAAGGATTGAATAGGACCGTTAAGTGTTCAATACAACAAAGTTGGTTGAGAATACAGTAAAGTTAGGACTTATCTGTTTGAAAACCACTCACCTGGCTATTAACTTGGGAGAGGTTTGCAACCACTGTGTAGCAAACATTTCCTAGATAGAACTATGTATTAATACAAATGAAGAGACACTCACAAGGCTTCTGTAAACTTTTATTTTGTACTTAGGGGCCACTGCCAGTGCAGGGCCGTGGCTTCTGGCTCATTTCTACAGATTTACTTGGAAAGAAGTGATATACGTAGAAACTGGAAATATTCCTACTTATCAACCACAGTCACTTACTGGTCCATAAACAAAATGCACATGGAAGCCCGTGTGGTTGTTCAGAAATCTATGACTTCCTGAACTTGTAAAATGCATTTTGGATATGCAAGAGACAAAGCATCTTAAAGAAAAAGACCACTGTCTAAACACAGTGGTGTGAACCTATGGCTTATATCATGGGCTATATCACTGCCTGTGACGCACCAGGGGACTAATGGAATTTGACTGCTAACACACAAAGGAGGCCTGCAATTGGACGGCTGGCACCTGATATCATTTTATACACGACTGTTCTGAAATACAGCCCAAGGAAGCAGCTGAGCTAATGTATCATCAGACATTTTTCTGGTGAAATCTGATAGAAGCATTTGCCCACTTGTCAGTCTCATCACCATGTTGAGGACTGGGACAATATAATACTTCAGACTTTAATGAATTTTGCTCCAGCACAGGAGCAAAATACAACCCCCAATACTGCTTTTTTCAACTAACCAACCAACCAAAACACCAAACCCATTGTCAAAAATCCATTGGCTCATCCTTTTTCATGAGGCCTCTCACATTCCATTTGTAATGGTAACATGGTCACAAGATTTATGAACATGGATAGATTAAAACTGACAGGTTGGTTGTTGTGAGGGACAACCACCTAGATTCCATCTGGAGTGTTTGCTTTGGCACAACTGCGAGGCGTTAATATTAGGTTACATGAAATCCATACATACCATCTGACCACATGCATATACCACACACACGAATACATTCCACAGAGACGATCATAGAAAAATTGGCTAAAAGAAATTTACAGTTGTTTATATATACATATATTTATATACACACAGTAAAAGATTTGCTGCTGCAATCACAGTTTGTAAACATCGTGGAAAATGCCCAGCAGAAGTCACTGCGGGCCTTTTGAAATGGTGACCATGTGAGGAGTGTGGGTAGGGAAGGCATTTAGGTTCATACTGAAAACCCAGGGACATGAAGAACCTTAAGTTCATGGCGGCATCTGGGAGTAATTATATTTCATTGACACAATAAACTCAGCTGGCCACTTTGAAATTATGTTTTCCATATTCCTCCGTGGAAAAGGAATGACCAAAAAAGTCTCACTGCCAGTTAACATTTTAAAAGGAAGCAAAGGAATATATACATACATGTATATATGTATATGCGTGTATATATGTACACGATACATACGTGTATATTTGCACACACACATATACACGTTACTATTACCAAAAATAAACCTCAATGAGAATTTCCAAATCTTCTGAAAATACGCAATCCTTTCTTTCTTGGTTTGTTCTGGACTTCTATGCATTTCACCAAAAGTCTTGGACATAGTTAAACGATACAAACATTTAAATTTTCGTAAATGGTATTTTGATTTTACATAAAATGCTTCCATTAAAAAACTAGGCTTGTGAAAAACAGAACTGTTTGAGTCAAGCATTATTTTTCAATTTAACAGAATAGGCACAAGATCTCCTAATATGAAACCCCATTAAAAAAGAAAATATAGGTTCTTAAAAAGTTTGCATAGCAGCTATTAAACTGCCATATATGGATATCAGTCTGTGCTTTAAAGTCCTGTAAGCTCCTGAAGCTTGAGAATTTATGTTTTAAAAAATAAGCCAGTGACATGAGAAACACTAACCTAACTTCTCACCTGAATTCTGTTTTATTTGTTTTGGGGGGCAAAAATATGTGTAAATGAGCTCAAATCATCTGTAGGCTACTATGCAGTTAAAAAATACTGGCACTGAATTATATTTCAAATAAAGGAGACTTCAGCCCATACTGTGTTTGGCCAAAAAACCAAAATTACTTAAAAAAAAAAAAAAATCTTGTTACAGTCTCTATAACTTTTTCACGGTGACTGGTCTTATTGAACATTCTACAGAACCACCATGAAAGTTTGCCATGTACTCGAAAAAAATCTATTTTCATGGAAAGGTGGTAAATATCCTTCTGGTTTAACTGAACAATCTCCTTTCCCCCTGCCAACTCCCACCATTTTTTAGGGCTGAATATAACATGCAGAATAGGTAAATCAGATAAATCAAAGACGTAAGATTCGTTGAATTTGTGGGTATAAACCAGTCAACCCTTCAACGTTTTGGAAAGCACTTTTCCAGGGGGTGGGGCTGAGTCGTGAGAGAAGGATGGAACAGATTCCTGGGGACACAGTGCTGTGTTGATTTTTTCCTCCAGTCGGGCTTGAAGCACACTGATAACTGTTCCTTCAGTTTAGTTGATACTGTCCTTGTGGCTGCTCCTCTCTGTGTTATGGTTGTTTTGTTCATGGTTCTTCCACTGGATGCTGGTGCCATTCATGGGCACCGAAGTCATCAGGCTCTTGGACTGGTAACAGCAGCAGCAGAGGCAAGACTGGGAGGAGGAACAGACTCATATTAAGAGGGGGCCACCAGCCTGTTCCCAGCAGAAACAGAGGCTCACCAACAAGGGGTGAATGTCCAGAGGTGTTTGAGGACAGTGTGGGCCTTGCCAGTAATCTGGAGTAGGGAGTTTTAATCTCTAGGGAGAAGTTAAATGGTTTCAGTTCAGTTCAGTCGCTCAGTCGTGTCCGACTCTTTGCGACCCCATGAATCGCAGCACGCCAGGCCTCCCTGTCCATCACCAACTCCCAGAGTTCACCCAAACTCATGTCCATCGAGTCAGTGATGCCATCCAGCCATCTCATCCTCTGTCATCCCCTTCTCCTCCTGCCCCCAATCCCTCCCAGCATCAGGGTCTTTTCCAATGAGTCAACTCTTCGCATGAGGTGGCCAAAGTATTGGTTTCAGCTTTAGCATCAGTCCTTCCAATGAACACCCAGGACTGATCTCCTTTAGAATGGACTGGTTGGATCTCCTTGCAGTCCAAGGGACTCTCAAGAGTCTTCTCCAAGTTAAATGGTTTATTCTAGTGCAAAATGACAGATCCTGTGTTTCTTGTTTTAGTTGATTCACCAAGTCAAAGAGGAAAGGAAGGCAGTGTTGGAACTTCTCTATGACTTGGTGGGCGCGGGTGGGAGGGACTGGGAGGCGCCTGGCCTGCCTTCACTGCGCTGCCTGTGTGCCTCTCTTCACTGGGCACCTCACCTGAGGCTCTTAAACAGCCCTAGGGGGAAGGTGCTATTTTCTTCCTGGATGAGAACAGGGAGGCTTAGAGAAGAGGCAGACCTGAACTCAGAACCCAGGACTCTCTCTGTTGGACTCTTTCCCCTGGGTATGCTGCCTTTTTATGAATATCAGTCAAAATTGTGTTTAATTTCTGAGAGTTCATACCTGGATTTTCCCCCCCCTTACCCTCTGGGGGTATGTAAACTAATTTTATATGTAATATAAATTTACATGTCACATATAATTTTAATTTATATGTAAAATATGTAAACTAATTAGCAACTGATTTTACTCCAGATTACATAAATGTATTTGTTATGACCTGTATTTTAGTCAATATTTCTTACGGCAGAATCTTTCTTAGGGCATTTCATGACTTGTAAACATGACCCCAAAGACTGCCAAAGTGTGGCAGTAAGAACTTCCATACCAAGTTTTATTGATGCCCGTGATTCTCTGGTTAATATCTGTCTGTCTCCTTTTAGACTGCAGGAGTCATGAAGGTATTCACTTGTGTTTTTCCTCTCTTCTTTCCCTAATACTGATTAACTCATACCGAGCACTTTCTGTTGTCTCAAGCACCGAACCCACTTATTCCACCTTATGAGATAGATACAGTATCTGATACAGATACAGATACAGCATCTGATTTACTGATGGACAAACTGAGGAAGCAGGAGTGGCCCCACTTGGATCTGGTTTTAGATAGCTAGTGCAGAGCTGGGATGTAAATCAAGACTGTTCACGTCCAGATCCTGCACCCTTGAACTCTATGCTACTCTTCCTAATATGCACCATAAAATGAAGTTAAACATCCTGGCCAAAATCAGCGGATTCCACTTAGGACTAATTCTATGCTAAAATCACTCTAGGAACTGGAAAAATAATACCTCAGTGAGAAGTGCTTGGAACTTCTGGAGAACACGTGTTGGCTTAGCTACAAGGAGGTCTGAAGAACGGAAGGAAACTGATTTTGAATTAAATTACATTAGTTCAGATTTCCAGAGCCATAAACATTTACTTTTCTTGAAAAGACTATTATGAAGTATACTATTAAGTAGCATTTAGCAAGAGCTTTCTTAACAATGAGTTTATGTTTTGTTGAGACTATGGTTAAAAGTCTAAGGCTATGTAAGGCATGAATAAGTTTAATCTATTCTGTTGGCCTTGGAGCTCAACTTGGAATATTTCTTTTCAAAGCATGATACTAAATTGGCATGCTACTAAATTAGTTCTTTTTATTTTAACTTTTGAGTATGTTGTTTGAATATATATTGCTTTTCTGTTATGCTGACAATTTGACGCTCTTTCTGGGTAACAAAATGTAATTTTCACTTCTCTTTTGAAAAGTTCAGCCGATAAAAGTACTATTGTGATTTTCACTTCTCTTCTGAAAAGTTCAGCTGATGAAAGTGCTATTTACAACTGGAATGAGCCATGCCTGTGGGATATCTAATACACACAGTTGGCTGTTCTTAAAAAATACTTGCTTACAAAGCAGAAATAGAGACACAGATGTAGAGAACAACGTTAAGGATGCCAAGGGGGACAGGGAGGTGGTAGGATGAACTGGAAGATTGGGATTGGCATATACGCACCACCGATACCATGTATAAAATAGAGAACTAATGAGAATCTACAGGAACTCTCCTCAGCGCTCTGTGGTGGCCTAAATGGGAAGGATATATATATATATATATATATAAAAGGGGATATATGTCTATAAAAGGGGGATATATATATAAAAGGGGATATATATATAAATGGGAAGGATATATATATATAAAGGGGATATATATATGATATATATATAAAAGATACATACATATATAAAATGTATATGTATCACTGATTCACGTTGCTGGACAGTAGAAACTAATAAAGCATTTATACTCTATTAGAAATAAAAATAGAGAAAAGACAGAAGAGAAAAACAGAATTCTAATTAAATGAAAACAATTGAATTTGCTATTATATACTATTGCATATGGGCGGCTCAGCACTAAAGAATCTGCCTGCCAGGTAGGAATTTGCTGTGTGACACAGGGGGCTCAGGCCAGTGCTCTGTGGCAATCTAGAGAGATGGGATGGGGAGGGAGGTGGCAGGTGGTTCAGGAGGGCAGGGACATATGGATACTTGTGGCAGATGTATGGCAGAAACCAACACAATATTGTAAAGCAATGACCATCCGATTAAAAAAAAAAAAGAATCCACCTTCCAATTTAGGAGATGCAATTTTGATCCCTAGGTCAGGAAGATCCCCTGGAGTAGGAAACGCTAACCCATTCCAGCATTCTTGCCTGGAAAAATCCCACGGACAGAGGAGCCTGGTAGGCTACAGTTCATGGGGTCACAAAAGAATTGGACACGACCAAGTGACTACACAGAGACATTACTTTGCCAACAAAGGTCTGCCTAGTCAAGGCTATGGTTTTTCCAGTGGTCATGTATGGATGTGAGAGTTGGACTGTGAAGAAAGCTGAGCACCGAAGAAATTGATGCTTTTGAACTGTGGTGTTGGAGAAGACTCTTGAGAGTCCCTTAGACTGCAAGGAGATCCAACCAGTCCATTCTGAAGGAGATCAGTCCTGGGCATTCATTGGAAGGACTGATGCTAAAGCTGAAACTCCAGTACTTTGGCCACCTCATGCAAAGAGTTGACTCATTGGAAAAGACCCTGATGCTGGGAGGGATTGGGGGCAGGAGGAGAAGGGGATGACAGAGGATGAGATGGCTGAATGGCATCACTGACTCGATGGACATGAATCTGAGTAAACTCCGGGAGTTGGTGATGGACAGGAAGGCCTGGTGTGCTGCAGTTCATGGGGTCGCAAAGAGTTGGACACAGCTGAGTGAATGAACTGAACTGAACTGGAGTGACTACAACAACAGCAACAACCATCACATATAATCAATCATTAATGCCAATAATTATTATGAAAAAGATCTTCTTGCTAAAAGAAATACTTACCTGGAAACAATTTTTAAATTTCTTGCTCACAAAATATAGAGCTATTGGGTTGATACATGAATTCATGGTTGCCAAGTTAATACCGATGTAATCCATGAGCAGCAAGAAACTTGAGCAAAAGGAAATAGAAGAGATAAATTAGAACATCATGTTTTAAAACCTAATTAGCATTTATCTCTAGAATAAGCATTTTTCTTGCCCAGGAGACATTTCTCAGAGGTAGCAGTCAAAATTATTTTCAAAGCCCTTGTTTAAATGGCAGTTTCAGTTCTGCAGGACATGTGCAGATATACCCACCACTTGCTTAACCCGGGAGGGGAGCAGCAAAATTATTGATAGGGCTTGCACAAAATTTTAAGGTTGGTTATGGGCTGTGACAGCTAAAGAAAAACAATCAACTTAGAAGATTTAATTTCCAGAGCTCACGTGAGTATAGAACAGGTGGTTTTGTAAAAGTCTTAGAAATGTGAGATCAGAGAAACTTCAATTTCCTTCTGAGCACAAAGGATCATACCTAAGTAATTCACATCGGTTCGTGTCCATTTCATCGTACACGGTTTTCTTCAAAATGCGGCTTAAATGAAGAGGGAACCAGCACAGAGCAAAAATTACAACCAAGCAGAAAACTGTTTTTGCCACTTCTCGACGCTAAAGAAAAGTGAGAGAAAAAAATACAATAAGTTTAGTGTTTTTCTACTAGAGAAGGGAGATACACAAAAGGAAGTAGTATAATGTTGTGTTAGTTTCCACATGACATAGTAAAGCAATTATACTCCAATTAAAAACAAGTAGTAGATTGGGACAGAGTACTCAAAGAAGAGCCAGAGCAGCCCACCTCACCACCCTCTACCTCATCAAGATTTGGAGTCCAGGAAACTCCCTTGGTCCAGTGGTTAGGACTCTGAGCTTCTGCTCCAGGAAGCATAAATTCGATCCCTGGTCGGGGAACTAAGATCCCACATGCAGCATAGTGCGGCCAAATAAAAAAATAGATAAGGTTTGGAGTCCAATTGTCTTAAGCAAGGAGTTGTTAGTGATTCTTTTGGGGCAGCTGCCAGGAAGCATGGTAGCCTCAGGCTGGTTATTAGGGCCAGGTCAAAGGTTCGATGGTGGGCAGAGGGGAGGACGGGCTGAGGTTGAGCCAACACTGTGACTGGGTCTGTATGTCTGTGTATTTGTATGTCTGTCAAACATAGGAGGGGAAGGTTAGTTAAAAGTCTCCATAACAGGTAATTCACCTGCATTAATGATAGCATGCTAGTCAAGGTGACTGACCCTACCATAATAACAAAATGGGACAAATCTAGGAAATTCCCTGGTGGTCCAGTGGTTAGGATTCTTGGCTCTCATTGCTGAGGGTCTGGGTTCAATCTAGCCTGAAACCAGTTCCCCTGGTTGGGGAACTAAGATGCTATAAGCTGTGTGGCATGCTGCTGCTGCTAAGTCATTTCAGTCATGTCCGACTCTGTGCGACCCCATAGACGGCAGCCCACCAGGCCCCACTGTCCCTGGGATTCTCCAGGCAAGAACACTGGAGTGGGTCCCTTC
>NW_011494686.1:161982-184157 GCF_000754665.1 Bison bison bison | reverse complement strand
CTCCAATGCATGAAAGTGAAAAGTGAAAGTGAAGTTGCTCAGTCGTGCCCGACTCTTAGCGACCCCATGGACTGCAGCCTACCAGGCTCCTCCATCCATGGGATTTTCCAAACAATGAACAAGTCTACAAAGATGTTTGGAAAACAAAATAGGAGTACGAAACAGAAAAGGAAAAGGAATAACAACGTGTTTTCTCCATTTCTTGATCTTGGAGAAAGCTGGCATTCGGATTTTTTTGGCTTTTAAAATTCTTTTAATGACAGGTAGTTTTCAAAGATACATTGTTTGCAAATAATGTATTTTTTTTTTATTGTATTTTAGAGTGCGAGCGTGCTAAGTCAGTTTAATTCTGGCCGACTCTGCAACCTTATGCACCATAGCCCGCCAGGCTCCTCTGTCCATGGGATTCTCCAGGCAAGGATACTGGAGTGGGTTGCCATTTCCTTCTCCAGGGGGTCTTCTTGACCCAGGGATCAAACCTACGTCTCTTGTCGCCTACATCTGCAGGTGGGTTCTTGACCACTTAGCGCCACAGACAGTTGGAAAAACGGGGATATGCTGATTCTGGCCTGACTCCAGTGGCAGGTTTACATGCTTTGGGGTCTGCACACGATCAGTAAAACCATGTTACGAACTATCTGCAGCTAGTCATTTGGGTGCCCTGTATTTGAGTATTACAGGGAATGGCATTAGGAAGCCCAACTGGGAACATAAAATACAACTTGTCTATAACCGGGATCACTTAATGTCAAAATAAAAGTGATTGAAAACAGGATTTGGAAGGGTAAGGCTGGTTCAATCCAGGGCATACAGCATTAAGTAGGGGGAGCCTGCAATAAACCCACGTGATTGATAGAGCTATTTAAAAAGATCTCAGGGCAGTTGTCACAAACTGTGGCTTTAGCCCCAAGAACTGGGATTTCTTTAATCTTTGAGTTAGCTAGCTAGCTGGCTATGGCTTCAGAGAATGTATAAACTGACTCATTGAGAACAATAAAGGATTCCTTTATTTATTAATCCACAGGAATGGGGGATCATTTTAAAGGGCCATTTTGTGTACACAGAAAGTGTAGAGAGGAGCGTATTGGGGGAGAGGCTATCTCTTTGGAGCACATCCTCAAAGTGGGTAAACTTATTTATTTGTTTAGGCTATGCCATATGGCATGTGGGATCTTAGTTCCCTCAGCAGGGATTGAACCTGAGCCCCGTGCCACGGAAGTGTGGCGTCTTAACCACTCGACCTCCAGGGAAGTCTGCAAGAGGATAATTTTTTAAAAGACAATATTAATACTTTGCCACATGACAGTCAGCTATTTGGTTAATCAATATCCATCCTTCTGAGTTTTCCTTACTATCAGTCAGATCCTTGATTTTGTCACGGCAGCAGAGGAGCCTGGCTTCCTCATGCACACAGATCTTATTGATTACGCTAGGTAGAACCCATTGTGTGGGGTTTCTGACGAGATCAGGCGTGTTCAGAGTGGTAATGCCATAGACATGTGGGGTTTCTGGAAAAGCTACTTAAACATGGGGGCTACTCCTTCGGTGCACACACACTAATGTGATCTGTATCCTTCCCCTTCTGGCTGCCTGGAAAGGAGGTCTAAGGGCAGAGCTGTAGCTGCCATCTTCCAATAATAAAGGAAAGGCGAGCACAGTAGCAGAACCCTGGCTTCTTGAGTCCCATGACCACTGAGCTGATGACAGATAAGCTACGGGAGACAGATAAGCCCCTACTTGGCCTACTCCCTGTTATTTTGAGTTTTCTGTTCACATTTGTGCTCAGTCACTCAGTTGTGTCTGACTCTTTGCCACCCCATAAACTGTAGCCTGCCAGGCTCCTCTGTCCATAGGACTCTCCAGGCAAGAATACTGGAGAGTGTTGCCATTTCCTCCTCCAGAGGATCCTCCTGACCCAGGGATTGAACCCACTTCTCCTGCGTTGGCAGGCAGATTCTTTACCGCTGAGCCACCTGGGAAGATTTTCTGCACTCAGCATCCAAACACAACCCCTAACTGATAAAGGTATAGTGAAGAGAATTTCTAGAAAAACATACCAGAAGCAGGATCAAGAGCCATGTTGGACTTGGATGGGGTGGTAGGGTTTTCACTCTAAGCTAGCCCCCCTGCCACCCTCCAACCCCAAGCCCTCCCAGCTAGGCTTGCTCTCCTGCAGTCAGAACCTGCTCGACCTTTGAGTGGGATGCAAGGGAATGTCTATTGCCTGGGGACCAAGTTTTGGATTCTAATGTCCATTTGGTTGCGTTAGTCTCTTAAACACCCGTATAATAAGGGTACATGCCTGTCTAGCTTATCTCACAGCGTGTTTGGAGGAATCAAATACCAAAATGACATGGAAATGCTCTTTGGGAACTTAAAAAATGCTATGAAAATGTGAAGCAGCAGCATCTTATTGCTCCCAATCCCTGTTTAATTATTTTCAGAGCAGGTGTCACTCATAGCTTGAATAGGCTCAATTGTGGTGCTAACGCAAAAATCGACATTCAGAAACACCATTTTCCACAAATCTATTCTAATTAGTTACCTCTATTGCAGGAATGAAAGGTAATAACAGCTTAATATGTTTCACATCTGGAGTACTCTGAACTTTCATGCCTGGATGATGTCATGCCAAAGTTTCTCAAGATAAGTTTCCTGTTAAATTTTAATAAAGGATAATAGCTACCATTTGTATAACAGTTAGATTTTTATGAAGTATGTGAATGCATGTTAATTCCTTTGATTCTCAATAATAATACTGATTCATATATTATTGTGTCCAGTTTAAGATAATGAATTGAGGCTCAAAAAAATCGGTACTCTGGGCAAAAAGAGTTGCCGATGAAGACTGGCGCTCGTGTATGGCAATCACACAGGGCAGTTATCCAGGCTCCATCAACAACTCATATTGACTTTTGGTGTGGCTGGTCGTCTTTACATACTTGTTTGTTGAAACTGAAGTTACCCACAGTCCTGGTTTTACTCTTTGAATTAATATATATCAACAGTATCTGACTACGTAGTATCAGCTGGGTTCTATCAGACACTGTGCATGCATTACATAATCCCTTTGATGTACTATTATATACATTTCATTAAAAAATTTAAGACTCAAAATTGAGTTAGTATTTGTACAGAAAAGTGCAGGTGGGACCTCCCTGGTGACCCAGTGGCTAAGACACTCACAATACAGGGGGCCTGGGTTTGATCCCTGGTCAGGAAACTAGATCTCACAGTCAAATAAATAAATATCTTAAAGGGAAGATATTATTTTATACATTTTTCAAAAAACTAGAAGTTCAGAGAGAGAAAGCAATTGCCCAGTGTCACAGAGTCAGCAAACAGAAGCTTCACAGCTTTATCCGTCCTGTTCGCTGCCTGGGAGAAACAGATAGCCTCCTACTGACAGGTTCAGATTTTTTCTAGGACTTTAGGCTTTCCAAAATGCAACTTCTTATGTACCCAATCCCATTTCTTTCCATGAGTCATACCTTAGATGTTGCTCTCATGACGTCTGTCTCCTTTTCCTACTCCTCAAATGCGTGGTACTCATGTGTGTTCTAGCTAGACCCCCATCAGGAACAGTTCAATCCTCCTCATGCATGAACAGTTTCTTCATGACTTTATCTCATATCCTCCTTGGCTTTCTATAGCACAAGCTACTTTTTACCATACCTTGTGATTCTGTTTTTCAGTTATCTCATGTTTGTGTTTTATTTCCACAACAAGACTGCAAAGCCTACTGGGGAGAAAGTCATGTGCTTCTTTCTTTTTTTTTTTTATAGTCCTGGCATAATTCCAAGCCCAGTTTAATGTACTACTAATCACAAACACACGTTTGATAGATACTCTTGGCAAAATTAACCAATAGTTCCTCTCTATTTGGGCCCTGCCCCCAGGGCCATGTGTTTCACAGGTCGGATCCTGACTTCACTGGAGAAATGCTCAATACTCTAAAGAAAACAAGGCATACAGACAAGTAAGACAGCATTTTAATTTTTAGGAAATCAGGCTAAATCCGCAAAACACAGTATCCATAGTCCTTTCATTGTCAAGGACAAACCAGTCTTGGCCAGATCGTCATGACCTTATCAGGTTTACCTGTTTCAGATGCTCACTGAGGGCAATTCTCAGGCTGCCGTTCCTTCGGTTTAACATCTCACAAGTCATGAGGGTGTAAAAGATCGCAGTGCACACCAGGGGCATGCAGAAGTAGAACCCGAACAGCCACCAGTCCTTAACATCCTGATAGAACTGGAAAGAGGAGAGGAGGGAGAGAGGAGGAAGAGCATTATAAGGCAAGTTTGCTGCACAAAGCCTCTGGTGGCTTCAACGTCTCCATGCTTACAGCTATGTTTGTATATTCATGCTCTCTGCTGGTGGTAATGGGCTTGGAGGTCGTGCTCAAAACTCAACCAAACTGAAAAGTCCAAACATGTAGTTTCTGGTTTAGCTGTGTGTTGTGTGCTGTGTGTTGCTTTTTATAACAGCACACAAAGAAATTGAATTAATATTATTCTGACAGTACTATTCACAATAGCCAAGACATAACAGCAACCTAAATGTCTATTGACAGATGAATGTGGTATACATATACACACACCAAATATACAACAGTATACACCATATATATACATACATACCATGTATATATATATATATATACAATGGAATATTACTCAGCCATAAAAAGAATGAAATAATGCCATTTGCAGCAACAAGATGGAGCTAGAGATTATCATACCAAGTGAAGTAATTTAGACAGAGAAAGACAAATAACATACGATATCACTTTATGTGGAATCTAAAATATAGCACAAATGAACTTATCCATGGAACAGAAACAGATGCATAGACAGAGAGCAGACTTGTGGTTACCAAGTGGGAGGCTGGGTGGGAGAGGGATGGGTTGGAAGTTCTGGATTAACAGCTGCAAACTATTATATATAGAATGGATAAACAACAAGGTCCTACTCTGTAGCACAGGGAACTATATTCAATATCCTTTCATAAGTCATAATGGAAAAGAATGTGAAAAAGAAAATATATAACAGAATAACTTTACTATATAGCAGAAATTAACACAACATTGTAAATCAGCTACAAGAAGTTTAAAATTACCCAAATTATTAAATAATTTTAATAATTATTAACAATTATTAATATTTTAAATAAACAAAAGTTGGTTTGAATTACACAGTGGAAGAACCCTCATCAATAAAAACAATTCCCTTTCAAAGCTCATAAAACATCCTTTTGAGACATAAGGATCTGTATCTTTATTGGTGATTCTCAGCATTTTGCTAGTGTCTGGTTTACTTCTGACTGTTGTGGTGAAGTGTTCTTAACGTGCCTGTCTTGTTCGGAAAGAGCGAAGGTTGTGAATGGCTTATCTGTAGGGCTCTGCTTGTTGGGAGTTAACCCTTTGTCTGGTATGTCTGCTATGCGACCTCAGCCAGCCAGTGTGAGCCATCAATAACCATGTCCTTCCTCTCTCTCTTAATACTTGCCACCTGGAAACTATTGAGGCAGAGTAGCTTATCTGAAGGCATGTTGAACCTGATCTCCCTGTGGACAGGATTTGTAAATATCAGGATTACTCAGTTTTATGTCTTTTTAAAGGAGAAAATGTAATACCCCATAAAAATGGAAATTCGAAAATTATAGCTAAATTCTTCCTCCCACTAAATTAATCACCAACTTGGGAAGAACGCTTTTCCTTTCCTAATGCTGTTTCTCCAGATAGTTTATTTACTAAGGATAATGCAGCCTCCTGCAATATCTCAGTTCCCACAGTAAAAAATAATCACACTGCTCTGTGAAAAACTGGAGAGTTTCTGAATATAGAAAGAGGCCCAGTAGGCTGCATTTATAACATGTCTATTAAAATATGCTATAAATGGTTCCTGAGGAAAAAAAGTTCTGGGCAGGGGTTCATAACTATTTTTATGTCAGGGACCCCTTTGGATTTCTGGTGAAGACTATAATTCTTTCTGAGACTAATACTTAAAAAAAAACCCACACATTTTATTTTATATTGGAGTATAGCTGATTAACAATTTTGTGATGGTTTCAGGTGAACAGTGAAGGGACTCAGCCTTGCATATACATGTATCCATTCTCCCCCAAATTCCCCTCCCATCCAGGCTGCCACATAACACTGAGCAGAGTTCTATGTGCTATACAGTAGGTCCTTGTTGGTTATCCATTTTAAATATAGCAGTGTGTACACATTGATCCCAAATTCCCTAACTATCTCTTTGCCATATTCTTCCCCCTCTAGCAACCATAAGTTTGTTGAGAATAATGCTTTTAAATGCATGAAATAAAATACAATGGAAACAAATTACATCAAAACGTAGCTAACAAAAATATGAAAAAGAAAATTCTAGTATCACAATATATGGGTTTATTAACAAATTAAATGACAGATCTAATGAGTTCTATCAGAATATGGAACCAATGATGAATGTAAATAACATTTCCAGATTATATATTAGTGAAAAAAAACAACATCATGTTTCTGTTAAACACTACTGTGATTTGTTGCCTACATCCAAGTTAATTAGAAGGAAATGATAAATTTCAGTTAAAAGTTAGTGAAAATAAACATGTAATTTCCTTTTCCTTCAAGTTCACAGACCACTGAATTGTAGCCTCAGGTTAAGTGCAGAATCTCAAAGGAGTTGGCGTATTCAGATCTGTTTATACAAATATTTTCCTATTCACATCCCACTGTAGAAAGATCTTAGTACTGAACTTAAAACACAAACAAAAAAAATCAGAACTCTTCGTTTAAGCACAATGCACACACTCCTTGAAGAAGCCCCTTCCTCTGTACCCCCTCCTTCTGGGTGCGGGTGGGGGTGTGAAGCCCAGAAGCAGCTGTGGGGGTCCTGGGAGTTGGCCTTTGCTGGAGGAGACTGGATGGAGTCGCCTGCCCCTTCCATGGCAGAGGCCAGTCCAGAATGGGATCACACATTTCTTTGGAACTGATGACATCAAGGGTACAGCGGGGCCTCCCCCCAGTCTGTGTGAGTCCTCAGACATTTCAGTCGTGGACAACTCTTTGTGACCCCATATACTGTAGCCTGTCAGGCTCCTCTGTCCATGGGGATTCTCCAGGCAAGAATCCTGGAGTGGTTGCCATGCCCACTCCAGGGCATCTTTCCCACTCAGGGATTGAACCAGTGTCTCTTGTGTCTCCTGCATTGGCAGATGGGTTCTTTAACACTAACACCACCTGGGAAACCCCTCCCTCCAGTCTGCTGCTGCTGCTGCTGCTAAGTCGCTTCAGTCGTGTCCGACTCTGTGCGACCCCATAGACGGCAGCCCACCAGGCTCCCCCGTCCCTGGGATTCTCCAGGCAAGAACACTGGAGTGGGTCCCTCCAGTCTAGGTTAGAGCAAAGCTGAGGAGGAAAGACTGGAAAAAGAAGGGGGATCAAATTAGAAAAAGAGACCAGGGGGAAAGAGAAGCCTAAAACCTTCGACTTGAAAAGAAATCTACAAAATCATCAGTTCATGGGACTTCCCTGGCAGTCCAGTGGTAAGACTTGATGCTTCCAATGCAGGGGGTGCTGGTGGGATCTGTAATCAGGGAACTAAGATCCTGCAGGCTGAGCCATCAGGGAAGCCAGGTGGCACTGGGGGTAAAGAACCCACCTGCCAATGCAGTACCTGTAAGAGATGTGGGCTTGATCCCTTAGTTGGGTAGATCCCCTGGAGGAGGAAATGGCAACCCACTCCAGTATTCTTGCCTGGAGAATCCCAAGGACAAAGGAACCTGGCAGCTTCAAGTCCATGGGCTCACAAAGAGTTGGAAGTGACTGAAGCAACTTAGTATGCATGCATGTAAGATCCTGCATGCTGAGGGGTGTGACCAAAAAATTATCAGTTCAAACTCAGTACTGTTTACACAACCCTCCAGGCATCCCCGCCCCTGCCTGAAGGGCAGCCACACTTAGCTTCACTGCTAAGAAGGACATGCTTTCTTGTGAAGAAACCTATTTCCTTTTACCCAGCAAGATCCATCAGTAAGTTCCTTATTACATGGAGCCTCTTTTCTAACGTTTTAGTCAGAGGTATCCAGATCGCTCATTCACACTGCCCAAATTCTGAGAATACACAGAACTACACAAAAAAGATCTTCATGACCCAGATAACCACGATGGTGTGATCACTGGACTAGAGCCAGACATCCTGGAATGCAAAGTCAAGTGGGCCTTAGGAAGCATCACAACACACAAAGCTAGTGGAGATGATAGAATTCCAGTTGAGCTATTTCAAATCCTAAAAGATGGTGCTGTTAAAGTGCTGCACTCTATATACCAGCAAATTTGGAAAACTCAGCAGTGGCCATGAAACTGGAAAAGGTCAGTTTTCATTCCAATCCAAAGAAAGGCAATGCCAAAGAATGTTCAAACTACTGCACAATTGCACTCGTCTCACACTTTAGCAAAGTAATGCTCAAAATTGTAAAAGCCAGGCTTCAACAGTATGTGAACTGTGAACTTCCAGATGTTCAAGCTGGATTTAGAAAAGGCAGCAGAACCAGAGATCAAATTGCCAACATCTGTCGGATCATAGAGAAAGCAAGAGAGTTCCAGAGAAACATCTATTTCTGCTTTATTGACTACACCAAAGCCTTTGACTGTGTGGATCACAACAAACTGTGGAAAATTCTGAAAGAGATGGGAATACCAGACCAGCTGACCTGCCTTCTGAGAAATCTATATGCAGGTCAGGAAGCAACAGTTAGAACTGGACATGGAACAATAGACTGGTTCCAAATTGGGAAAGGAGTACATCAAGGCTGTATATGTGGCTCTGCTTATTTGACTTATATGTAGAGTACATCATGTGAAATGCTGGGCTGGATGAAGCACAAGCTGGAATCAAGATTAACAGGAGAAATATCAATAACCTCAGATAGCAGATGATACCACCCTTATGGCAGAAAGCGAAGAACTAAAGAGCCTTTGTTGAAAGTGAAAGAGAAAAGTGAAAAAGTTGGCTTAAAACTCAACATTCAGAAAACTAAGATCATGGCATCTGATCCCATCCCTTCATGGCAAATAGATGGGGAAACACTGGAAACAGTGAGAGGCTTTATTTTGGGGGGCTCCAAAATCACTACAGATGGTGACTGCAGCCATGAAATTAAAAGATGTTTGCTCCTTGGAAGAAAAGCTATGACCAACCTAGACAGCATATTAAAAAGCAAAGACATTAATTTGCCAACAAAGGTCTATCTAGTCAAAGCTATGGTTTTTCCAGTGGTCATGTATGGATGTGAGAGTTGGAGTATAAAGAAAGCTGAGCAGAAAAGAATTGATGCTATTGAACTGTGGTGTTGGAGAAGACTCTTGAGAGTCCCTTGGAGTATAAGGAGATCCAACCAGTCCATCCTAAAAGAAATCAGTCCTGAATATTCATTGGAAGGATTGATGCTGAAGCTGAAACTCCAATACTTTGGCCACCTGATGCGAAGAGTTGACTCATTGGAAAAGACCCGGATGCTGGAAGGCATCAGGAGGAGGAGAAGGCAGGAGGAGAAGGGGACAATAGAGATGAGATGGTTGGATGGCATCACCGACTCAATGAACATGAGTTTGAGCAAGGTCTGGGAGTTGGTAATGGACAGGGAAGCCTTGTGTGCTGCAGTCCTGGGGTTGCAAAAAGTAGGACATGACTGAGTGACTGAACTGAACTGAATTGAAATTCTGAGCACTTCTCCTAGTTCGTTTTTCACTGTGGATGTTGACTTAGTGAAAAAAGTCAGTAGATCAGTAGAAAACTTTAATTTTAAGGTCGCCAACTTGGCTCTGTTCATGAATACTTCTAATTTGAAAACAAGAATTTCCAAGCAGGGTAACTGATCAACCATAAGACCACTAATTTTTGTGAATTTTCCAAGGTAGAAATACTGTAAGTTGTCTGTAAATGATTAAAGGTGGAACCAGACTTTGTGAAACTTACATCAAAGCACTGAATTATGCTGATTTAAGAGAAATAGAAATAGTTACTCTTAGTTTTTCTCCTTGGTCTTCATGGGACTAGTTTTGCAGAGGAAATATGCATTTGAAACGCTTCCTTACACGGTAGGCTATGTAATTAAGCTGGTCATAAAAATTAATGTGGTCAGGTATAATAAACAGCAACTGAATTTGTTACACTAAAATGCTTTTTTAAAAAGTTCTGAAAATTTATATTATATCATATTAGAATCTGAACTAAGCACACATGAGAATGACTTCTACTTTTAATTAGTATATCTACCTTTAAAAAACTTGTGAGAAACATGCATTTCACAAAGGAGCATCAAATAAGTGTCAGCGTGTCTGTCAGAGGGAAATTGTTGTGCTGTGTTCCTTATTCTCAAAACAAATAGCACTCCATGTATACACATCAATCTCTCTCAGCTTCAGAATTCTGAGTTGTTTGGCACAGAGCAGCAATGGTGTCTACAGTTACAAAAGAGAAAACAGAGTAGTTGTTCTAGTCCAGAAGCTAAGCCCTGGCTTAACATCTACTTTTTGTGTAATTGAATAATATAGTAAGTCTCCTATAGGTGAGTGAATTACGTTCCGCAAGAGCGTTCATAAATCCAATTTGTTCATAAGCCCGACAAAGTCAGCCTAGGTACCGAACTAACATGCTAAGTTATATAGTACTGGACTGTAACAGGTTTATTGTACTTTTCACACAAATAAGATATAAAAACAACAAATGATATATAAAAAAATATATATAAAGAAAATATTTTTAATCCTACAGTGTAGTATCTTGAAAAAGCACCGTAGAACAGTATGACAGCTGGCTACAGGCACATGTGCACATCTCTGAAAGTTCACAACTTGAGGGCTCATTTGTAGGGGACTTACGGTATTTCACTCAACTAACAGAGTAAACCAGGCTTCCCTGGTGGCTCAGACAGTAAAGATTCCACCTGCAATGCATGAGACCTGGGTTCGATCCCTGGGTTGGGAAGATTCCATGGAGAAGGGAACGGCTACCCACTCCAGTATTCTTGCTTGGAAAATCCCACAGACAGAGGAGCCTGGCAGGCTACAGTCCACGGGGTTGCAAAGAGTCGGCTATGACTGAACGACTGAGCACACACACAGCATACAGCATCGTAAATCACACTGGGCAGTGTAGTGATATCAAGTCTCGCTGATGGTAAATGAAGACCTCTCCCACTCCCTAATTAATTTCCTTTAGACTATTCATACCTCCATGAATTTCGACGTGGCATTGAGCATACAGGTTCTGTGCTGTGCACCCTTGTATTCAAAAGGTACCATGACAAAGCCGATGGCTTCAGGGATGGCCAGGATAAAAGAAAGGATCCAGATGGAGACAATCTCAATGGCTGTGACCAAGGGAATCCCAATTCCCTGAACACGACTCCAGGAGGCAACTGCTCTGTACCTGGTGGGGGAAAAAAAAAAAAAAAAGAGGAGAGTGATAGAACCAACTTGTTAGGAAATTTTGTTATTTCAACTCAATAAAATTTCTATTAATAAATGCTGGAAAATCCTTCCGTTGGCCACTGACCAACCATGGCTTTTTAGGAATTTTATGTGTGTGAAAAACAGTTGGGGCCATTAAAAGTTCCACCTGCTTGGGGTTCAACTGGCTGGCAGGCCTGAGTCTGAGATCTTCACTTGGGGTTTAGTAAAATTTCGTGAGAGTTTAGGATGTGGCCACTAAGACAGGTGTGCTATGTTTTTTAAGCTGTGGGAAAAATTGGGTAGTGAAAACTGCTGGTATTTATTATGGTAATATCTTATTTCTGTTTCTATATTAAAAAAAACTTGGAATATTATATATGAAGTGGATCTAGATATCTTTAAGTGAATCATGACCATAGATATTCTATTGTTTTCTCCCTTCTTCGATCCTCAAATTATGGTTACAGTGGGTGGCCATTTTAGTAAATAAATATTTTTAATCATTACACTTTAGTGTAGTCAATGAAACAGAAGTAGATGTTTTTCTGGAATTCTCTTGCTTTTTCGATGAGACAACAGATGTTGGCAATTTGATCTCTGGTTCCTCTGCCTTTTCTAAATCCAGTTTGAACACCTGGAAGTTCTTAGTTCAGGTACTGTTGAAGCCTAGCTTGGAGAATTTTGAGCATTATTTTGCTAGCATGTGAAATGAGTGCAATTGTGTGGTAGTTTGAACATTCTTTGCCTTTCTTTGGGATTGGGATGAAAACTGACCTATTCCAGTCCTGTGGCCACTGCTGAGTTTTCCAAATTTGCTGGCATATTGAGTGCAGCACTTTAACAGCATCATCTTTTAGGATTTGAAATATCTCAGCTGGAATTCCATCACCTCCACTAGCTTTGTTCGTAGTGATGCTTCCTAAGGCCTATACTTGACTTTGCACTCCAAGATGTCTGGCTCCAGGTGGGTGATCACACTGTCGTGGCTATCTAGGTCATTAAGATCTTTTTTGTACAGCTCTTCTGTGTATTCTTGTTAATTCTTCTTAACATTTTCTGCTTCTGTTAGGTCCATACCATTTCTTTTATTGTGCCCATCTTTGCATGAAATATTCCCTTGATATCTCTAATTTTCTTGAAGAGCTCTCTAGTCTTCCCCATTCTATTGTTTTCCTCTATTTCTTGCATTGCCCACTTAGGAAGACTTTCTTATCTCTCCTTGCTATTTTTGGAACTTTTGGAACTGGCTCAAAATTGGGAAAGGAGTACATCAAGGCTCCATATTGTCACCCTGCTTATTTAACTTCTGTGCAGAGTACATCATGCGACATACTGGGCTGAATGAAACACAAGCTGGAATCAAGATTGCCGAAAGAAATATCAATAACCTCAGCTATGCAGATGACACCTCCATTATGGCAGAAAGCAAAGAGAACTAAAGAGCCTCTTGATGAAGGTTTAAGAGGAGCGTGAAAAAGCTGGCTTAAAACTCAACATTCAAAAAACTAAGATCATAGCATTTGATCCCATCACTTCATGGCAAATAGATGGGAAAACAATGGAAACAGTGACAGACTTTATTTTCTTGGGCTCCAAAATCACTGCAGATGGTGACTGCAGCCACAAAATTAAAAGATGCTTGCTCCTAGGAAGAAAAGCTATGACAAACCCAGACAGCGACAGAGACATTATTTTGCTGACAAAGGTCCATAAGTGAAAGCTATGTTTTTCCAGTAGTCATGTATGGATGTGAGCGTTGAACCATAAAGTGGACTGAGCACCGAAGAATTGATGTTTTTGAACGGTGGTGCTGGAGAAGACTCTTGAGAGTCCCTTGGACTGTAGGGAGATCCAACCAGTCAATCCTAAAGGAAATCAATCCTGATTTTCATTAGAAGGACTGATGCTGAAACTGAAGCTCAATACTTTGGCCACCTGATGCGAAGAACTGACTCATTAGAAAAGACCTTGATGCTGGGAAAGATTGAAGGCAGGAGGAGAAGGGGACGACAGAGGACAAGATGGTTGGATGGCTGACTCAATGGACATGAGTTTGAGCAAACTCTGGGAGATGGTGAAGGACAGGTAAGCCTGGCGTGCTACAGTCCATGGAGTTGCAAAGAGTTGGATATGGTTGAGCAACTGAACAATAACAAAATCATAATACTTAAAAATGTAAAAGAAGAACTCTAGCTCTCCCATGTGGCCTGGTGCCAGACTATGTAAAACTGAACTAAATATACCTTGGTTCCCAATCTTTAGGGTTTATAGTTTAATATAAAAAAGATGGTTCATCCAGAAGTGCAGGATATAAATGTAACTGAACAATTTTGCCAATCAAAACACCAACTGGCATTAAGAAATTGTGTTCACCTTACTTCTTACCTTAATATTTTATCATAATAATCAGATTTAAATGTTAAGTCTAAAGAACGTTTGGTTTCAGAAACTGTGCTCTTTGACCTGATGTGATGGTCTGGTGCTAACTGCTCTCAGATTTACAGTTAAGGAAGGACCTGGGATGTGGTGCAGTACTTTTGTGGCTTCATTCTCGAAATTTTTGCTGCTGTTGTAATGGAAAGGAAACATTTTCTTTTTATAGCTTTCATTAGAGAGTGCCAGAAGAAGGCCGTAAAATAGACCAAGGCACTGGAGACAGGTGCACGTGGGTTTGGAGGCCAGGCAACTCGATGGGAACGAGAGTCAGCAATACCAAGGCAAGATACAAGATACCCATCGCCACTGAAATGAGCCCTTGATCACTTACAGTTAGTGTTCTGTCCCACTGCATCTAAAAAGTACATGTGTGGAAACACAACTCCTAGGAATTACACTACCTCGTTCTTCACTGTAGGTTAGAACCTATAGTTTGGTACACACAATGATGCCACTTGGCATATATACAGCTCAATTTGATGGAGAAATGTTTTGCAAAAGATTTTTAGGGTAAATAAGATTGGTGTACAATGAGAATCTCTGAAAAAGTCTAGACTAGTCCAGAATGGGATAAAATACAGCTATGCAAACAGACCAAGAAAATCCTTTTATGATATAGCCAACATTGCATTTTAAAATTTATGGTTATTACCAGTGGAATAAAGACTGCAATATATTTTGCTTTCTACTTCTGTTGACTTTGCTGCCTTATTAGACTGGCAGGCTGATGTCCAGTAAAAGCTCAAAGGAATGGAGACGGGATGTCTATATCTTGAGGCTGCTGATAAATTTTATCTATTTCTTCTCCCTTTTTCTTATCAGGAAAGGTGATGTAAATAAAACACTTTATCTTTTAAGAGAGCCAGAAAGCCAGATTTCTTAGGCAGGATTGGAGACAGAAGGTGGTTTAGTAAGAAAATGTGGTCTATATGTTCTAATGATGAATATATTCACAGAGCAGCTTCATTCTGTAACGTGCCAATGAGTTGCCAGAATATTACATATCTATAATCCAATGTAAATTCAACATTTAAAAATAAGTAGAAGTAATTTTTCATATCTAGTTGAGCAAATGATTCATAATCAGTCTGCTCCTTCCTTAACCCTCAGGACAAAGAATTAGAATGTTTTCCATTTTTAATCACACTGATCTTGTTCCTTGAGAAAACAAAAGCAATTACAAATAATCATTTGTGATGACAGAGGCGGAGAAAGATGTGGAGAATAAGAAATACTGAATGTTCCAAAAATGATTTCTTTCTGGAGAGAAAAACATAACACATAACACATAATATGTTCTTATTAGGTGTGACTATAAATGGCCTTCAATCTAGTTGGTGTGTATATATATGATATATGACACTGTCATTGAAAATCTGCAAGTGTGGAGCCAACTGCAAACAAATAATATTCTGGAAATAATTCCTCCTCTTTGAAATGCTTTCTTCACTTGGTTTAGACCATCTTCTGCTGGTTTTCCTCTTGCTGATGGGATTGGTCACTTCATCTCATCTCCTTGGCTGGACCATGCCCATGCCTCAAATTCTTAGTACTGGATTTCTCTGTAGCCCTTGGACCCCCTTTCTATCTAACTTCTCTCTCCTAGTAATCTCATCTATTCTTATGGCTTTAGTATCATTTAAACTACTTAAGATAACATATTAAAAAGCAGAGACATTACTTTGCCAACAAAGGTCTGTCTAGTCAAGGCTATGGTTTTTCCTGTGCTCATGTATGGATGTGAGAGTTGGACTGTGAAGAAAGCTGAGCGCCGAAGAATTGATGCTTTTAAACTGTGGTGTTGGAGAAGACTCTTGAGAGTCCCTTGGACTGCAAGGAGATCCAACCTGTCCATTCCTTTAGGAGATCAGTCCTGGGTGTTCTTTGGAAGGAATGATGCTAAAGCTGGAACTCCAGTACTTTGGCCACCTCATGCGAAGAGTTGACTCATTGGGAAAGACTCTGATGCTGGGAGGGATTGGGGGCAAGAGGAGAAGGGGACGACAGAGGATGAGATGGCTGGATGGCATCACTGACTCGGTGGAGGTGAGTCTGAGTGAACTCTGGGAGTTGGTGATGGACAGGGAGGCCTGGCGTGCTGTGGTTCATGGGGTTGCAAAGAGTTGGACATGACTGAATGACTGAACTGAACTGAACTGAATGAATACATGTGGAATCTAGCTGCAGATATTTGGACACTTCTTTGGTTGGGTGTGTCATCTGGGCTGGCCTGTGGCTGCTTTGCTGGAATCATGCTTTTTCAGTTTCACACCTGTCCTCTCCTCTGAGCAGCAGGTTCTACCCTGGAGCTCCGAGCTGGCTGGAGCAGTGTTGAGCAGCCCTGGGCTCGTGGAGAGGGAGACGTGCTCCACTAATCTCCCATGTCTAGTTGTTCCTATCAAAGGGCCAGTCATGTGAGTCTTGGAACCATGAAACAAGCTCAGGAGCCACCTGAAAGCCACCAGGAGACCCCAGTCAGAGTAACAAGGAGTGGAAGAACCGCCCCAATTTCTGCCCCACAACATGGTCAGACTGTAAGAAAATAATGATTGTTCTAAACTACTCAATTTGGGGGTAGTTTCTTACTAAAGAAAAATGAGGCAGCAAGATTAACCAGTCACCTGATCTTGACAAGAGAATTAAAAGAGTGAAAAACTTTGCAGTGGGGAACAGACTCCAAAATGAGATCCTGAGTTGCACGACACACACTTTTTATGCTTTAGTCATTTAGTCCCTAAGTTGCGTTCAACTCTTTGCAACCCTATGAACTGTAGCCGGCCAGGCTCCTCTGTCCATGGGATTTCCCAGGCGAGAATACTAGAGCGGGTTGCCATTTCCTTCTCCAGAAGACATTCTTGACCCAAGAATCAAACCTACATCTCCTGCATTGGTAGGTGGATTCTTTACCACTTCCTAGGAGCCACAAGGAAAACCCATTACATGCAGGGTGAAAGAAAAATCAAAGCACAGGAGAAAAAAAAGAGAAACCAAGACCAAGTCTAAGTAAAAATGAAGTGTTTTAGAAAATCACTTCCATGCTTCTTGAGTTATGGTCAATCTTTGAGACTATCACAGAAACCACCGAGTAACTACTTGAAATGAGGGATGAGGAACTGACGCAAATCAAAGTTTCCTTATTAATGGATCCTTGCAACTTTCCCAGGTATCTAATTACACATCATCTGGAGTAGCTGTTAAAGGAGTTTTATCTTTTTATAGCTTCCTTTCCCAGGCAGCTTTTAACTACAGTTTGGAGCTGTAACCAGACCTCTTTACTGGTCTGACCCCCATCATTTCCCACTTTAAACATGACGGTTAACCTTACAAAGAATAGCATTTAATTCCTCTTTCCAATCCCAGCCCCTCCTTTTTTCTCTAAAACAAAGAGTTTTTTCCCCTAAAACATAGAGTGCTTGCCACTTAAAGCATGTGAGAATACTTATTCAAATTATTGGTAATGGCTGGTATAAGTGATAAGCTTTTTCTGTTTTGTTTACCTTATTTAGATTAAAAAAACCTCTAGGGAGGGGGCTTCCCTGGTGGTCCAGTAGCTGAGGCTCTGCGCTCCAAATGCAAGGGGCCCGGTTTTGATCCCCCATCCACCCCACATGCAGCAACCAAGACCTGGGCAGCCAAATAAGTAAATAAATATTAAAAAAAAAACACCAAAACCAAACACCTAGACTGAGAAAGGTAACCAAACACCTAGACTGAGAAAAGTAGGCCTTTTTTTTTTTTTGACCCTACGGTATTAGTATTCACTAAGTAATCAATGAAGTAATAAATCATATAGAGCTTGGATGAATTGTTGTTTAGTTGATAAATTGTGTCCAACTCCTCACATCTCTGTGAACTGTAGCTCTCCAGGCTCCTCTGTTCGTGGGATTATCCCGGCAAGTACCTTGGAGTGGATTGCTGTTTCCTTCTCCAGGGGATCTTCCTGACTCAGGGATCAAACCCACATCTGCTTTGTTAGGTGGATTCTTTACTACTGAGCCCAGTTACTCCTGTTATTTTCCCTCAAAAGCAACATAAAAAAAAAAAAAATCACAGACTCTTCCTGGGCCATAATTTGATTCAGCTCATAAAAGGAAAGCAGAGATTCCTAAATTGCAAATTGTTTCCTAACAGAATCCAATTTCCCTCTTTTTACTCCTTGCTTTTTTTTTTTTTTTAAAGGAAGAAATTTTCTTATTTTTAGTAGAATATAATGCAACCAAATCAAGATGCAAAGCAAATGGTATCTAATTTTCAGGAATGAACTGTGAATGATTCATTTTACAGTGTGAAAGCTTTTGACATAGAAATGTCAAAAAAGATTCCTTCCATACAGATCTCAAAGATGAGTCAGTACCAAGGGAAATGCAACAATTTATAAAGAAAGGACTGAGGGAACACAGGATGGTGAATTGATTACCAGGGAAAAACCTGGATTAAGGCAGATTTTTGAGAAAGTGGAATTTTAAAATGGTTCATCTCTTTGATCTAAAACTGAGACTAGGGACTTCCCTGGTGATCCGGTGGCTAAGACACCATGCCCCCAGTGCAGGGGGTCCCGGTTGGACCCTGGTCGGGGAGTTGAATCCCACATGCCACAGTCAAGTGTTCCCATGCTGAAACTAAAGATCCCCCATGTTGCAAATAAGATCTGATGAAGCCAAACAAATAAAAAACAAACAACTGAGAGCAAGTCTTAATGAAAGAGATGCTTGGTATTCTTTTTTCTTTCTTTTTTTTCAAACCAAGGACATTTTATTTGATACATAACTGATAACTTGTGATTGAACCATTGAGTTAATTTTTCTCCCTGCATGAGATAGGAGAGGAAAGGGTGTGGTTGAGGTGAACCTCCACCAGAACTAGGAGTCTATGACCCAGTCCTTCCATTTCCTCCCCCCATCATCTCCTCCCAGCTCCCTTCTTCCCCCTATCTACAGGTAGGGTATTTTTCTTTTTTACAGGTAGGGTTTATACTGGGGATGCTGAAGCAATATTGTCCCCTGAGAGAGGGCAGAACAAGATGAAATAAGGAAGAAACTGGAAGTTTTTGATGACTTGGGACTTTTGGGGATCCCATTGCACGACTACCTCCCTTGTGCATTTCATTCTTCCTGGTTCCCTTGTCCACATGTTCACACCCATTGATACTCTAAAGAACAGCAGCCAGGCCTGATTCTTCACGTCTGTACCTCATACTCTTCTCTCCAATTGTTCTGTAGAACTAAATGATGACTTACGCTTCTCAATGTAGGGATAATTCATGATATAGTATATCACTGAGGAATAAGTGCCCTAAAATATTTTTCAATCAAGAAAAAAATTAATTTTTTATACTTTTCTTTTTTTTGTTTGGCTGTGACTCATGGCATGTGGGATCTTAGTTCCCTGAGCAGGAATTGAACCCAACTTCCAAGGAAGTCCCAAGAAAAAAAATGTATATTTTCTATATTAAGATTCATGTGAACCATAAAAGGGACCACTAAACTATAGCACATAACACTATTTAGAGCACATATTGTAAATTTTGTAACACGAAAATATACTGTAGAGATGAAAAGTTGCCTCTATTTCTTATCAAACCAAGCAAATTATTTTCCTCTCCTTGGTCTCTCTTTTCATCAATGCCTCTCTTCTCAGAGGACTATGCCCAGCTGCCTTAAAAAGGTTTTACTATTTATAGAAGCCAAGCATCTTCCTTGCCTTCTTTCTCCTGTTTCTCATTCTTGGGTCATAGGCTGCTCTTTTCTGGATTTGGTTAGATGTTTCCTCAGAGGTGCAGTTTTCTTAGAACACTGAGTGGCTCTTTCCCAGAACTTGTTATCATGCTAGTTTTTAACATAAAGTTTGGGAAATTTTCTAAATAAAGAGTAGGTTTTAAAATAAAATGCTATTTTCCCAAATTTGATGGTGCTTTTGTAAAGGCAAGTGTAGGTGTGGAAATACCTCTGAGCTGAGTATGAACATGTATTTCTCCACACAAGGCCTATATACATTTGTGTTTTAGAGCTAGAGTCATAGGAAATTAGTGTTAATATAAAATAAAAGTCATAGGAATGAGCTGGGCAAATGAGAAAAACTAAATGTAAAGAATAGCGTGAAGTAAATAAGGAAAACTGGTCACAGATAATAAAACTCAATAAACTTTCAGAACTTTTTTCTGCTTGTATTAATAGAACAACTACTAATAATATGATGAAAACCCACTATTCTATCCCCTGACATAACTACTAATAATACTGATCATATTACTTTCAAGGAATTTTATATTCATAAACCTACACATTTAAATTGCATTTAACATCCCTATCCTTTTCCCTAAAATGTTGCTTTCAACATTTTCTGTAAATTGGCTCATTTATGTACCTAATTTCTTTGTTCAAATTTTGGATCATTTCCATAGGATTTATTCTAAAAATTGTAATTATTGGGTCAGAAGGCAAAAGCAGGATTTCCCTAATGGCTCAGTGGATGAGAATCCATTAGCAGCAACTAAGCCTGTGAGCCACAACTATTGAGCCTGTGCTCTAGAGCCTGGGAATTGCAACTACGGAAGTCGGAGTGCCCTAGGGCCTGTCCTCAGCAGTAAGAGAAGCCTGCACACAGCAACAAAGACCTAGCAGAGTCAATAAATAAATAAATTAAAAAAAAGAACACAAAAGCACTTGTAGGACTTTACTTTCTGGAGGGGCTGTTCAAGTTTCCATCATTACCAGAGAAGTATGCTTTTTAACGAGAATTTCTCTTAAATTTGATTTTTTCTTTGGCGATTTTTATACTCATACCTTTTAATATGAAAGTATTACGATTTTAACTACCAATTGTATGGATTCTTTAAATACCAAGAATATTAACATGCAGTTTTGCTGCAAGTATATTCCCCAGATTATTGCTTTATTTGGTTTTTAATTTTATGAATGTGTGATCTTCTTTTAAAATTTTATGTCCTAAAATGCATTTATAGTTTTACTCAGATTTTCTACCATCCTTTTTAGGTTTAAAAAGTCTTCCTTTTCTAGAGACCAAAAAGATGCTGGTTTATTTTCTTCTACTGCCTGATGGTTTGAGTTTCTGCATGCTTAAACACACACTACTTTTATTGGATGACTGGCTCCAAAACTTAGTACATAAGTGACCTTGATTAAGCTCTTTCAACTTCAGCTTCCTCACCTGTAAAATGGGGATAACTATAGCACCATCACAGGTGTTCAGTTCAGTTCAGTTCAGTCTCTCAGTCGTGTCTCTTTGCGACCCCATGAACCCCAGCATGCCAGGCCTGTCTGTCCATCATCAACTCCCGGAGTTCACTCCGACTCACGTCCATCAAGTCAGTGATGTCATCCAGCCATCTCATCCTCTGTCGTCCCCTTCTCCTCCTGCCCCCAATCCCTCCCAGCATCAGAGTCTTTTTCCAATGAGTCAACTCTTCGCATGAGGTGGCCAAAGTACTGGAGTTTCAGCTTTAGCATCATTCCTTCCAAAGAAATCTGTGATAAGCATTAAATAAAATAATTTCTGAGAAGTATTTTTAACAGGGCCTGGTACACACTAATACTTAACAAATGGTAATAATTGTAACAACAGACTGGTTCCAAATAGGAAAAGGAGTACGTCAAAGCTGTATATTGTCACCCTGCTTATTTAACTTATATGCAGAATACATCACGAGAAATGCTGGGCTGGAAGAAGCACAAGCTGGAATCAAGATTGCTGGGAGAAATATCAATAACCTCAGATATGCAGATAACACTACTCTATGGCAGAAAGTGAAGAAGAACTAAAGAGCCTCTTGATGAAAGAGAAAGAGGAGAGTGAAAAAGCTGGCTTAAAGCTCAACATTCAGAAAACTAAGATCATGGCATCCAGTCTCATCACTTCATGGCAAATAGATGGAGAAACAGTGGAATTAGTGGCAGACTTTATTTTTTTGGGCTCCAAAATCACTGCAGATGGTGATTGCAGCCATGAAATAAAAAGACACTTACTCCTTAGAAGGAAAGTTATGACCAACCTAGACAGCCTATTAAAAAGCAGAGACATTACTTTGCCGACAAAGGTACGTCTAGTCAAGGCTATAGTTTTTCCAGTGGTCATGTATGGATGTGAGAGTTGGACTGTGAAGAAAGCTGAGCGCTGAAGAATTGATGCTTTTGAACTGTGGTGTTGGAGAAGACTCTTGAGAGTCCCTTGGACTGCAAGGAGATTCAACCAGTCCATCCTAAAGGAGATCAGTCCTGAGTGTTCATTGGAAGGACTGATGTTGAAGCTGAAACTCCAATATCTG
>NW_011494686.1:134568-161882 GCF_000754665.1 Bison bison bison | reverse complement strand
AAGATTGAGGGCAGGAGGAGAAGGGGATGACAGATGATGAGATGGTTGGATGGCATCACCGACTCAATGAACATGAGTTTGAGTAAACTCCGGGAGCTGGTGATGGACAGGGAGGCCTTGTGCACTGCAGTCCATGGGGTCGCAAAGCGTTGGACACGACTGAGCGACTGAACTGAGCTGAGTCATTGCAACTAATATTATTGATATGTAGCACAAGATAAGCCTTTAACATGTTTTTCCCCCAGATGGTACATAGCACTATTTGTTGATGAATCTTCCCTTTTCTTGTTACAATCCAAGTGACTTCAGCCTATATTATATTCTTGTACACTTTGAAACCTGTTTCTGTTTCCCCCATTGATTTGTCAATGTATTTATGGGTGTATACCACATTGTTTCACAATTGTAGTTTTTTAACACTTAAGAATATCATGTAGGAAGAATTTGCATATAGGAAACACAATTTTTTAAAAAATTGTCATGATTATTTTACATCTCATAAGTACTGTATTATCTAAAAATGATGTTATTGGGGTGCTAGGAGTGGGAACAGCAGAGTGAGAATTCACTAGTGAATAAAATCCAGATTATTTGCTCATATTTTGAGACATCGTCACAAGTAACAGTTATTTGTTAAGTTGAAGTGATACAGTGGCTACTTATGGTATGTAAATATTTGTATGCAACAGCCTTTAACATTTGATGTGATGCAGAAGAAACCTATGTAGACCTCAGGTTTTCCTGAGAATCACTGTGAATCCTAATTATTCATGATTTTATTTATAATCTTTGTTTTTACCATTGCTGTGTTTATCATTTTTGTCAATACCTTACTGCAACTTAAATGCTAATGAAATGTTCTTTGTTTTGATTTCAGCAATAAATTTATTTTTAATAATACCACTAAACATTTTGTTTAGTGTTTCACAATTACTATAACCATACATTTATAATAAGGATATCATTATAGTTTTCTACTACCAATGGAATGAATATCTTTATGGTTTAACAATAAAAGTTTTGGTCCTGAAAATTAATTGTAAATGATAAATAACAGAATATCCGTAAACACTTACACTGTTCTTTAAGAAAGTGGGCCTTTTATTTCTATGTTGATGGGACTTGGGTGCTCTGATAAAGTGATTGTTAAAGTGTGAAAGGAAAAATGAAGACCTCTTCTAAATTGTAGGTAAACCACTTAAGTAGGCCATTAAACAGCGTTTGCTAAGGATTATGCGTGCATGCTAAGTTGCTTCAGTCATGTCCAACTCTTTGTGACTCTATGGACCATAGCTCGTCAGGCGCCTCTGTCCATGGGATTCTCCAGGCAAGAATATCGGAGTGGGTTGCCATGTCCTCCTCCAAGGGATCTTCCTGCTCCAGGGATTGAACCTATATTTCTTATGTCTCCTGCATTGGCAGTCAGGTTGCTACCTGGGAAGCCCTCAAAGGGCTGTATTCAATATAGAAGAGCACCAGAGTTCCTAATTTCATTTTTTTATAAAATTCCCACTATGAAAATTAGAAGATATATAAAATACCTTCTAGAAATTCATGGAATTTAGAAAGACCTCTTTAAAGAAGTCTTGACATCCATGTTTGAGAAGAATTCTGGAAAGACTTTGAGACACTTGATGGGTTTTTCAGAGCTGGATGAAAAGGCACTTCTATTGTTTTCTTTTTAGGAAGACTTTCAAGCATAGATTAGAATATAATTCTGAGTACTCATTATTCAGTTCAAGGAATCAAGCTTTAGAAATATAATTGAGCCATATCTTCTTTTTGTTTCCAATGAGAAATCTACCACTGAAAATACAGAGTTTGGATGTCCTAGAATTTCCTTTTCCAAAGTTCATTCCATCTAACATATTCCTTGGGCTTCCTTGATAGCTCATCGCCATAAGGATGTCAAATGGATATAGTTGGCAAAATGGTCTAGATGCAAGTTTGCCTAAACCAAAGATGGCTAGTAATCAGCAACTGTGGAAAATAATTCTGAACAGTACAGCAAGATTGATAATAGTTTAATTCCTGGGAACCAATGAACCACTGTCCTGGGCATCCGCTCTCAAAACTCCTTGAGTTCTCTTCTTTCTGAGAAAAATACTGTTCTAAACCCAACAAAAGAGTGAGGAGAAAGAGCCACATTACCTGTCAACGCTTAGGGCGCAGAGATTAAGGACGGTGATCCCCACTGAGGACTTCTGCAAAAAGGGGAACAACTTGCAGAGGAAAACGCCAAAGTCATTTTGTTCAAAAGGCCAGCGCCCAGCCAGCAGCTGAAAAAGGGAAAAGCGTGTAAGACAAATGGCAGAGCCAGCACGGAACACTTGGACACACATTTCTAATCACACTTCTGAACTTCTAAATTTTATCATTGATGATGCTTTTCAGTTGGAGTGATAGCAGGAGATTATCATCGTCATTATCTTTTCATATTTTAATGCTTCAGCAAGTTTTTCTAACCCTGAAAGATGCGGAGAATGATAAATATAATAACAAGAGATAAATCTTTGATCTTATAGGACATGGTCACTTGGCCCACTTTTCAGAGGAGCAAAAGTTGGGGGTTTGGATGACAGTTTAACCAAGAAGCAGGAAGTCATCTTTAATCAGTTCTTACAAAGTCATGGGTTAAATGAGTCATTTTCAACCAGTGGCATTGGGAGATTATATTCACTCCTGACAAGCAGCCAAATTTCTGAACAAGATGTTATGGAGAATACTGGGAAAATGAAGTGGTTTAGGATATACTAGCTTTGTCAACTGGCTAACACCTAAAATCACTTGGAACTCACGCTTTCCTCCATGCTTAACAGGCTGCCTTGCTTTAGCAGGGATGACACCAGTGATGTTTGTTTAGGCTCAGATTTCTCTTTATCACATGGGAAAATGTGGTTACTGTGACCTGTTTGTAGCGCTTGCAGGAATGTCTCTTCTTCCATGTTGACAGTTTGAAATCTTTGAAATTCTAAGGAGAAAGTGATGACCCTCTAGTGGCTGTGATAAGTAGCAAGAACACAAGTCCTCTGTGAGTTGCTGGTATTCATCTACTTAGGTATTGTACTAGAAGCATGGGCTTAAATAACAGCGTAGCTATGTAAATAGAGGGAGGAAGTCCCCACTGAATATATGATGTCTTTTCAAGAGTAAAAATGGCATTGACTTCCTTTCTAATGTTTGCTTAGTGACTCAGAACTTAAACTTACTCTACTCAATAGGAAATAATACCATGCTAATTTGACAAAATTTTCTTTTTTTTCAAAGCACCCATTGCCATACTAACTCTAAGTTGACCTTCCAATGTTGTTCTACCATGTCTAAAATATTGAGGATTAATTTCATGGCTGGTGTCATCATTGATATGAGTCCATGGAAAGAGGCTGGGAAACTGTCACTCCAGAAATACAAAATCAGAACGTATGCATTTTGAAAATTTAATAACATAGGGCTCTCTCTGTAATTATATTCTTTATGGCTAAGACCCTGTATGACTTTTAAACATATTTCCCCCCTTTTTCTGTATTGTTTTCTGAAAGCCCTTTTCCCTCAGTCCTGTCTCAGGGATTTTTTCCCTCTCATTCTTACTGGTTTTGCTTGGTGTCTTCTTAGAATTTCCATATAAACTCTTGTCCAAGGACAACCAGTGAACTCTTCACAGAAACACTTCCCTAAACACTTTCAGTTCTCATGAAGCTAAAAAATAATTATACCATTGCTGATTGCTAGTTATTAGGGCCTGATGCAAGTAAAGACACAAAACCTTATTTCTGGGATGAATCACCCCCTAAAAAGAAGACCTGAAAATTAATTTTTATAGGATGAGAATTTAGTATTTTGTTCCACAACAGTAATTCTCCAGTAAAGACTAGAGAGATGTAATTTAAACATATAGGGTTATTGTTACCATCTTTCTAAATTCCATATATATGCATTAGTATACTGTATTGGTGTATTTCTTTCTGGCTTATTTCAGTTAAAATAAATAAATTTAAATTAAACATGTAGGAATTGTTATAGGATAAGGTTTGAAACAGTTGAACTGTTATGGTTGGATGGTTGGTTCATTCCTGGAGACAGAGGATCCTGAAATCCATGTGAACAAATTTTCCAATTCATACATCCAACAACAAGAGAAAAGGATGTTTCTGGCTTTAACAAGGGAGACTCTGAAATCCTGTGAAAGTCTAAGTAACAAGGGCTAAGGAAAATGATCTGGAAAACCCCACAGCGCATGGTTTCAGGCTCTTCCAGTCTCAACTGAAAAAGATTTTGAGCTTCCCAGGTGGGGCTGATGGTAAAGAATCTGCCTGCCAATGCAAGAGACATAGGAGAGTTGGGTTTGATCCCTGGGTTGGGAAGATTCCCCAGGAGAAGGGAATGGCTACCCACTCCAGTACTCTTGCCTGGAAAATTCTATGGGCTGAAGAGCCTGGAGGGCTACAGTCCATAGGGTTGCGAACAGTCAGACACACTGAGCACAACAACAACACGAGACAACAGCAATGCTTACTTAAACTCTTAATTAGGGTTAGGAGGAAAGGAAGAGCTCAAGAGGAAGATATCAGTTCAGTTCAGTCGCTCAGTTGTGTCCGACCCTTTGCGACCCCATAAACCACAGCACGCCAGGCCTCCCTGTCCATCACCAACTCCCAGAGTTCACCCAAACCCATGTCCATTGAGTCGGTGATGCCATCCAACCATCTCATCCTCTGTCGTCCCCTTCTCCTCCTGCCCTCAATCTTTCCCAGCATCAGGGTCTTTTCTAATGAGTCAGCTCTTCACATCAGGTGGCCAAAGTTTTGGAGTTTCAGCTTCAGCATCAGTCCTTCCGATGAACACCCAGGACTGATCTCCTTTAGGATGGACTGGTTGGATCTCCTTGCAGCCCAAGCGAGTCTCAAGAGTCTTCTCTAACACCATAGAACTGTTACTGTTTAGTCGTTAAGTTGTGTCTGACTCTTCTGTGACCCCATGGACTGTAGCCCTCCAGGCTCCTCTGTCCATGGGATTCTTCAGGCAAGAACACAGGAGTGGGTTGCCATTTCCTTCTTCAGGGGACCTTCCTGACCCAGGGATTGAACCTGCATCTCCCACATTGCAAGTAAAGCAGTAAAGTGGATTCTTTGCTGCTGAGCCACCATCGATGGGCACTAAACAGATCACAGAACTGTTTTTTGTTGACACAAATGAGTGTTTGGTTATTTTTGTTCTTTTTGTTTTTTCTTTGCCAGCATTGATTCTTCTTGGGAATTATAGACAGAGGTGAATGAAAGAAATCATTGGAAAAAAATTTTAGGTCCAATCACAGTGTAGACACCCCTGATGTACATCCACACTTTATTCTCAAGGGATGTATGGACAGTGACTATTGTAATGATGCCAACAGGAAATTAGGTCCCTGCCTGCCGGCAACTTCTCTTTCTGGTTAAAGCAGCTTTCTTAAGCAGGCCTTGATTAACTGTACTGTGCTATGCTGAGTTGCTTCAGTCGTGTCTGACCCTACGGATTGTAGCCCACCAGGCTCCTCTGTCCATGGGAGTCTCCAGGCAAGAATCCTGGAGTGGGTTGTCATGACCTTACCTATTCAACCTCAAGTAGGATCTGCCTGTTAACCTCTTTCATGGAACCAATGTTGGAGTATTTTATACTCGAAGACTCCTTTCAGACCGCTCTGCCTTAGCAAGAAAACATATACAAAAGGAAGGCAAAGAGACATAGAGTGTAGCTCACCTATTTTTCTCTTATTTAGAGGAGTCATTTTGGAGCTTAAGAAAGGTTACTGGAAATGCACACTTTCTGTTATTTACTAGCATATAAAATGGGAAATACAGTATTTAAAATTGCAAAAGTTAAGCTGTATAAAAACTTATATAATGAAAATGAAGTCACCCTTCTATTCAAGAACTCTAAATTCTCTGCCCAAAGGCAATCATAGTTAATTATAAAGTGTGTTTTCTTCCAGAAAACTCCCTCTGTACATAAAAGATGTGCCATTTAAGAAAAAAAATGAGAGCATATGGAAATAATACCTTTCAGCAGTCTATTATGATCTTTTTTTCCTACAGCAGATTTCTGAGAACTGGTTCTATTACTTAATTAAAAGGTTTTGATTTTTAAAAGCACGTTGAGGAAAACAATTTAGACTAGGAAAAGATAAAGAACTGCTTAGGATAAACAGACCATGGTAAAAGAACTAGTTGATTTCATTACCATTAAGTTATGAACAATTTAATGAAAGAGAAACCAAACCAGTCTGACAAATTAACAAGTCTGATTGGTTCAAGGGTTAATCTGGCACCTTGGAGCAGTCATAGCTTATTTTTGCATAAAAGGGTCTGTGCTTTTATGTAACCCTCATATTTATAACTTCCAGGAGCATCACAGGGTACCTAGTACCCTGTAGGTGTTGAAGTAATGAATGATTTCAGTTCACTAATTCAGGAAAATAACTTTCACATTTTGAAATCTGACAGTACCACTTTGCCTCAGAAAACGCAATCATCTTATAGTTTACTATTTAAACGTTGTTTAACAGTATCCGGAAGTCGTATTTCCACTCTTTATGTGGAAACAAACAAGGCGCTGTTTCAACTAGTTGTTGGAGGAGGCGGGAGATCAGAGCTCTGCTGAAAAGTCCGCAGCGGCGAGGAGCTGCCAGATTCTGCGTGGGGAGCCCTCCCCTTGCTCTCGCTGAGACTGTGCAGCTGGATGAGAGGCACAGCGCAGCGCCTGAGAGGACGCCCGTCCTGTGGTCCAACCGAGCACTCAGGTGGGCGCAGAGGAATAGTCCAGGGCCACTGAGGCAGCAGAGGGCAATCTGCCGAGTATGGATTTCGTTTTAAGAACCCTGGTGTGGTTCTAGTACAGGGTAATTTTCTTCAGTCAAAAAGTAGTTAAAGTCCTGATCTGCACCTGAAAATTAAAGCACTACTAACGCTAAGAGTCAGACACGACTGAGCGACTTCCCTTTCACTTTTCACTTTCATGCATTGGAGAAGGAAATGGCAACCCCCTCCAGTGTTCTTGCCTGGAGGATCCCAGGGACGGCGGAGCCTGGTGGGCTGCCATCTATGGGGTTGCAGAGTCGGACACTACTGAAGCGACTTAGCAGCAGCAGCAGCAGCAAACAGCACAATTAGTGTAGAAGTTCTGTATTTGTGTGGCTGATTTGGATGGTGTCAAAATCAACATTATGAAATTGACAGGCTGCACGACATGGACGGAACTAGAGGTTGTCGTACGGAGTGAAAAAAGTGAGATGGAGAAGAACTATCATATGAAATCCCTTATGTGCCAAATCTAAAAAGAAATGATGCAAACGAATTTATTTACAAAACAGAAAGAGACTCACAGACTTAGAAAATGACCACAGAGGAAGGACAGGGGAAGGGATAGTTAGGGAGTTTGGGATCGACATGTACACACTACGATATTTAAAATGGATAACCAGCAAGAACCTACTTATATAGCGCAGGGAACTCTGCTCAATGTTATGTGATGGGATGGGGAGGAGGAGTCTGGAGGAGAATGGGAGGGGAGTCTGGAGGAGAATGGATACATGTATATTCATGTAAAGGATCCAAAGGCGGAGTCCCTTTGCTGTCCACCTAAAACTATCATGACATTGCTAACTGGCTATACTCCAATATAAAATAAAAAGTTTTAAAAATAAATGCAATAGATTTTTTTCTGCTGCTGCTAAATCGCTTCAGTTGTGTCCGACTCTGAGCGACCCCATAGACGGCAGCCCACCAGGCTCCGCTGTCCCTGGGATTCTCCAGGCAAGAACACTGGAGTGGGTTGCCATTTCCTTCTCCAATGCATGAAAGTGAAAAGTGAAAGTGAAGTCGCTCAGTCGTGTACGACTCTTAGCGACCCCATGGATTGCAGCCTACCAGGCTCCTCCGCCCATGGGAATTTCCAGGCAAGAGTACTAGAGAAGGTTGCCATTGCCTTCTCTGGGATTTTTTTCTATTTTCCTCTATTTCCAGAGAAGTAATTTTTTCCCTTTATAAGTGTCCTATAAATACTCAATATCTTCTATAAGGTACACCCACTTGAAATACAATGTCTGCATTAGAAATACATCAAAAAAGCAATTGACAGGCTGCATTTTTTTTAACCCATTGACACAGATTTACCTAACTACACGTACCACATGATCCACTGATAAGCACCCTGTTTTTAGAATGAGTAGGTCCCAAAGCAGGCTGTCCAGCCACTACTATACTTAGCACAAAGCAATTTCTATGTGATTGTGACCTTTTAGATAAATGCAGGGTACCTGTTTATGTCAGTTTTCTGGAACATACCTGACAACCAGAAGGTAAGCAAAAATGTAAGGCGCCAAAAGCTTGCTGTGAAATCTGTGCCCTAAAGCCCTTGTCCTTTACTTATGGGCAGACTGCCTGAGTCTTCCACACACGTTGATTTTTTTTTTTTTTTACTTTACACACAGTTTTATTGTTCTATTATTCATCATTGCACACACAAAGCCACTTATTAATACAAACCCTCCTGATGAGTGGTTCTTAGTCTTGGCTGTACATCAGAATGACTGAAGAAGCTTTTAAAAATCCCAGTGTCTAGGCTATGCCTTTAGACAACTGCTCTTCATCCTGGGGTGATCTTGTCCTTCAGGGGACATTTGACAACATCTTGTGATATTTTTGGTTTTTACAGCTTGTTGGGAGGCTATTAACATCTGGGGGCAGAGGCCAAGGATACCGCCAAACATCCAATGCACAGGCCAGGCGCTCCAGTGAACAATTATCTAGCCCAGAATGTCAATGGTGCTTAGACTGAAAATCCTGTCCTAGGCCAATGAAATCAGAATCTCTGGCATGTTTAGTCACTTCAGTCTTTGCGACCCCATGGGCCATAACCCATCAGGCTCCTCTGTCCATGAGATTCTCCAGGCAAGGGTACTGGAGTGGGTTGTTGAGCCCTTTCTTCAGGGGATCTTCCCCACCCAGGGGTTGAACTCACTTCTCCTGCATTGCAGGTGAATTCTTTACCGCTGAGCCACTGGGGAAGCCCCCTAGTCTCTTGAGTTGGGACACAAGGTCAGCAGTTTTGCTTTTTTTTTTCCAAATGGAACTTGGTTTTACATGATGAAGACATGCACTTGAGCATGGGTGGTCGGGAGTTCTCATTTGTGTTTTGACATCCCCAAATAATGAATTAATGAACACGATAAACTATTATTGCTGGCAGTGGCTTTACCCCAAGTTGCCGAGCGGCACTATCTGACTCATGACTCTGAGCCCTTGGTGGGTCACCCCAACCCTCGCCCCAACCCTCAGTGACCTCCTCCTCTTCCATTTTACTCGCCGCTTTCTCTCCTCCATGTCCAGGAGTTTTTAAAGCTTCCAGGTGGTGCCAACGTAGAGCCAAGGTTGAGACTCACTACTTCAGTGTACTTGTTCTCAAGCTTTGGCTGCCATCAGAATCATCCGGAGGGCCGGAACTCCACACACTGAATGTACACTGCACAGATGTTAGTTATTCTGAACTGCTATAGTTTGTAATTATAAACCGAAACATACCGATTATTCATGACCATGAAGAAAAGGATAATAAAAATTAATTTATCCCCCCTTTTAAAATCCATTGCAGATGTTAATGCCACTATTTGAACATTATCTTTGTTATTGTCATGACATCTTATTAATGGGATAAGTAAAGCCAGGGATGCCTTTTTCTTTGTGCTAATTTCCCTTCCAGCCCGTCCAGTGAGGCTGGTGGCTTCTCCTCCTTCCCTTCATCCCACTCCACCCATCCTAGGGAGGAATGAGAGATTTATGAGTACAGTTTGTAATAGCTGGGAACCTCAAAGTAAATAAAATGTTTTCTTCCCCTCAACATGGATTACTCAGGTCACTTGAAGTTGGACATGGTGAACCAGGTATAGTCTTTAAAAAGTAGGGTTCTAAGGTTTTTCCTTTCTGGGAGTGGGGCTGGGAGGTATTCTAGAAGTTGGTACATCATCGAACCAGCAGTAAAGATGTTCTACATCTTCTGACACTACAGACTGGCATGGTAATAAAGCCTGTGACGCCGAGGCCTTTCATGAGAACATGTTTTCGGGCTGTTGCAAATCTCAAATTGGTTGTAATGAAATAAATCACTGTGCATGACTGAGAATGAATTTTGCTCTTCCCTGAGGCTTTAATTGCTTCAGGATTGAGGCAGAATTTTCACAGAAGTCAAATGAAATAAAATCAAATCAATAAAGCAAAACCAATGGCTTCTGCCCTACTCCTACGATTTTTCCTTTGACAGGGTTCTCATACCTCCTGGCCAGCCCTAGAATTTGGAGAGCACGACAGACGCAGAGCAGAAACTCCATAAACGTTCCCGACTCTGGTGCTGGGTGCTCTTTGTGATGAGGGCTGGGGGTGGAGGGTAAGGGGGAATGGAGAAGCACTCCTTTGAATGAGAGCAGGCGGCTTAGCGTTATAAAGAGTGTGGGCCCTGAGGCTCAACTTCCTGGGTTGGACCAAATCCCAGCTCCTCTATATTTCAGATCACATGACCTTGGCACATGACCTTGGTTAACCTCATGCGTCTCAGTTTCCTCCTCTAGAAAACGGAAATGGTGATGGCAGCTACCTTGCCAGTTTACTGTGGGAGACAGAAGAGATGATCCAGAGAAGGTGCTTAGCAGAAGTAAGTATCTGGCAATGGGAGCTATTTGCACAGCCTATCCTTATCAGTCTCTGCTTTGTGTCTGCTTTTTCCAGTGAGACTGTGAAGGAGGGTCATCCTGGCTACCAGGTGCAGGGTGGTGGCAGACCCCACGGGCACAAAGGGCCCCACTGACCAGGAGTTGTCTACCCAGAAGAGGAACAGATGCGATGGTCCCTAAGGGAGCTGCAAGCGGCATGCTGCAGCAGCTCAGCAGATGAAGGCCTTGGACCCACGTGACTCATGTGATAGAAGTGTTTCTCAGTGAAAACCAGAGATGAAAGAGAGCCTGCACCATATATGGTTGATGTGGGTAGGAAATCAGAGCCCCTTAGAACAGGGCCTGACTCATCGAAGATCGTAACTGGGAGTACCTGTAAACATGGATTTTGAGGAACTGCTCCAGCTACTCTGCACATAGATCAGAAACTTGAAGTTGTTGCTACTACCTGCTATCCATCTATTTAACTATTCAATATTCAGTGTTTTGGTTTTGGCTGAGGTCTTCACTTTTTAGAATCTGAAATACATAGATGTTAATAACCAGGTGAAGGAGAGAATAAAAAAGAGGAAAAAATATTTTTAAAACAAAATTCTAAACCCAGGAAGGTTATTTCATTAGAGGAAAGATGGTTCACCCAAGATATGGGCTTAGTATCTCCAAGAATCTCAGTCACCCAAGGGTTTCATTCTCAGAGGCTGGGGATGAAAAGAAATATCTCTCTTTGATAACTCTGCTGTAAGGATGCCAATCTAGAATCTATTGATTTAGAATCTAGAATCTATCAGACTTCCACTTTTTCAGTATACCTAAAACCAAAGGATCATTGGATGGAGAAGAATTAAACTTCTCTAAAAAAGAAAAGTGAGAAGTACTCAATATCAAGATTGTACAGTTTACTGTCAGTACTTTATGATTTAATTCATAATGGAGAGAAGCTTTACGTTGGAAAGAATGAAGTCGATTTTTCCTGAATGGAGAAAATATAGAAATTATGGAATTATAGTTAATTATAGAAAATAAGTGCTCTGACCTGGACACACAATAGGACTCAAAACTTATTGAAAAAGTGTTATTGTTTATCTTAGGAACTCTCTATGGTAGCACATGCTGCTGCTGCTGCTACTAAGTTGCTTCAGTCGTGTCTGACTCTGTGTGACCCCACAGACGGCAGCCCACCAGGCTCCCCCGTCCCTGGGATTCTCCAGGCAAGAGTACTGGAGTGGGTTGCCATTTCCTTCTCCAATGCATGAAAGTGAAAAGTGAAAGTGAAGTCGCTCAGTCGTGTCCGACTCTTCGAGACCCCATGGACTGCAGCCTACCAGGCTCCTCCATCCATGGGATTTTCCAGGCAAGAGTACTGGAGTGGGGTGCCATTCTAGTACTTACTTATAAGAACATGAAGGTGAAAATGAAGCAGAACAAAACAAAATGAAATAACTGGCAGAGATTTCTACATGTAGATTTAGGTAGTAGTCCCAAAAAACTTATCAGGAAGGTGGTAATAAGTAGGAAAAAGCAAAAACCAATGGCATATTTTAGAGCATGCAGCATATTGAATGATGTAATGTGTAAAATCTTAAGAACTGGGGTTAGTTCTTCATTGTAAAGTATGTCACATGTTCACAATTATCCTGTGTCGATGGAAACAATGACCCAACTAAGATATGGTATGTGGTGTGAAGAAAATGATACCATATGTGTCTTGTGGAGAACAAAGAATATGGTTGATGCTAAAGGTGATGTATCACAGTAAACAAGGTTGAGGTGATTTTGAATACTTAACAGAAATTCATTGGCAAATAAGACTTCATAATTTGCAATAGCTGAGGCATAAAGTGAATTAGGAAGACATGTTCAAGATGTCTGAGTCATGTAACTGTCATGCTTCCCTCAAGAATGGCATGCATCTTCACCCACTAAAGTATTAGAAGAGGGAAAGATGGGCCATACTGCAGGGAAGGAGAAATTCTGGCTTCTAGCTCTAGCCCTGTCGAAAATCTCTGGGCTGTGGCTTTCTCCTCTGCGGTATAATCTTGTTCTGGCCCAATATTTCTTATCTCTAAATTCTCTGCCAGCTCTTGGATCGCATGATTAAAAAAAAAAAAAAAAATCACAACTCCAATCCGTAACTGGTTTCTCTGAAATTATTATCAGCTCCATTTATCCCTGACCTAGTCTAACCTCAACCCCTCCCTTCACTTTATTATATATATATATATTCATTTATTTATGGCTGCACCATGCAGCAAGTGGGATCTAGTCCCCCGACCAGGGGTCAGGCCTGCGCTCCTTGCAGCTGAAACATGGATTCTCAACTTCTGGACCACTAGGAAAGTCTCTCCCTTAATTTTATATGGTTAATTTTGTTTTCCCAATTTCTCTTTTATTCTTCCCAACCATGAATATTTTAGTCCCTTTTGCATTTTTCTTTTTAGTCCTTTTTGCCTTTTTCTTTAGTTCTTTTTGCTTTTTTGGTCCTTTTTCCGCCCCAAAAGATGAAGGATGTCAGATATTATGTTATCCCATAGATGAAGCCCGGAGACTGTTTATTTACCTTGACTATATAAATAGTATTTTATTCCTCTCCAGGGAGAAGTTAAAATACATGGAAAATTTGCCCAGAGAATATAATAGGCACCATACTGTAAAATGCAGGAAAAAATAGTAGGTAAATGGCTATTTTAAGCTTCTAGTTAAGGGCTTGTTATAAATCATAGTGTAAAATTAAGGATTTAAAAAACCTTGAAAATTAGCTTGATCCTACTTTGCCTTTTTTCCAGACATTTGGAAATGAGACAATACTAAACTGTATGCGTCAAGAATAACAGAGTTTGACCTAGTTTTACCTCTCAGTCTTGATATTTGACACATGCTATATTTCCACTATAAGCATTTTGTTTATTTTCAGTGCTACCTAGAACAGAAAACATACAAATTTGGGGTCTAATGTCATTAGCCTACAGTGACGTTGGGTTTCCTTTCATAGACACTTGAGTGCTGAGAGAGGCTTTTTCTTTGACATTCAGGGCCAAAGTTCTATTTCCTTTTAATCTCTCTCAAAAGACTGGGCACATTTTTCTACATGCAGCAATTGTGTAAGGATATTGACTCATGAAAATCAGTCACTTAAGCAAATGTTATTGCAAGTTTGGTAAATTATATTTATCTTAGATCTGAAAAAAGAGAGCATTTTAGACTGGGACAGGTGCTTAGAGTTCATCTAGATCAGTGGTTCTCTAAGCGCTGTCCTTGGAGCCCTGGACATTCCCTTTCAAGGTTCAGGCGAACCTTCCATAGCATTTGCAAGATCAGGAAAACAGAGATGACTGCCTTTTCCACCGGTTGACTTGTGCACTGTTGGTGCAAAAGTGACAGTGGGTAAAACTGTTGGTGCTTTAGCGTGCATCAAGCAGTGGCACCAACTGTTCTCACACTGGTTGTATTCTTACCCATCGCACACTAGCAGGGAAAAAAGCTTCTGCTGCAAGAGTAATGGTGAAGACTCCAGCCAGGTCCTAGGCCACAATGGCAATAGACAAATATTTGTTGCATTTTCATATATACAACCAATTTATTTTTCTAGAAATGAAAAATACAAATATGAAATTGAGACAATTCCATTCAAAACTGCATCAAAAAAGAAGAAAATACTTAGAATATAAGGAATAAATTTAACTAAAGAAGTATAAGACATGTATGCTGAAAGCTGCCAAATACTAGATAAATAAAAGGTCTAAATAAATGTTTATTATTATATGGATTGGAAGGATCAGCATTGTTAAGATGGCAATATTTTCTAAATTCATCCAAAGAGTCAATACAATCCCTATGTAAATTCAAAGAAATTAGCAAGTTGATCTTAAAATTTGTATAGAAATGTAAAGGACCTAGAATAGCCAAAATTTTTTTTTGGAGGAGAAAAAAGAACAAAGTAGGACTTATAGTGGAGAAAGCAATGGCACCCCATTCCAGTACTGTTGCCCGGAAAATCCCATGGATGGAGGAGCCTGGTGGGCTGCAGTCCTTGGGGTCGCACAGAGTCGGACACGACTGAGCGACTTAGCCGCAGCAGCAGCAGGACTTACAGTACCTGTTTAAAAACTTCCTATAAACTACAGTAATCAAGACAGGATGGCACAACAGTAGACACACAGGTCACTGGACTAAGAAAGAAAAGACAAATAAACCCTTATATTTATTATCAATTGAATTTTAACAAAGGTGCCAAGGTAATTCAGTAAGGAAAGGACAGTCTTGTTAGCAAATGGCATTAGAACAACTGGATATGCCTATGCAAAAAAATGAACTTAGATGCTTACCTTATATACTGCAAAAACATTAATTGTGATTACAGATCTAAATTAAGGGCTAAAATTATAATATTGTCAGAAAAAAATTAAAAGATTTTTTTTGTGATCTGGGCTGAGGCAAAGATTTCATAGATATGACACCAGACACGTGATCCATAAAGGAAACATTTGATAAATCAGATTTAATAAAAATTTAAAAACTTTGCTCTTGAAAAGCTACATTTATAAAATGAAAAGAAAAGCCACAGAGTGGGAAAATATTTGCAAATCATATATCTGATGAAGGACTTCTGTCCAGGATAAATATTATCTATTAAAATATAAATACTATGTATTTTTAATCTATGATGTTTCATATAAACAACATTTTGTCCATTGTCAGACATGTGTGTGATAAATCAACTTCACTCTATTAAAAAATAAGTAAAACAACAATAACATGAAAACTCCTACAGTTAAAAAAGATAAAGAACTCCTACAATTAAAAAATATAATAGTTAAAATGAGTAAAAGGCCTAAATAGACATTTCACCAGAGTAGAAATACAAATAGCTAGGTACATGAAAATAAAAAATGCTCAACATAATTCATCATTAAAGGAAATGTACATTAAAGCCACAGTGAGATACGACTACACATCACTAGAATGGCTAGAATAAGAAAGACTGACAATAATAAATGTTAGAGAGGACGTGGAGAAATTGGAACCCTCATATAATGCTGGTGGGAATGTAAACTAGTACAACCATTTTTTGATATTGATGTGATCCAGTGATATTCAGATGTCTCCACTGTAATCATTTGTTGGTATTTATACAATTTTTGTGTATTGACCTCCAGTCAAGATATGAACAAATTCATGACCACAAGGATCCTTGATAATGACCTCATAAGTGTGATTATAAAAAGCACACTCCTTTGCCCTCTCTCTTGAACTCCCTCATCCCTGGCAACCATTAATCTGCCCTCCATCTCAATAATTCTGTCAGTTCAAGATGAATGGAATTAAATGGAATCATAGTATGTAATATTTTGAAGTTGGGTTTTTCCCCCTCACTCAGCATGGTTCCCTTGAGATTTATCCAAGTTGCTGTGTGTATCAATAGCCTGTTCTTTTTGTAATCCCTGAGTCGTACTCTATGGAATGGATGTACCATAGTTTGCTTAATCACTTACCCATTGAAAAACATTTGGGTTGTTTTGGGGTTCAGGCTATTATAAATAAAGCTACCATGAACATGCCTGAAAAAGTTTTTGCATGAACATAATTTTCATTTCTTTGGGATAAATGCCCAAGAGAGCAATTGCTGAGTCTTATGGTAATTGCATGTTCAGTCTTATAACAAACTTTCAAACTCTTTTCTAGAGTGCTTCTACAATTTCTCATTCTTACCAACAAGGTATGAATGACCCAATTTTTCCTCATCTTTGCTACTATTAAGGGTTTTCATTTTATGCATTCTCTTAGGTATGTAGTGATATCTCACTGTGGTTTCAATTTTGGTTTCCCTAACCCTTATGGCAGAAAGTGAAGAAGGGCTAAAAAGCCTCTTGATGAAAGTGAAAGAGGAGAGTGAAAAAGCTGGCTTAAAGCTCAACATTCAGAAAACGAAGATCATGGCATCTGGTCCCATCACTTCATGGCAAATAGATGGGGAAACAGTGAAAACAGTGGCAGACTTTGTTTTTTTGGGCTCCAAAATCACTGCAGATGGTGACTGCAGCCATGAAATTAAAAGACGCTTACTCCTTGGAAGGAAAGTTATGACCAACCTAGACAGCATATTAAAAAGCAGAGACATTACTTTGCCAACAAAAGTCCGTCTAGTCCAGGCTATAGTTTTTCCAGTGGTCATGTATGGATGTGAGAGTTGGACTGTGAAGAAAGCTGAGTGCCGAAGAATTGATGCTTTTGAACTATGGTGTTGGAGAAGACTCTTGAGAGTCCCTTGGACTGCAAGGAGATCCAACCAGTCCATCCTGAAGGAGATCAGTCCTGGGTGTTCATTGGAAGGACTGATGCTAAAGCTGAAACTCCAATATTTTGGCCACCTCATGCAAAGAGTTGACTCATTGGAAAAGACTCTGATGCTGGGAGGGATTGGGGGCAGAAGGAGAAGGGGACGACAGAGGATGAGATGGCTGGATGGCATCACTGACTCGATGGACATGAGTCTGAGTAAACTCTGGGAGCTGCTGATGGACAGGGAGGCCTGGTGTGCTGGATTCACGGGGTTACAAAGAGTTGGACACAACTGAGCGACTGAACTGAACTGAATTGAATGGCTAATAATGTTGAACATCTTTTCATGTCTTTATTGACCATCTTCATATCTTCTTCAGTAAAATTTCTATTCATTTTTTTTTGCTCATTTTCTGCCTGGATTTTAAAAAATATTAATCTTTAAAAAGTTATTTATTTATTTTGCTATGTTGGGTCTTAGTTGTGATACATGGGTTTTCTCTACTTGTGGTGCACAGGTTCAGTAATTGTGGCTCATGGGCTTAGTTTATCTGCTGCCTGTGGGATCTTAGTTCCCTGACCAGGGATTCAAACCTTGTCCCCTGCATTGGAAGGTAGATTCTTAACCACTGGATCACAAGGGAAGTCCCTGTTTGAAGGTTTTTTGCTGTTGTTGTTGAATTTAGAATTTTGAATTTTGCTGTTGTTGTTAATAAATTCTAGAAACTACTCCTTTAATTAGACATGCTGATTGAAAATATTTTCTCCCAATCTGTAGTTTGTTTTTCCATCGTGTTGATGATTTTTCCATCCTCTTAAGAAGGTCTTTTGCTGAGTGAATGTTTTAAATTTTGATGGGGTCTTGTTTATCTGTTTTCTAGATTGTGCTTTTGGTGTCAAGTGTAAGAACTCTTTGCTGTGAGTGCTTAGTCGCTCAGTTGTGTCCGACTCTTTGTGACCTTGTGGACCGTAGCCCACCAGGCTCCTCTGTCCATGGGATTTTTTTCAGGTGAGAATACTGGAGTGGGTTGCAGGGGATCTTCCCTGCAAACTGCTCCCCCGTTTGGTTCTCATTTCTCCCGAGTCTCCTGCATTGCAGGCAGATTCTTTACCCAGTCAGTCACCTGGAAAGCCCCAAATGACGGATGTTAAGTCCTAAATCACCTGCTTCTCTCCAGTCTCCAGCTAAGAAATAACACTTTATTAGACATGTTCAATTCTAGTACCAGCTTTTTCTTCTGGGCCATTTCCACAAACTAAATATTTATCACTTCATCAGAGTTCATCACAGTTACTGCAAACAAGTAAAAAATTTCAAAACCACAGTAGAGGTAGAATTGGGCCCATCAGCTGAGAGACTGCCTGTATTCCATCGCCTGCTGGATTGGTGTCTGTAAAATTATAAATAGCTCCAAGTTCTGGTTCACATAATTGGAACTACAAACGTTGATACCTCAACATTCTGAGAGTCTAGGCTCCCTCCCTCTCTTCTTCCTTCCTTCACTTCCCTCCTTTCTTACACATATCCAAAAGTCTTAGTGTGACTGCTGAATTACACAGTGGCTAACAGTGGGGTCTCAAGGATGAATCTCCATCACCCAACTCTGTCTTCTTCCTCCCATCCCCTGTAGCTCCCCCTTCCTTCCCCAATAATTTTTAAAGGTTGTTGTATACAGATAATACCTGTGCCACAAAATCACATAGATACATATACAGTTTTAAAAAAGAAGGAACATGGATAGGTCTTGTATGTTTCCCCAGCTTCCCCTTTGTCTGTGACAGGCCTTTCTGTCCATTGCTGTCGTTCAGTCACCCAGCTGTGTCCGACTCTCTGTGACATGGACTGCAGCACGCCAGGCCTCCCTGCCCCTCACCATCTCCTGGAGTTTGCCCAAGTTCATGTTCATTGCATGAGTGATGCCATCCAGCCATCTCATCCTCTGATGCCCTCTTTTGCTTCTCCCCTCAAATCTTTCCCAGCATCAGGGACTTTTACAATGAATGAGTCAGCTATTCGCATCAGATGACCAAAAAAACTGGAGTTTCAGCTTCAGCATCAGTCCTTCCGATAAGTATTCAAGGTTGATTTCCCTTAAGATTGACTGGTTTGATTTCCTTGCAGTCCAGGAAACTCTCAGGGGTCTTCTCTAGCACCACACTTTGAAAGCATCAATTCTTCGGCACTCTGCCTTCTTTACGGTCCAGTTGTCAAAACTGTATGTGACCACTGGGAAGACCATAGCCTTGACTATACGAACTTTTGTTGGAGGAGTAATGTCTCTGCTTTTCAAAACACTGTCTAGGTTTGTCATAGCTTTCCTGCCAAGAAGCAAACGTCTTCTGATTTCATGGCTGCAGTCACCATCCGTGGTGCTTTTAGAGCCCAAGAAGAGGCAATCTGTCACTTCTTTCACCTTTTCCCTCTATTTGCCAAGAAGTAGTGGGGCCAGATGCCATAATCTTAGTTTTTTTAATATTTGGTTTTAAGCCAGCTCTTTCACTCTCCTCCTTCACCCTCATCAAAAGGTTCTTTAGTTCCTCTTTGATTTCTGCCACAAATTGGTATCATCAGCGTATCTGAGGTTGTTGATGTTTCTCCTGCCTATCTTGATTCCAGCTTGTAACTCATCCAGCCCGGCATTTCTCATGATGTGCTCAGTATATACATTAAACAAACAGAGTGACAGCAGACAGCCCTGTTGTACTCCTTTCTCAATCTTGAACCAATCAATTGTTCCTAACAGGGTTCTAACTGTTGCTTCTTGACCTGCACACAGGTTTCTCAGGAGACAGGTAAGATGGTCTGGTATTCCCATCTCTTTAAGAGCTTCCCCAGTTTATTTTGATCCACACAGTCAAAGGCTTTGGCATAGTTGATGAAACAGAGGTCGAGATATTTTTCTGGCATTCCCTTGCTTTCTCCATGATCCACCGACTGTTGGCAATTTGATCTCTGGTTTCTCTTTGTTTCTAAACCCAGCTTGGACATTTGGAAGTTCTTGGTTCTCACAATGCTGAAGCCTAGCATGCAAGACTTTAAGCATGACCTTACTAGCATGGGAGTGCAATTGTCTGATGGTTAGCACATTTGTTAGTACTATGCTTCTTGGAAATTCGGATGTTGACCTTTTCCAGTCCTGTAGCCACTGCTGGGTCTTCCGGATTTGCTGACATATTGAATGCAACACCTTGATGGCATCATCTTTTAGGGTTTGGAATAGTTCTACTGGAATAGTTCTGCCCATTATCAAATAAATATTCCTTGAATTTTATAGCCCAGAGATAGAAATTCATCTATGTTTAATTATGACCATAAAGTTTAACTGGTCTATCAAAGAAATATAAAATGCAGTGATTTTTCAGATCAAATAATTTTAAGTATGTAAAGCTTTTATCTTTAAGATCTCTGGAGAGTACCTCTCTTTTTTTCTTCTGTGTGAAATTTCCCTGAAATGAATGGAAACTATGTCTTTGTTTTGTTCTTTTTCTTTTTTAACTGCAACATGAATTTCTGCTTGAAGATTAAGTCCCTTGGTTCAGAGCTGCAACCTATTGCTTGAAAGACAATGGAATGAATGTCTCTAAGTGTGTGACAAAGAATTGAAAACTTCTTCAATTTTGATCAGAAAACATACAGTTTTGTCCAACAGGTTTGATGGATACCCAGTTGCTAAGACCTTCCAGGAAACTAAGTTTGGAAGTTTGCTAACATAAATGGGGAAGACAGAGGGAAGGTAATAGCCCTGGGTTGTTCGACTCATTTATGTCAGCAGTCACCTCAGGAACAGGCTGACTATGTGTCACTGTCCTTGATGGGATTCCATGAGATGGCCCATCTTTATTTCTTCATACAAAGATGATGACTTGAAGGAATTTCCCTGGTTGTCCAGTGGTTAAGATTTTGCCTTCTAATGCAAGGGGTGTGGGTTCAGTCCCTGGCTGGGGAGCTAAAATCCCACGTGCTTCGTGGTCAAAAAACAAAAACAGAAGCAATACTGTAACAAAATTCAGTAACGACTTTAAAAGTGGTCCATATTAAGGAAAAAAAATCTTGAAAAAAGATAGTGATTTGAAAGATCAGTGATTTATTTCAGATCAGTCACAAAACTATTTTAAAAAAGAAATGTACTTTGATCTCTTGGGATCATGCCATCTACTATTTTGGTGGTTGTGGGCATCAGTCACTTAAGAATAGCGAAGGTTATGAAGGCTTACTCATATTCTGAGGTTCAGTTCTTGAGCTCTGACCTGCTATGGGACAAAATGGGGGAGGATGAGAGACAGAGATGAAAGGCAGGGCCAGGGCAGTTGGTGAGATGCTGCAGGGGTTGATAAACTTTTCTATAAATGGTTAAGTTCAGTTCAGTCACTCAGTTGTGTCCAACTCTTTGTGACCCCATGAATCGCAGCACGCCAGGCCTCCCTGTCCATCACCAACTCCCGGAGTTCACTCAGACTCACGTCCATCGAGTCAGTGATGCCATCCAGCCATCTCATCCTCTGTCGTCCCCTTCTCCTTCTGCCTCCAATCCCTCCCAGCATCAGAGTCTTTTCCAATGAGTCAACTCTTCGCATGAGGTGGCCAAAGTACTGGAGTTTTAGCTTCAGCATTCCTTCCAAAGAAATCCCAGGGCTGATCTCCTTCAGAATGGACTGGTTGGATCTCCTTGCAGTCCAAGGGACTCTCAAGAGTCTTCTCCAACACCACAGTTCAAAAGCATTTTGTTAGATAGTAAATATTTTAGGCTTTGCAGATCCTCTGGTATCTGTCGAAACCATTTATGTAAGCAATGGGTGTGGCTGTGTTCCAATAAAATTTCATTTACAAAAATAGGCTTTGGGCCAGATTTGGTTCATGGTGTAGTTTACCCATGCCTGGGTCAGAGAATCAGACAGGATTAAGCTGAAGTGGTGAGCACTCACTGTTTGCAAGTTAGGCCCTGGAATATCACCTTCATGCTTCCAGACTCCCTGTGGATTTACTTCCCTCCTTTATGGTAATCCAGGAGCTGGAAGCAATTTTAAGGTTACACCATAAAACCAATAAAAATATTACTGTGAGGCTAACTATTTGCTCAGACCAAAAAGCAGGAAAAGTCTCAACCAATCATCTACCTTTAAAGTTAAAAGCATGATCATAAGACTGTAAAACCCAGTGTTCATGCAGTTCTGAATACCTTCTTGGGAGGATGTATTAAGTGCCTTGTAAGACCACTGCTGTGTTCCATTTAAAATCTAGTCAGTGGTTTTGATAAATAAAATTTTTCTCTAGGGATGTTGCAATGCAAATTTGGGTGTTGATATTAGGAAGATTTTCTTTTATTAATAGATCTGTCTTTATATGCTACAATTTGGTAAATTTCTGTAACAACCCTCTCTTACCAATCTTGTCTTAGAATAATGTAGCAACCCGATTACAACTAAACCTCCAAGTTTTACCAAGCAACTGGCATACCCCAAATATGTCATTTAACAAAAATAACCTCAGAGAGATTGTCTGGAAAATTTCATCAATCTAACTTAAACTCTCATAACATTTACTGTCTGAAATCAGTGCTTTTTAATCTGTGTTTCATGGGGCGTTGTAAAGTTTTAAAATAAATGACCATTAGCTGTAGCATTAATGGAAAAGGCTTGAAACCTAATTTTATCTTTGTGTCTCTGGGGAGTAATTTGATTAATTTTGGTATAGCTGTATATATTACTTTAGGAGAAGGAGAAATGACAGTTTCTCTGTTTTTAAAGAAAATAGGTGTTTTACATTCAAAATGTAATTTTTTTCCCCAGTAAAATTGTGTTCAGTGATCCTCCAAATTTTAACAAAACAGTGGAATATAAAATTCCCCTGGCAGTCAGGCTAACTTGATGGAATATATGTTTGTATCCTCAACATGGAATGCCAGCCACTCAGAGGCATGTCTGTCCCAGATTTCTTTGTGCTTTTTGTAGACACTTAGTAAATGTGTGAATTGATTTGGGGATTATCCAATATGAAGGCAGATAGTGGATTTGCCTGAAATGCCAAGAAGAATTATAATGAACAAAGTTCGGACATAAGCCACACAAGTCTTTAAAGTGTTTAGAAAAGAATTCTGCCTAGGAAATTCTGCCTAGTTCCCTGTACATGCCCTGGTGGCTCTCTAAAATTCTGATCAAAATATAAAAGGATTATGCTCAAGAGTTATATTTAAAGCATATCTAGTATACAGATATATATGTTGATGTTTAAGTATATACAAATGTATAAGATGTTGTCTTTATATCTATATATATATATATTTCAGCAATATATATGTTCACACTATTTGTATGAGCTCAAAATTGGAAGCTATTTAAATGCCTATTTAAGTAGAATGAATAAATAAATTGTGATATATTCAGACAGTGACGTGCTATACAATAACGAGAACGAATGAGCTACAGCTAAACCCAACAGCATGGGTTACTCTCACAAACATCATGTTGATCAAAGGAAGTCAGACAGAAAAGAATATTTACCGTATGGTTCCATTTATATAAAACACAGAAGTAGGAAAACAAATTCATGCTGTTAGAAGTCAGGAAAGTGGTTGCCTTGGGAGTTTGGAAAGTTAGTGACTGAGGGACTTCTGGGTGCAGGTAATGTTCTAATTCTTGATCCTGGGTCCACAGGATCAAGTTCATTTGGTGAAAATTCACAGAGCTGACACTTATGTGCATTTTTATTCCTGCATGTATGTTATACTTCAGTAAAATGTTAAAAAGTTTATAAAGTATTATGGCTCTTAAATGATATAACACTACCTTAATTTTCATAGGTTTAGCTTTTATAAGAACATCAAATTTGTGGAAACGAAGGAAATAGGCAGAGACACACAGCATTTGTGATATACATGACACAAAATTAGAGATTCTGGAGTATTCTAGACATTTTTGTTTTTGAAACTAAGTTAAAAGTTCACATATTCTTTTTAAGGCAGATATTCTATAGAATTGCTTTATGTGACATAAAACTCATGCGGGATTGGGGCATAGTACGTTATTCAATATTTGGCAAAGACACATGCGCCATTACTTTTTATATCTTGAAATGAATGATTCTGGATATGTTGAACATGCTCAATATTGTTAGCTTTACTTGTTGCTTTTAAAGTTGGGGATATTAGAGATGATCATACTAAGTCAAGTAAGCCAGACAAAGAAAAATACCATATGATACATGTGGGATCCAAACAAATGGTTCAAGTCAACTTATTCACAAAACAGAAATAGACTCACAGACATAGACAACGAATTTACGGTTACCGTAGGGAAGCAGGGGGAGGGGTAAATTAGGAGTTTGGGATTAAAATATATATGCTGCTGCTAAGTCGCTTCGGTCGTGTCCAACTCTGTGCGACCCCATAGACGGCAGCCCACCAGGCTCCCCCATCCCTGGGATTCTCCAGGCAAGAACACTGGAGTGGGTTGCCATTTTCTTCTCCAATGCATGAAAGTGAAAGTGAAAGTGAAGTCGCTCAGTCGTGTCTGACTCTTAGCGACCCCATGGACTGCAGCCTGCCAGGCTCCTCCATCCATTGGATTTTCCAGGCAAGAGTACTGGAGTGGGATGCCATTGCCTTCTCCGTAAAATATATATACCACTATATAAAACAGATAACCAACAAAGACCTACTGTATAGCATAGGAAACTATACTCAATATCTTGTAATAATCTATAATGGAAGAGAATGTAAAAAAGACCTGAATCACTTTGCTGTACACCTGAATATTGTAAGTCAACTATATTTCAATAAAAATAAAAAAAAACAAATTCAGGGATATTAATAAAGTTCCTATTCAAATAGCTTCAGACTTAATGAAATCATTAATTTCATATGTAAATTTTTAAAAATTGAGAATTTCTAGCTTATTTTTATTTTATATTGAACATAGCTTCCCTGGTGGCTCAGAGGTTAAAGCGTTTGCCTGGAATGCAGGAGACCTGGGTTCGATCCCTGGGTCGGGAAGATCCCCTGGAGAAGGAAATGGCACCCCACTTCAGTACTCTTGCCTGGAGAATCCCATGGAGGGAGGAGCCTGGTAGGCTACAGTCCATTGGGTCGCAAAGAGTTGGACACGACTGAGCGACTTTACTTACTTACAGTTGATTTACAATATCATATTAGTTTCAGGTGTACAGCATAGTGATTCAGTGTTTTTATAGATTATACTCCACTAAAGTCACTGCAAGATAGTGGCTATAATTCCATGTGCTGTACAATATATACTTCTTTACTTTATATGCAGTAGCGTGTATCTCTTAATCTCCTACACTAACTCCCCTAAACCAATGGTAACCAGTAGTTTGTTGTCTATATCTGTGAGCCTTTTTCTGTTTTGCGATACATGTCCATTTGCTTTATTTTTTAGATTCCTCAAATAAATTGTATCATATAGGATTTGCCTTTCTCTGTCTGACTTACTTCATAAAGCATAATATTCTTTAGGTCCACCATGTTGCTGCAAATGGCAGAATTTCATTCTTTATTTATAGCTGAGTAATATTCCATTGTAGGAATATACCACATCTTTGTACATTCATCTACTTCCACATATTGGCTATTGTAAATAATGCTGCTATGAACAATGGGGTTGCATGTATCTTTTCAAATTAGTATTTTCATTTTTTCCTAGATATATACCCAAGAATGCATCATTTGATATTTCTATTTTTAGTTTTTTGAGGAACTTTCACACTGCTTTCCACAGTGGCCACACCAATTCACATTCCCACCAACAGTGTACAAGGGTTCCCTTTCTTCCATATCCTCGCTATGTTATTTGTCGACTTTTCGATGATAGCTCTTCTGACAGGTGTGGGGTGATATCTCATTATTATTTTGATTTGCAGTTCTCCAATAATTAGTCAAGTTATTGTTTTATGTGCCTGTTAGCCATATGTATGTTGTCTTTGGAAAAATGTATATTCAGGTCTTTGGCCATTTTTTGATTGGGTTGTTTAATTTCTTTGATATTGATTATACAAACTGTTTATTTTGAATATTAAGCCCTGTTAGTCATATCATTTACAATAATTTTGTCCTATTTTTTTAGGTTGTCTTTTTGGTTTGGTGATGGTTTCCTCTGCTATGCAAAAGCTGTTAAATTTATTTAGGTCTCATTTATTCATCTTTGTTTTCATTTCTTTTGCCTTATGAGACAGATCCAAAGACATATTGTTATGATTTTTGTTCAAGAGTGTTCTATGTTCTCTTCTGGTAATTTTATGGTTTCTGGTCTTCAGTTCAGTTCAGTTCAGTCGCTCAGTCATGTCCACTCTTTGCGACCCCATGAATCACAGCACACCAGGCCTCCCTGTCCATCACCAACTCCCAGAGTTCACTCAGACTCACGTCCATTGAGTCAGTGATGCCATCCAGCCATCTCATCCTCTGTCGTACCCTTCTCCTCCTGCCCCCAATCCCTCCCAGGATCAGAGTCTTTTCCAATGAGTCAACTCTTCGCATGAGGTGGCCAAAGTACTGGAGTTTCAGCTTTAGCATCATTCCTTCCAAAGAAATCCCAGGGCTGATCTCCTTCAGAATGGACTGGTTGGATCTCCTTGCAGTCCAAGGGACTCTCAAGAGTCTTCTCCAACACCACAGTTCAAAGCATCAACTCTTCAGCGCTCAGCCTTCTTCACAGTCCAACTCTCACATCCATACATGACCACTGGAAAAACCATAGCCTTACATTTAGGTCTTTAATTCATTTGGAGTGATTTTTCTTTTTTGTATATGGTATAAGGAAATGTAGCCATCCAGTTCTCAGCACTACTTAATGAAGAGAGTGTCTTCTCTCCACTGTATATTCTTGCCCTCTTTGTTGCAGATTACTTGACCATAGGTGCATGGGTTTATTTCTTGTATCCCCATTCTGTTCCATTGATCAATGATGTGGCTGCTTTTGCGCCAGGACCGTGTATTTTGTTTACTGTAGATTTATATATAGTCTGTGTGGTAGTTTGAGCATTCTTTGGCATTGCCTTTCTTTGGGATTGGAAAGAAAACTGACCTTTTCCAGTCCTGTGGCCACTGCCGAGTTTTCCAAATTTGCTGACATATTGAGTGCAGCACTTTCACAGCATCATCTTTTAAGAATTTGAAACAGCTCAACTGGAATTCTATCACTGCCACTAGATTTGTTTGTAGTGATGCTTCCTAAGGCCCACTTGACTTCACATTCCAGGATGTCTGGCTTTAGGTGAGTGACCACACCATCATGATTATCTGGGTTGTGAAGATCTTTTCTGTATAGTTCTTCTGTGTATTCTTGCCATCTCTTCTTAATATCTTCTGCTTCTGTTAGGTCCATACCATTTCTA